>NC_141878.1:15466590-15769621 GCF_056163025.1 Triticum urartu | reverse complement strand
TATTCAGTAAATCAACTTGTAGTGGGAAGTACAGCAAGTTAAATCAAGTAGTCAAAGACAATAGGATTAGTGTACTGAACCACGGAGCAGAGGTGGAGCGGAGACCGGAGTTGAGGTGGCCGGAGTTGAGGAAGACGACGGTGACCCGAGGAAGAGGACGAGGTGGATCCGGTGCTGTGCGGCTCCTCGGCGATGGCGGATCCGGTGCAGTCTCCCTCCTGGATCGGCTGCGACGCGAACAAGGACACTGTTACTGCTCTGCTCTGCTCTGCTCTATGTAGCAAATTGACAGTAGCCAAGAACAGACCTTCCCAGTGGCGAGGTCCCGATGCGCAGCGCCAATGAGATGGCAGACCCGGCCTTGCTCCACAGCCACGGTAGGAAAGCACCGTCCTCCTTCACCTGCGGGCGGCAAATTTGATTCCATCGACATTCAGCAAAGGGGCGGGGGGGACGGGGGGATTTCTTCCTCTCTTTCTTTGCTTGCGGTGAACCCTAGCTAGCCCAGATAGCTCAACTTGGGGATGGCTGCGAGGGGAGCCGGAGCGGGTGTGGAGCGGGCGCGGGGGTCGTCGGAGCGGGCGCGGGGGAGCCGGAGCGGGTGTGGAGCGGGCGCGGGGGTCGTTGGAGCGGGCCGGGGGTCGTCGGAGCGGGTGTGGCGCCGGGGGAGGGAAGGGGGGATCGGGCGAAGGGGTATCCAGCTAGACACTATAGCAATGGCGCACCACCCTCTGGTGCGCCATTAGTATTTTTTTTCTGACAGCAATGGCGCACCCTCCTCTGATGCGCCATTAGTAATTTTTTTTTCTGACAGCAATGGCGCACCCTCCTCTGGTGCGCCATTAGTAACATTTTTTTTCATTATTTCTTGTTGCATCTAATAATTTGTTTTTTATCAAATTTGTTATTTTCATGAGGACTAGAACAGAAGATATCATCAAATATCATCAATTGTTTTTTGAAAATATCTTCAAAAAGTGGGGGAGGGTGCGGGTGTCGGCGGCGGTGGTGGAGCGGGCCGGGGGAAGGTGTGGGGTGTCGGCGGCTGCGGTGGAGCGAGGGAGGGTGCGGTGGGTCGTCGACGGCGGTGGAGTGGGGGAGGGTGCGGGGGGTCGTCGGCGGCGGTATAGCGGGGGAAAATATTGAATATGAAAAAATATCATCAAATTTGAAAAAATATTCATGAATTCAAAAAGTGCCCATGAAATATTCATGATATCAAAAAGTGCCCGAGAAATGAAGGCTACAATTTAGATACAATCGATCTTAGCTAGCTATCTGTTCACAATCTTCTTGCCCTTCTTTTTCGCAAATGGAGTTCTTTTGTGGAACGGACGTCCTTTAGGTAGGGTGGTCCTGCTTCTTATTGTGGTGTATGCTGCTACTTCATCGTCGTCGTCATGTTCGATCTTCGGGTCGCCGTACTTGTCGAAGTCTTGCTCATTGGCTACTCCATCCATTCCGATGATGTTCCTTTTGCCTCTCCTCACGACAACACGACTGGGCTTTGACGGATCGGTAATGAAGAAGCATTGGTCCACTTGTGAAGCCAGTACCCATGGCTCATTTTCGCGGTGACGTTTGCGCCCGCGGTCTTGGATTTGGCTTCGGGTATAACCATGGTGGTGAAATACCGGTCTTCTTTTAGGACGCTCTTGGCCCATCCGACACGGAACATCGGGACCTTCTCTCCAGCGTAGCTCAGCTCCCAGATCTCCTCGATCCTTCCGTAGTATCTGTCCTTGTCGTTACCGGTGTAGGATTCCATCGTTACCCCGGAGTTCTGATAACCATCGCTCTTCATATCCCTGTCCTCGGTGTAGAATGTGTAGCCGTTGATATCGTACGCCTCATAGGTCATCAGGTTGTGCTCGGCGCCCTGTGACAAGGCGAATATGAGTTGTTCTTCCGCGGAAGAATCCTCATGTAAAGGGTACGACAGAAGCTTCTGCTTGAACCAACGCATGAAACATGAGTTGTGCTCTTTGAGTATATCTCCGTCCGTCCTCTGTTGGCCTCGGTCATTGTACGTCTTCTCAATAAAGGTTTTGTGCTCTACCACCCAAGGATCGACCACGTCTATGTGTTGTAGCGCGACTAGGTTTGCTCTTTCAAAGTCGGCGAGTCGACCCTCGAAGTCGACATGCATTTCGCGGCGACCCTCACGGTGACCCCATCCAGCGAGCCTACCGAGGTGCCTGTTGATGGGCAGACCAATGGGGTTCTCGATGCCTAGATAATTCGTGCAGTAGGAGATGCACTCTTCGGTCAGAAAGCCCCTGGCTATACTTCCCTCTGGACGTGACATGTTGCGAACGTATCCTTTGATGACACCGTTCATCCTTTCGAATGGCATCATGCTGTGCAGGAACGTCGGCCCGACTTGGATGATATCCTCCACGATATGGACCAGCAGATGCACCATAACGTCGAAGAATGCGGGCGGGAAGTACATCTCAAGCTCGCATAGTATCACCACGATCTCTTCCTGTAGCGTTCTGAGTTGCCTCACGCCAATTGACTTCCGAGAGATGACGTCGAAAAAGTTGCATAGGCCAAATAGCGTTTCATGGACGTGCGCGTCCATGATCCCACGGATTGCAACTGGAAGTATCTGCGTCATCAGCACGTGACAGTCGTGAGACTTCATCCCGCTGAACTTCTGCTTCGCTGGGTCTAGGTATCTGCTTATCTTCCCCGCGTAACCGTAAGGAAGTTTTACTCCTAGGAGGTAGGTGAAAAACTGCTCGATCTCCTCCCGACTTAGAGTGAAGCACGTGGAAGAGTAGTCATTTCCGGTCTTCTTGGCCTTTTTGCCTTTCCGACGACTTTCTGTGTCCTGCTTCGCCTCATCATCATCATCATCATCATCATCATCATCATCATCATCATCATCATCATCATCATTAGCGTGAAGCTCCTGCCTGATGCCCATTGATTTCAAGTCTGCCCTTGCTTTCGGCCCATCTTTGGTCCTCTCTGGCATGTTGAGCAGGGTACCAAGCATACTCTCGCACACGTTCTTCGTGATATGCATGACATCAAGGCTGTGAGGCACACGGTGGATCTTCCAGTACGGCAAGTCCCAGAAAACAGACCTCGTTTTCCATACCTTCAGCAGCGGCTCTAGTGCCTTTCGCTTCTTTCCCGGCTCTGGCGCCTTTTGCTTCTTTCCCGGCAGTGGGCAGTCTTTCCAATTTTTCAACAGCTCGTCTATTTCCTCGCTGCTCCTCGTACACGGGCGTTTTCGGGGTTCGGTTTCACCATGGAACAGATCCTTGCGTTTCCTCCACGGGTCATCATCGCGAAGCCACCTTCGATGTCCCATGAACACGGTTTTCGAAGACCCGGGATCTCTATCTAGCTGGCGATACGTTGTGTCATCCATGCACCTTACGCATCCAGAAAATCCGTGGACTACCTGCCCCGCGAGATATCCGTAACCGAGATAGTCGTGCACCGTCATGAGCAGTGCGGCTCTCATAGGGAAATATTCTTTCTCTGCGGCGTCCCACGTATTGGCTGGCGTTTTCCACAGCGTGTCTAGCTCCTCCTTCAGCAGCCCCGGATATAGATTGATGTCGTTCCCTGGTTGTTTCGACCCTTCAATTAGCATACTCATGTGAATGTACTTTCTCTTCATGCACAACCAGGGGGGAAGGTTGTGCTATATGTGCTTCTCTGGCTGCCAAACGGATTGACTCCATCGGTGCTCGCGCCCAGCACGATGTTCCTTGGATCCTTCTCAAATTCTGGGTATTCGAAGTTCAACGCTTGCCACTGGCTCGCATCCTTAGGGTGACTCAGCATCTTGTCTTTTTTATTTATCTCCGGATCATTTCCGTCATCTTCCCGCTTCTTCTCCTCCCTATCCACGTGCCAACGCAGGAGCTTTGCTACCTTAGGGTCCGCGAAATACCGCTGCAGATGAGGAGTGATCGGAAAGTACCACACCGATTTTCGAGGAGCTTTCTTCCTCTTCTTGTATCGAGTGACGCCGCACACCGGACATATGGTAGACTCCGCGTGCTCGTCCCGATAAATGATACAATTGTTCATGCACACATGGTATTTCACGTGCGGTAAATCCAGAGGACACACGATTTTCTTCGCCTCCTCGAAACTGGTCGGGCACTTGTTCCCCTTGGGAAGACGTTCGTGCCAGAATGACATGTTCTCGTCGAAGCATGCATCGGTCATTTTGTGTTTTACCTTCATCTCCAGAGCCATGAGCGTTACTTTCAAGCGGGTATCCTTGGGCCTACATCCTTCATACAATGGAGTAACCGCGTCTATCTCCAGTTGATCCAGCTTGGCTTTCTCTCGGGCGGCAGCTCTTGTGTTATCCGTCTGCTTGAGAAGCAGCTCTTGAATATGAGGGTCCTGCACCCAGCCTCCATCGTCGTCTGCTCCGGCATCTTCATCTTCATAATCATGCCCTTCGTCTTGATCTTCCTCATCATCATGTACGACATCTTCTACATGATGACTGTGTACAGCATCACCGTCGTGATCATGTCCTGGAGATTCTTCGTCTTCTCACTCGCCCTCGCCGCGGTGGTACTTGTCTTGTTGCCCTTCCTCATTTCTTGCCCGGCCCCGGCCATGGACGACTTCATAGTCATCTTCATCACCTTGCCACCGATAGCCATCCATGAAATCACGCAAGAGCAGGTGGTCCCGCACCTGCCCGGAATCCGGGTCCGCAATAAGGCTCTTCAGCTTGCATCTTCGACACGGACATCTTATCTCCGTCTCGTTCTTTTGAAGCATCTCGGCCTTCGCGGAGCTCAAAAACCTATTCACGATGCCTTCAGTCATCGTGCGGACCATGGTCGCCTGCAGGGTAGAGCAAAACGATATTTTAGAACCAAGAAAAAATTTGGCATGACCTTCCCTAAAAATAGGACCAAAAAGAATGCATAGTGCCAAAATTCTCGCCGAAACGGATATGAATCAAAACATTCCGGCAAAATATTGGCAACTATCGCATTTCAAATACCGGTACCTTCAAACACAAACATATATGCAACACCACAAACATATATAGATCTAGCTAGGCCACAAAAAGTGCATGTGCACGTTGTTGGAGCGAGCTAGGGAGAAAAAAGTAGATCTACATCATGAAGATAGCTTTCCCCTTACTTACCTATCAAAAAAAAGGTAATTTCACCACTTAATTTTGATGAATCTATGGTGGAAATGAGGTGAGGAGGAGGAGGCAGCCGAAAGCTTGGAGAAGGAGGTGGAGGGAATGAAGTGGGGAAAGTGAGTGGGTAGATGTGGGGCTGTCCAAAATATCTTGTTGGGGTCACAGGTTACTAATGGCGCGCCATTAGTAACCCTGGTTACTAATGGCGCACCTGCAGATGATGCGCCATTAGAAATTTTGCAAAAAAGTAAAAAATATAAATATATATACTAATGACGCACCGTGTAATAGTGCGCCATTACTAGTTTAAACTAGTAATGGCGCACTGTGAAACGGTGCGCCATTAATAGTTTTGCAAAAGAAAATAAGAAAAAAATTACAGTAATGGCGCACTCTCTGTCTGGTGCGCCATTACTAGTTAGAACTAGTAATGGCGCATTGTCGACCTGATGCGCCATTAGTATGTATGGAAAAATGGAAAAAAAATTAATACTAGTGGCGCACCCTGTTTCTGGTGCGCCATTAGTGTCTTCCACACTAATGACGCATCACCAACAGGTACGCCACTAGTATATAGTAGTGGCGCACTACTTTCCTGGTGCGCCATTAGTATCAATCCTATCTATAGCCCTTTCCTAGTAGTGCCAGGTGAACCGCTCGATCCGGATTTTCCTGGTCGGTGATTCTGGCCGCAACCTTGAGCCTCTCCTTTGTACGTTGGTCGTGGCGGCAACGCTGGCCTCCACCTCGGGAGATCCAATCTTCACCTCGTCTTCCCAACCACGGATAAACAACAATGGATGTGCATGCGTCGGCGCGTTAAGACCTTGCTGCCATAAGCGACGCGAGTGACGCGGGCCCAGTCCATCTGATTGTGGCGGCACAGCAGGACCGGCTGCACGCTCGGTGGTGCCTCATCGGCGTCCTGCTTTCCCAGGAGATGGCGGCTGGTGGCACTCAACACGGGCAATATAAAGATCGATGATGTTGTGTCCTTAGAGCACATCAGGACACCCCAACGTAACCAACCGAAAAGAAAACTGGGGGAAAACAAAAGACGGAAGAAGAAAAAGCATGTTCGCCCCGAACATCTTAAACGCCCAAAACTTTCAGCAATTTGGAAATCTATCCAGTTTAGTTTATGCACCTATATTCACTAGTCTCTCACAACACTCTAGGAAGTAGACATAGAAGAACTTTGAGAAATTACGACACCTATGTGGTTTAGTTTATGTAGTTATATTCGGTAGTCTGTCACAACAATTTGCCATCACATTGACCAAACTTCCCTTTTATTTTTGTTCTTTGAAGCAATACTCATATGGCATCAAAATAATTTCCGTAGTCATGCACCCTGAAATGAAAGTGCTCTACATTGGCGAAAGTATCCCGGGCAGCATACTCTTCGAATGATTAAGCAACATTTCTAAGATAACTATGTAAACTAAATTACAAAGATATTGGCGGAAACTGACTTAGCGTCCTATGTTATTAATTTTCGGGACAAGGGCCACCATCATACTGTTCCACCACTCCGGTATCATGCCTGAGTTGAGCGCTTGTAACATTATGAAATCATGGAATCATCTTGATTGCACATTTAGTTGCCTTACTGAAACATTAAGCATCAAAAAGTATGTATTATTTGTTGGAACAGCAGCCCTCTCTCCTTTTCTAGACTAGAGATAGAAGAAGACACAAGACATAAGAAATTCCAGGCCGGCGCACGAACGCCGCCGTGGGCGCCTGCACGCCCAAATCTTCCTTATCTTTTCAATGGCTACATGGCTGGCTCGGCTCCACACCATCCTCACGATGACTACCAGCTGCTTAAATAACACACGGCTACACACATCAGGGCCACCCACGCACTAACCAACTAGAACGCCACACGGGCCACTAACCCACGGCCTGGCTAACAAACTATGCATGCACAGAACTAACTCTATGCATGCGCACATCACACGCAAAGCTAGCTACCACGCAACCGCGCCACACACTGTGATCCGTATAGCCCGGCCGCGCGTATGCCACGCACTCGTATGCGCTCAACACAGCCGGACCAACTGATCCCTATGCCCACGCCCTGCATAGACCGCACATGGCGCACCCGACGCCAGTCGTCATCGCTGGAGCATGGCTTATTGCCAACACTCACCCCCTAAGCCATGACCTCGTCGTCGCCGAAGTTGTTGCAACTCCTGTCGTTGTCGTCGTCACGAGCGTGGCCCAGCCCACGGATCCGACCTGGCGCAATGATGCCGGTCGCACCGCCACGGACGACTCCGGTGACACACGTCTGGCGTCCCTCTGCACCCCGCACGTCCCGCGCGCACACGAGGCGCCCGACGCCCCAGTGCGTCCGCACATCCCGCACGCACCTGACGCGCCCGACGAGTCCGACCACACCAGTGCGTCCCGCCCGTCCCGCGCGCATCCGGCGTGCCCGACGAGCCCGACTGCACCAGACGCTCACCACGCGCCGCCTCCGCGTCTGCCATGGCAGCCGCTAGCGACAAACGCCGGAAGGATGTAGCGGAACTCGAGCACGGACTCAAGCACAACGGCGACATACGCCTCCTCCCAACGTCGACCACACGCTCGTACGCGCGCCCGCGGTCCCGGCGCGCCCAACGCGTCCAATGCGCACCCATAACATGCACTGGTCGCGCCCGGCTCGCCGCCGCGGCTTATTGCCCTGCACCGCCGCAGCCTCCATGCCGCCATGCAGTGCCTCCAACGTCGCCACGCCGTGCTGCGCCGCCGCGCCACCACGCAGCGCCTCGCCGGCCTCCGCGGTCTCCGCACGTACGATGTCACCGCCCGCCGCCTCCGCCATGCGCCATGACAGCCACAGCGCCGCCCACCTCCATGTGCCGACACACGGCCCAGAGCTCCGTCGCGCAGCTGCCGGCGAGCGCCGCCATCGCTGCCACGCCTCCGGCACGGCAAGCACGCCCAAGACACCAAGCTCTGATACCAAATGTTGGAACCGCAGCCCTCTCTCCTTCTCGAGACTAGAGGTAGAAGAAGACACAAGACACAAGAAATTCCGGGCCGGCGCACGAACGCCGTCGTGGGCGCCCGCACGCCCAAATCTTCCTTATCTTTTCAATGGCTACATGGCTTGCTCGGCTCCACACCATCCTCACGATGACTACCAGCTGCTTAAATAACACACGGCCACACACATCAGGGCCACCCACGCACTAACCAACTAGAACGCCACACGGGCCACTAACCCACGGCCTGGCTAACAAACTATGCATGCACACAACTAACTCTATGCATGCGCACATCACACGCAAAGCTAGCTACCACGCAACCGCGCCACACACTGTGATCCGTATAGCCCGGCCGCGCGTATGCCACGCACTCGTACGCGCTCAACACAGCCGGACCAACTGATCCCTATGCCCACGCCCTGCATAGACCGCACATGGCGCACCCGACGCCAGTCGTCATCGCTGGAGCATGGCTTATTGCCAACATTATTAGTTCCTCATGCTTTTTTCAGATCCTTGACAGGGCCGGCCCATAGGCCGGGGTACCGGGGCTCCCGCCCTGGGCCCCAAGGAGGTAGGGGCCCCGACCCAGGTAGTAGAACCCAGTGTGTTTTTATCTCGGGCCGAAGAAATCTAGAGAAAAAAAATATAAAAGGGCCCAAGGTGCAGTCGTGCAAGTGTAAAGCCCATTAAACTGGTGGACATACGAGCAATACTCACGCAGAAGTCAAATCGGTTTCCACTGGATCCACAAGTCCCTCGTTCTCCTCTGTATTCGGTGACTCCTCTCCTCCCAACTTATCCTAAATTCACAATCCATGAACAACGCCGCCGTTTCGGTGTCTTTCAGATTCCAAGGGCACGGAAAGCGATTAACGGGTGATCATCGATCCTTGCAATCAGAGAGATCTGCATCTTCCCTGTAATTCTCTTCCTTAGTTTAATGATTCTATTTCAAATAGCTTTGCTCTCCATCTCTGACTCTAACTCCTTCAGATCTGCTGACTTGCATAGGTCTTCTTATAATCTTCTGCTCTTCATTGGTTCTGACAAAGCATTAAGGAGATTAGGAGAAGGGGAGACGTTAATTCAATTCATGGGGTTGGCTTCTCATTTGTGCTGACTATTGTGGCATTCTTACAAATTCACATTATGCCATATGATATCCAGGTGCTTTTCTGATCTGTATTGAACATATTTTACGTGCCTTATATGGTGACATGTCTTGTCAAAAGCATTTCTCTAGTAGTAGTGATGAAAATATAGGGAAAAACATCTATAGATGAACAAGTAGAATTCCCAAAAAAATTGGTTGACAATTTTTTACCGGACGAGTAGTTCTTTCAGGAATCACTGCAACTGGCAATATATATAGTAAATGTTTGAAATTCTCTTGGTCCATAAATAAATTGTAGAGGTAGTTTTACCATTCAAAGATAATGGATCAATCTATTCCATCTACTGAATATTTACTTTGGTTTTGACATACAAAATATTTTCAGTTCATGTGTGTCAAGAAAAAAAAATCAAGGGCCCCTTGTTGTCTTCCTGTCCCGAGCCCCGTATATATGTGGACCGGCCTTGATCCTTGATTAAGCAGCTCCGTTTGTTGATTGCTTGCTTGATACTCTCGACTTGAGTGAATTGTTATGGGAGTTAAGTCTGCGTCATGGAGCAATCTCACTCTTCCTGCGCTGCATACATGCTGTAATTAGATGCAACCGTGCAAGAAATATAATGCTGCGTAGCATTAGACATAATATTTTCTATGGAGTTCACCGTCTTTGGTAGCTGCTCAGTGGAATGATGTGCTTTTTAACAGTTTATCATACTTGTTCAGCGACCCTTGAAAATGAGTATACAACTTTCTCAGGTATCTCATGTGTTTCCAATTCTTTATACACCACACTACTCACTATTATAGCCTTGAAGAGCACACGCGAACATCTCACTGGTGCTAAACCATAGGTTGCACTGTTTATTTTATAAAATCACGCCATCATATACATAATCTGATCAAGTCACCCCGTATAGGATCTGTATATACTGGACTTCTCTCTGACAGCGAACATTATACACATGACACTTGACCGACTAGTGGTACCAACAACCTGCGCTCACCTTTGCTTCAAACGCTCACTCATCGGACCAGGTGATGCCCTCCATGCCAACGTTCTCGTCGAGCCCCAAGGCATTCCACACTGCAGGAGACGCGTCAACAATGTTGTTGGCACACGGGGGCTCGTAGTTGTGGTCCTCGTCGCAGCCATAGACGGAGTCGCACTCGTCCACCACCTTGGCATACACAGAGTTGCCATTGGCGGTGATCTTGATGCGGTGCCCGCAACGGGCCATGTTCTTGAACCAGCCAGTGGAGAGCGCAACGACCATCTCCTCATCGCTGTGGTAGGCGTTGTCACACTCGGATGGACCGCCGCCGTCCTTGCCCTTCTCGAAGCTGTTGAGCGTCAAGACGGCCTTGGTGGTTGCGGTGACCGGTGGCGAGCAGTGGTACTGCGGGTAGCTCTTGCCATCCTCGCAACAGTCGGGGTCGTTGCTCTTCTCACAGTTTCCCGACTTTCCTGGAAGGTAGCCACTTGCACGGCACACACCGAGACCTGGGCGGAGCGAGGACGCGATGTGGGAGGTGGAGAGGGCCACCATGAGGAAAATTGCCATGGTGGCTACAGCTCTTGCAGTGGCCATTTTACCCCAACAGTGCTGAACTCTAACGCTCGTTTACTTCTTCTTGGTTGCTGCTACAGTACTGGTGTGTTCCCTCGATTGATTGTGTTGTGTGGTTAGACAGCTGCAGGGTCAACTTTATATAGTAGTGCTTCTGCTAGTTCAGTTCTGAGCACCAACTTGTTCCATGTTCTCCACGGCAAATCATTGATGAGTTCAGACAGGGCACTGGTCCGTAACGTATCAAATGGATTGTTATAATACTAGGTCGGACGTATATATATCGTTTCTCGTTGAGCATGATCCTTGGGAAAGACAGACGGAGACAGGATTACACCGATGATAAAAGTAGAGTTGCAGAACAGGTTCAAAGAACTGAATGAATTGATAGCAACGTTCTGTATATTCTATTTCTACCACACTTCTTACCGGTGCTTAACCGCGACTAACACCATGTGAGGGTCACTAAAATATTGAAATTTTTATTAGATACATATAAGTATTTATGTTAAACTATCATGTGTTTTTATTCCACCAAAATACTATAGCACAGCTCGATGGCAGACACTGTTTCTTTTTTGCTAAGCTCATCTAGTTGGCGCAGGTCTCATCGCGTGTTTGTGCAAGGCTTTTTCCCTTGTCCTTATCCTTACTGAAAAGCCACATACGTGCATGTCTTATTCATGCGTTCTTGAAAATGGTATACCTCCAGAAGGAAATAAAATGTACAACTTGGGGAGAACATAGATAATGCTACCACGAGAGGTGCAGTTCCTTGCTGGTGCAACACATATTTTTGCCATTTTTATTTGCACCTATAGTTACGTGGGACTTCCTCTTCCAAGCATACTGGCTTGTCCAAAATCTGCACCGATGTAAAATGCCACATATTTATTAGATCGGGAGAATTAAGTTACGTGAGACATCTCTTTTTTTTCCTTGGGGCCAGTTGGGGTTGAAAATTTATCAGCTTCATGAATTCGCGTCGAATTCCACGAACATGAAAACTGTGTCCCATCATTTGACATCGTATGTGTTCTCTCTCCTGCAGAGCCTAGTCCCCCGCGGTAGGTGGTGGCGGCGCTTCGGCGATTTTGTTTCCCCCGCGGCAGGCGGCTTCGCGGTCTGGTGCGTCGCGGTCGCCAGGGACGGCGGCGGCGTGACCAGATGGGTTCGCGGCGGCACGGCCGGATCTGGGCCCAGGCGTGGGCCTTGGTCGCTGGTTTGCCGTCGGCTCGGTGGCGGGTGCGACTCGTCGGCAGCTGGGCGTTTTTAGTTGTTCATAAAAGAAATTTAGATGTCAAAAATGTTTTTTATGTTCATATATAGAAAGTTTTTATAAAAATGTATATATGTATATATGTTCTCTGTGTATATATTTTCATATATGCAAAAGTTAGATTTTTAGAAAAATTTCATCTATATATGTTCTCTGATTTAGTACATTAATTTTAGGTTAGTTTCATTTTTAGAAAAGTTCTATATATTTGCCAAATAAAAAGGTAGAGCAAAAGCCTTCCGGGAAGATCAATGCAACAGAAAGGTAGAGCGGGGCGAGAGGGGCGGGCCGTTGCGAGGCGTGGTGTTGGACTCGCCAGGGTTTGCCTGAATAGGAAGTCGAGCGAGGTGAAGGAAATGTGTATTGGGGCGAGGCAGAGAGGAGCGCAAAAATGCTACACTTACGGGCAATATACTGATGAATCTTACGGATTGCTCCCCACTAACCAATCCCACTCCCCCGCTGATTTCAAGGGTGGGTCTCGCTGCCGCCAGTTTCCATTTAAACATTGCCAGCTCAGTCCGTAGCTTACTTCCCATGCCCTCTGTCCGTAAGTCTAGCAAAGTCCGAGAGGAGCGAGGGGGAGGAGGACACGGCCGCTTTCGTGAAGTGAGATGGGCTAGCTATACTAGCACAAGAGATAGTTCCATCAAAAAAATAGAGCCATTCATTTGCCAAATAAAACACTAAAATAATATATTAAGAGATAGAAAATACATAAAGATCATAGATTTGTTTTTGTATTACTCTCATTGTTGAGGAAATCGTTAACTGGTAGCTGCTCGGTTGGCTGGCAAGTAGGGGATTAATCAGCGAGTCGGCAAGTTAATCGGCCATTTAATCAATTAATCAGACGATTTTTCAATTTATCGGCTACTCGATGGCCCTACGAGTAGGGATTAATCGGCAAGTTAACTGATTAATCGGATGAATTCTTGAACAGGGATTACTCCTATAAAGGATGAGTACCCGCCTCCCTTGGCTCCTCATTGAAGTGAGTGCTCTCCTAACCATATGTTGCCCGTTGGCTTGCTATGGGAACAGTTCGGGTGCGTTCCAAGCCATCTGATCTTCCCGGACGGCTCTGACCCCGGCAACCCAGCTAGGAGGTCCAGGACGGGTGGATAGCCCAACACACCTGGGGCCACTATCATTGGGCGGCATCGGGTGCGCACGTGCGTGGGGAACCGTGCGCTCTGTCGCATACGAGATGGGCTAGCCGGACCTGCCTGATGGCGTCCGTTGATGGGTGGCTTGCCACGGGAGCCTTTTAGCGGCGATGCAAGCGTTCGATCTGCCAAGACGGCTCGCACCGGGGTGACCCGGCTGGGAGGTCTAATAATGGGTGGACCGCCTAGGGCCACCGACATTAGACAGCGTCAGACACACACTCGAGTGAGGCACCGAAGCCACAGGGTCATGTCGCTCGTGTGACATTGCCGTTGCCTGGCTGGCACGACCGGACTAGGCTGAGAGGCTCTTCGAGCCATCCGTGCTGTCATGGTGTGCCATGAGAGCCTCTCGAGGTCTCTCCGCGCGGTCCAGTCCCTCGCACGGTGCCCCATGCCGGGCAGACCGGCCGGGCCCACTTGTCGATGTCCTCGGCTAGCGCTAGGGTGGTTCGGTCTTGATAGTCAGGCATGTGCGTGCGGCTGGCTGGGTGGTGCGTGCCGGGTGGTACAAGAGGGCCATCCGATCACTTTTCGCGATGGCGGGTCACACGGTCATGAGTTCTGGCAAGAGACCAGGTAGGTGGGCGCTCGCCCGCAGCTGACTGACCGATGTGCTTGGCTCGCGTGAGTTTTTATCCGGCCTTTGCTTGTCGGGTTATGAGGTGAGGAGTTTTATTGCCGCTTTTTCCTGCAGGGCTACGTTTTCCCGGATCCTTGCCGTCACGGGCCCTAGCCGGCTCGTCTCCGTGGGATTGCAAGGGACATGTAACATCGGTAACTTGATAACTGCCAAAGGCGTAGTACGCCATTGATAAGGACATGCTAACCCTAGCATGCCGGCCGGCGTGCAGGTGTAGCGGAGCATGCTCCGTGTGTACTCTGTTCGCATGATCGCATCGTGCATCAAGACCAGCTCGGGAGCTATATACGATGCCCATTGTTAAAGCGTGTCTTGCTCTCCTCAACGCTCTCGACTCGTTTTCCGACGTGCTCCAGCCTTTAGTCTCCGGCAACCACGACCTCGACCACGACCACGCACTGGCGCACACACACATGGCGGTGAGTCGTGACGCTGGAGAATAAGATGCTCGAGCGGCAACAATGACTGACCGAGCGCCGTACGTCTCCTGGACCCGTGATTGTGATGGCTGATGCGGCGCTGCTTGAGGGCCGTCAGTGCGATGATGCACGACCCTACTGTGCCGTCAGTCTCGACCAGCACGACGCTGCAGCCTACATGCGCTCTCCTCAATGTGTCCCCAGCGGCAACCATGGGTGAGTGACGGAGCTCGTCATGGGGCAGCTGGCCTGGCTCTGCGCACGAGTACTAGTCAAGGGGTGCTAGCTCAACATTGCACCAAGGTCGTGCTACTTGCACTTATTCAGGATCATCCTGTTCTTCATTGAGCACGCTTGCCATCTTTCCTGACGTCTCCTATTCCCTAACGTTTTTAGTTTCACATCTCCGTGTCTCATCTCTCAGGGCATCTCCAGCCGTTGGCCTCCCAGGAGGGTCAAAAAATCGCCCCCTGAGGACGCACCGGCGCTAAACCGCGCACTGGGGGCGTGATGCCCCCCAGTCGCGGTCCCCCACGGGTTTTTTTAAAAAAGTCAAATACGGCGCAAACACGACTCAAATTTAACGCAAACATCGGCGACTTCGTTCAAATTTAGACATATTTTACAAAAAAAAGGGAAAAACTACCGCGGGCTACCCCCGCCGTCTCCCTCGCCGCCCGCCCACGCGGTTCTACATGCCGAGGAGGCTGTAGAACCGCGTGTAGTCACCGCCGTCGTCGTCGTCGTCGTCGTCGCCCCCGCCTACGCCTCCGCCGTCCCTGCTGCATCCCTCCCCCGGTTGGCACGACGGGTTGGACGGTCCGGGGGCGTCGTCGTCGTCGTCGCTGTCGAGGACCATGATGCCGTGCTCGTCCTCGCGCCCACGCTTGCGGGCGGCGATCTCCTCCAGGGCCCGGCGCTGCCGGACCATCTCGTCGCGGAGGTAGTCGTCCCGCGCCCACCGCAGGGCGTCCTCGTCGGAGAAGCCGCGCCGGGCTATCTCCTCGTACTCCGAGGGGAGGCCGGGCTCTGGCTTGGGCTCGACGAGGACGAAGCGGCCGGTGGGGGAGGCGTTGTCGCCGATGCGGACGCCGGAGCTGCGGGTGCGTGCGCTGACAGGCGTGCCCTGGGGCTCCGGCTTGACGGGGCGGAGGTGGAGGCAGGGAGAGCCGCCGAACGAGGAGGAGGACCCCCCGGTCTCCATGCGCCTCGGGGTCCAGGAGCTTCCCCGACGGCGTGAGAAGTACGGGGGAGCGGGGTACTCGAGGCGCGGCGTGTTGCCGCCCTCGATGTACTCGAGGACGACCTCCAACGTGCGCCCGGGCACGCCCCACCACCGACGGGGGAGCGTTAAGTTTGAGCATGAACATTGTATCAGGATCTTGTTTAATACGAGATGGCTACTCATTTAAATCCGAGAATAATGGTTGTTCTATTTATATGAGAGAAATGTTTTATGGTCATGCTCGGATGGTGAATGGTTTATTCTTAATGAATCTCGAGCGTAATGCTACACATATTCATAGTGTGAGTACCAAAAGATGTAAGGTTGATAACGATAGTCCCACATACTTGTGGCACTGCCGCCTTGGTCACATAGGTGTCAAACGCATGAAGAAGCTCCATGCAGATGGACTTTTAGAGTCTCTTGATTACGAATCATTTGACACATGCGAACCATGCCTCATGGGTAAAATGACCAAGACTCCATTCTCGGGAACAATGGAGCGAGCAACCAACTTATTGGAAATCATACATACTGATGTGTGCGGTCCAATGAGTGTTGAGGCTCGCGGTGGCTATCGTTATGTTCTCACCCTCACTGATGACTTGAGTAGATATGGGTATGTCTATTTAATGAAACACAAGTCTGAGACCTTTGAAAAGTTCAAGGAATTTTAGAGTGAGGTTGAGAATCAACGTGACAGGAAAATCAAGTTCCTGCGATCAGATCGTGGAGGAGAATACTTGAGTCACGAATTTGGCACACACTTAAGAAAATGTGGAATAGTTTCACAACTCACGCCGCCTGGAACACCTCAGCGTAATGGTGTGTCCGAACGTCGTAATCGCACTCTATTAGATATGGTGTGATCTATGATGTCTCTTACCGATTTACCGCTATCATTTTGGGGCTATGCTTTAGAGACTGCCGCATTCACTTTAAATAGGGCTCCGTCGAAATCCTTTGAGATGACACCGTATGAATTATGGTTTGGGAAGAAACCTAAGCTGTCGTTTCTAAAAGTTTGGGGATGCGATGCTTATGTCAAGAAACTTCAACTTGAAAATCTCGAACCCAAGTCGGAGAAATGCGTCTTCATAGGATACCCTAAAAAAACTATTGGGTATACCTTCTACCTCAGATCCGAAGGCAAGATCTTTGTTGCCAAGAATGGATCCTTTCTAGAGAAAGAGTTTCTCTCAAAAGAAGTTAGTGGGAGGAAAGTAGAACTTGATGAAGTATTACCTCTTGAACCAGAAAATGGCGCAACTCGGGAAAATATTCCTGTGGTGCCTGCACCAATTAGAGAGGAAGTTAATGATGATGATCAAGATACTTCTGATCAAGCTCCTACTGAAATTCGAAGGTCCACAAGGACACGTTCCGCACCAGAATGGTACGGCAATCCTGTCTTGGAAATCATGTTGTTAGAAAACGGTGAACCTTCGAACTATGAAGAAGCGATGGCGGGCCCGGATTCCGACAAATGGCTGGAAGCCATGAAATCCGAGATAGGATCCATGTATGAAAACAAAGTATGGACTTTGACTGACTTGCCCGTTGAGCGGCGAGCCATAGAAAATAAATGGATCTTTAAGAAGAAGACAGACGCGGATGGTAATGTGACCATCTATAAAGCTCGGCTTGTCGCTAAGGGTTATCGACAAGTTCAAGGGGTTGACTACGATGAGACTTTCTCACCGGTAGCAAGCTGAAGTCCGTCCAAATCATGTTAGCAATTGCCGCATTCTATGATTATGAGATATGGCAAATGGACGTCAAAACGGCATTCCTTAATGGTTTCCTTAAGGAAGAATTGTATATGATGCAGCCGGAAGGTTTTGTCGATCCTAAGAATGCTGACAAGGTGTGCAAGCTCCAACGCTCGATTTATGGGCTGGTGCAAGCATCTCGGAGTTGGAACATTCGCTTTGATGAGATGATCAAAGCATTTGGGTTTATGCAGACTTATGGAGAAGCCTGCGTTTACAAGAAAGTGAGTGGGAGCTCTGTAGCATTTCTCATATTATACGTAGATGACATACTTTTGATGGGAAATGATATAGAGCTTTTGGACAGCATTAAGGCCTACTTGAATAAGAGTTTTTCAATGAAGGACCTTGGAGAAGCTGCTTATATATTAGGCATCAAGATCTATAGAGATAGATCAAGACGCCTCATAGGTCTTTCACAAAGCACATACCTTGATAAGATATTGAAGAAGTTCAATATGGATCAGTCTAAGAAGGGGTTCTTGCCTGTTTTGCAAGGTGTGAAATTGAGCTCAGCTCAATGTCCGACCACGGCAGAAGATATAGAAGAGATGAGTGTCATCCCCTATGCCTCAGCCATAGGGTCTATTATGTATGCCATGCTGTGTAGCAGACCTGATGTAAAACTTGCCGTAAGTTTGGTAGGTAGGTACCAAAGTAATCCCGGTAAGGAACACTGGACAGCGTTCAAGAATATCCTGAAGTACCTGAAAAGGACTAAGGAAATGTTTCGCGTTTATGGAGGTGACGAAGAGCTCGTCGTAAAGGGTTACGTCGACGCTAGCTTCGACACAGATCTGGATGACTCTAAGTCACAAACCGGATACGTGTATATTTTGAATGGTGGGGCAGTAAGCTGGTGCAGTTGCAAGCAGAGCGTCGTGGCGGGATCTACATGTGAAGCAGAGTACATGGCAGCCTCGGAGGCAGCGCATGAAAAAATTTGGGTGAAGGAGTTCATCACCGTCCTAGGAGTCATACCCAATGCGTCGGGGCCGATCAAACTCTTTTGTGACAACACTGGAGCTATTGCACTTGCCAAGGAGCCCAGGTTCCACAAGAAGACCAGGCACATGAAGCGTCGCTTCAACTCCATTCGTGAAAATGTTCAAGATGGAGACATAGATATTTGTAAAATACATACGGACCTGAATGTAGCAGATCCGTTGACTAAACCTCTCCCTAGAGCAAAACATGATCAACACCAGAATTCCATGGGTGTTCGATTCATCACAATGTAACTAGATTATTGACTCTAGTGCAAGTGGGAGACTATTGGAAATATGCCCTAGAGGCAATAATAAAAGGATTATTATTATATTTCCTTGTTCATGATAATTGTTTTTTATTCATGCTATAATTGTGTTATCCGGAAATCGTAATACATGTGTGAATACATAGACACCAACATGTCCCTAGTAAGCCCCTAGTTGACTAGCTCGTTGATCAACATATAGTCATGGTTTTCTGACTATGGACATTGGATGTCATTGATAACGAGATCACATCATTAGGAGAATGATTTGATGGACAATACCCAATCCTAAACATAGCACAAGATCGTATAATTCGTTTGCTAGAGTTTTTCCAATGTCAAGTATCTTTTCCTTAGACCATGAGATCGTGTAATTCCCGGATGCCGTAGGAGTGCTTTGGGTGTACCAAACGTCACAACGTAACTGGGTGACTATAAAGGTATACTACGGGTATCTCCGAAAGTGTCTGTTGGGTTGACACGGATCAAGACTGGGATTTGTCACTCAAAATGAGCTCAAAGTGACCAAGTGTCTGGTCACGGGATCATGCATTACGGTACGAGTAAAGTGACTTGCCGGTAACGAGATTGAATGAGGTATTGGGATACCGACGATCGAATCTCGGGCAAATAACGTACCGATTGACAAAAGGAATTGTATACGGGGTTGCTTGAATCCTCGACATCGTGGTTCATCCGATGAGATCATCGAGGAGAATGTGGGAGCCAACATGGGTATCCAGATCCCGCTGTTGGTTATTGACCGGAGAGCCGTCTTGGTCATGTCTACAAGTCTCCCGAACCCGTAGGGTCTACACACTTAAGGTTCGGTGACGCTAGGGTTGTAGAGATATGCAGTTTCGGCCATCGGGAGAGTTTCGGGGGTCACCGGTATTGTACCGGGACCACCGGAAGGGTCCCGGGGGTCCACCGGGTGGGGCCACCCATCCCGGAGGGCCCCATGAGCTAAAGTGGGGAGGGAAACCAGCCCATAGTGGGCTGGTGCACCCCCTTTGGCCCACCCCATGCTCCTAGGGTTGGGAACCCTAGGGTGGGGGGTGGGGGCGCCCCACCTGGCTTGGGGGGCACTCCACCCCTTGGCCGCCGCCCCCCCTAGGAGATCCCATCTCCTAGGGCCGGCGCCCCACCTAGGGGAGCCTATATAAAGGGGGGGACGGAGGGGCAGCCGCAACCTTGACTCTTGGCGCCTCCCTCTCCCCTGATACACCTCTCCCTCTCGCAGAAGAACGGCGAAGCCCTGCTGCGGTGATTGCTGCATCCACCACCACGCTGTCGTGCTGCTGGATCTTCATCAACCTCTCCTTGTCCCCCTCCTTGTCCAATTCGGACTTGGGGGGGAGGGGTGCGCGACTGACCCTTGGCCTCCTCTCTACTTCCTCCACTAGGCCCATTAAGGCCCATTAGGTTACCGGGGGTTCCGGTAACCTCCCGGTACTCCGGTAAAATGCCGATTTCATCCGGAACACTTCCGATGTCCAAACATAGGCTTCCAATATATCAATCTTTATGTCTCAACCATTTCGAGACTCCTCATCATGTCCGTGATCACATCTGGGACTCCGAACAACCTTCGGGACATCAAAACATATAAACTCATAATGAAACTGTCATCGTAACGTTAAGCGTGCGGACCCTACGGTTTCAAGAACAATGTAGACATGACCGAGACACGTGTCCGGTCAATAAATAATAGCGGAACCTGGATGCTCATATTGGCTCCTACATATTCTATGAAGATCTTTATCGGTCAGACCGCATAACAACATACGTTGTTCCCTTTGTCATCGGTATGTTACTTGCCCGAGATTCGATCGTCGGCATCTCAATACCTAGTTCAATCTCGTTACCGGCAAGTCTCTTTACTCATTCCGTAATACATCACCTCGCAACTAACTCATTACTTGCAATGCTTGCAAGGCTCGGGTGATGTGCATTACCGAGAGGGCCCAGAGATACCTCTCCGACAATCGGAGTGACAAATCCTAATCTCGAAATACGCCAACCCAACAAGTACCTTCGGAGACACCTGTAGAGCACCTTTATAATCACCCAGTTACGTTGTGACGTTTGATAGCACACAAAGTGTTCCTCCAATAAACGGGAGTTGCATAATGTCATAGTCATAGGAACATGTATAAGTCATGAAGAAAGCAATAGCAACAAACTAAACGATCAAGTGCTAAGCTAACAGAATGGATCAAGTCAATCACATCATTCTCCTAATGATGTGATCCCGTTAATCAAATGACAACTCATGTCTATGGTTAGCAAACATAACCATCTTTGATCAATGAGCTAGTCAAGTAGAGGCATACTAGTGACACTTTGTTTGTCTATGTATTCACACATGTATTATGTTTCCGGTTAATACAATTCTAGCATGAATAATAAACATTTATCATGATATAAGGAAATAAATAATAATTTTATTATTGCCTCTAGGGCATATTTCCTTCAGGCGGCTCGTAGTTGTGGTCGTCGTCGCAGCCATAGATGAAGTTACACTCGTCCACCACCTTGGCATACACAGACTTGCCATTGGCGGTGATCTTGATGCAGTGCCCGCAACGGGCCATGTTCTTGAACCAGCCAGTGGAGAGCGCGACTACCATCTCCTTGTCGCTATGGTAGGCGTTGTCACACTCTGACGGACCGCCGCCGTCCTTGCCCCTCTCGAAGCTTTTGAGCGTCAAGACGGCCGTGGTGGTCGCGGTGAGTGCAAGGCTTCTTCCCTTGTCCTTGCTAAAGAGCCACGTACGTGCGTGTCTTATTCATGCGTTCTTGAAAATGGTACCACGAGAAGGAATAAAATGTACAACTTGGGGATAACATATATAATCCTACCACCAGAGGTGCAGTTCCTTGCTGGTGCAACGCATATTTTCGCCATTTTTATTTTCACCTTATAGATACGGTGGACTTCCTCTTCCAAACATACTAGCCTGTCCAAAATCTGCCCCGATATAAAATGCCACATATAATTTGTTTTTCATATATTTATTGGCCGCTGAAATCACTCGGGTCCTAGGCCGTCGGATCCAACGCTCGCCATCCATTGGATCCGGTCAACGCATCACGCTGCAACGTGCAGCCGCATCACCATCGACAGGACACGCGGATCGCCACCCTGCGTGCATCACCATGCCCTGTTCTACTACAGCTCCGCGGCCCCGCCTGAGTGTTGCACCGCAGCTCCGCCGCCCTGCGCGCATCACCATGCTCCGTTGCACTGGAGCTCCGCTCGCTAGCCCGCCGGAGTGTTGCAGTGTAGCTCCGCTGCTCCGGCGTGCATCATCACGCCGTTGCAGCACCAAGCTTGCCCTCGAGAGCCGCCGAAGACACTGCATTGAGCCACGGCGATGCTGCAACGAGGCACCGGGGACTCGGGAAACTCATCGCGCGAGTGCTGCATCGGAGCACAGGGGAGGCACCGGCGAGCGCTCCATTGCAGCATAGCCGGTGGCGATTGTAGCGCCAGTAGCGACACCAAGGTTGCATCACAGCACCGACAACGGTTCCGAAGTAGCACGACGGTCGTCAATGAGTTGTTGCGTTGCAGCTCGCGGTCGTGGACGCGTTGTTGCGTTGTAGCACCGACAGTCACCGACGAGCCCCGTATCACATCTCCGGCAGCACAAAAATGAGTGATCTGCCTCCCGCGTGTGTGTTGCTTCACAATAGAGCGTCGCCTCGTGCAAGGTTGCAGTTCCATGGCGATGCGTGCGGGTCTTCATCGCCTTCGTTTGCGGCATGGATGTGGCTGGTGGTGCGTGCTGCCGCTCACAGCAGCGGTGCGGAGCGACGATGCTGTTAGAAGGGAGAGAGGGATTTGGTGGAATAGTTCGTTGTATTGTTTGAGCCTCGTGGACATATATATAGGAGTACAATGATCTACTTGGAGCACAAGACAAACCAGAATAAATCCTAGTCTATCTCGTCTTTCCTAATAATCAATATACTCAACATCCCCCCGCAGTCACAATAGTAGCGACGCAGACGGTGAGACTGGAGAAGAATCTGAAAGCAAGCCGACGGACACCCCCCCCCCCCAGTCATAACGGTCAATGCATCACGGAAGTCGTGGCTGGAGTGGAAACCCACGAGGTTGCTCAAGCAAGGTGGCAGCCCTTTGTGCTTGTCGAAGTAGCCGAGAGCATAGGTGGTGTAGCCGTGGTCGAGGTTGCGTGCGAAGAACGCCGTGGTCGATGTCGAGTCGGGGTAGCCGGTGTCGAGGAGTCGCTTGGAGCCGCGGGCGCAAGGAGGTGCTGAGTTAGTCATGGGCGCAGTGGTGTCAAAGTAGTGGTGCGCCAGGAAGAAGACGATGTTGACGAGGCGTCGCATCGGGTTTGCCAAACCCGGGGACACGTCATAGACAAAGGCACACGTCGGTGTTGGCAGCACCGGGCATGCGTAGACGGACGAAGACGAAGTTGACGAAGCGCCGACCAGGCTTGCCAGGCCCGGGGACACGTCGTGGATGAAGGCACACATTGGTGTTGCCGGCACCGGGCATGCGTAGACGAGGGACCTGCACAAGCTATACGCCATGTCGGAGAAATCGGAGGGGCCAGCAGAGAAGAACTCGACGATGATTGCGGTGTCCATCAGCGCGGGGCCAATGTCACCAACGATGGTCGGAGTAGACGAAGTGGTCGGGGTAGATGACGACGACGCTGGAGACGGTTGGTGCTTGGACGAAGATGAAGGGGTGGACGGGCGGCGGCGGCGGCCGCGAAAGAAGAGCAGCGGCGGCGGTGCTCGAAGTAGGCGAAGAACCCTGACAGCGTGACGAACACCGGCGCGGACGGTGGCGTTCCCGCGCCAAGGGAGATGGCGCGGCGCATACCACGGAAGGTCGACGCACGGTGATGGCGGAGTGGACCGCGGGCCGCGGCGCTACGGCCCGAAGGGGCGACGCAGCGACGGCAGGCGAGTCGGTGCAGCCGCGGGGACGGCCTCGAAGCGGCGGCGGGGACCGCGTATTGCGGCACTACAATCCGAAGAGGCGACGCAGCGGCGATGCATGAGTCGATGCAGCCGTGAGAAGAACCACGGGGCAGCGGCGCTGCGGCCCGACGGGACGACGCAGCGGCAGCCCGATGCTCGTTCGGCGGAGAAGCGCGCGATACTCGGGACAATCTTCACGGGACCTGCAGAGACGCGCGCAAGCAACTGGTCAGGTCAGTTGCACGGCATGGATGAGATGGATCACGGGCGAACGGGTGATCAATCCGGACACGCGCGATGTCGATGATGATGTACCGGATCGCCTGGTGATGATGACAAGCCTATATCGATGGCGCACATATGTGAAGCTAGCTTGGGCTTTGTACTCCAGTACATGAAGTGCATGCGGATGCTTTGATTCACAGGAGGCAGCAGTTGGTGTGCGTGATGGTTAGCAGACCAACGCATCACTGCGCGAGCGGCCGGCCGTCCAACATGAAGCCTGGACGCCAAGCAGCAACTGATCCGGGTGGATGGAGGCGGGGTTGATGGAAGGATCCCAATCAGATCAGGAGACGACGACCGACAGAAATGGACAACAAATGGAAGTGCGTATATGGACGTCCCTTGGGACACCGTGTGTGGCATCTGGCCGCATAGTTGAAGATGAGGCCGGTGTAGTTGCAACCGATGTCGAAGTAGAGGCGCGAAAAGGTCGACGGACGGTGCCGGACGATGCAAACCGATCTTAGATCGGAAAACCAAAGAGTAGACGTCGATCAAAGCGATCGGCGAGAGAGAGAAAACCCGGATCAAAGGATCGGGAAAAAGATTCTCTAGGGCAGCCGGCCAACACGGCCGGCGGACGAACCCTAGGTACGCGCGGCGTAGCCCCCGGTCCACTCAACAGATGACATGGGAGCTCCTGTCTCGAGCGAGGGCAAACAGAGATGGGGAAGGAAATGTGTGGAGGAGAGATGACGCGAAGAGATAAGGTCGTGGCGCTGGAGGGGAAGCGGTGGATGGGCCAGGGACATATGCTGAGCGGTTTACGTCTGTGATAGATTAGCCGGTTGATTTTAATACTTTTTCATATTCATTAGGTCAGGAGTATTAAGTTAGGCAAGACATCTTTTTTTCCCTTGGGGCCAGTTGAGGCTGAAAATTTATCAACTTGATGAATTCGTGTCGAATTCGACGGACATGTAAACCGTGACCATCTTTTTTTCTGACAGCAATGGCGCACCCTCCTCTGATGCGCCATTAGTAATTTTTTTTCTGAAAGCAATGGCGCACCCTCCTCTGGTGCGCCATTAGTAACATTTTTTTTCATTATTTCTTGTTGCATCTAATAATTTGTTTTTTATCAAATTTGTTATTTTCATGAGGACTAGAACAGAAGATATCATCAAATATCATCAATTGTCTTTTGAAAATATCTTCAAAAAGTGGGGGAGGGTGCGGGTGTCGGCGGCGGTGGTGGAGCGGGCCGGGGGAAGGTGTGGGGTGTCGGCGGCTGCGGTGGAGCGAGGGAGGGTGCGGTGGGTCGTCGACGGCGGTGGAGTGGGGGAGGGTGCGGGGGGTCGTCGGCGGCGGTATAGCGGGGGAAAATATTGAATATGAAAAAATATCATCAAATTTGAAAAAATATTCATGAATTCAAAAAGTGCCCATGAAATATTCATGATATCAAAAAGTGCCCGAGAAATGAAGGCTACAATTTAGATACAATCGATCTTAGCTAGCTATCTGTTCACAATCTTCTTGCCCTTCTTTTTCGCAAATGGAGTTCTTCTGTGGAACGGACGTGCTTTAGGTAGGGTGGTCCTGCTTCTTCTTGTGGTGTATGCTGCTACTTCGTCGTCGTCGTCATGTTCGATCTTCGGGTCGCCGTACTTGTCGAAGTCTTGCTCATTGGCTACTCCATCCATTCCGATGATCTTCCTTTTGCCTCTCCTCACGACAACACGACTGGGCTTTGACGGATCGGTAATGAAGAAGCATTGGTCCACTTGTGAAGCCAGTACCCATGGCTCATTTTTCACGGTGACGTTTGCGCCCGCGGTCTTGGATTTGGCTTCGGGTATAACCATGGTGGTGAAATACCGGTCTTCTTTTAGGACGCTCTTGGCCCATCCGACACGGAACATCGGGACCTTCTCTCCAGCGTAGCTCAGCTCCCAGATCTCCTCGATCCTTCCGTAGTATCTGTCCTTGTCGTTACCGGTGTAGGATTCCATCGTTACCCCGGAGTTCTGATAACCATCGCTCTTCATGTCCTTGTCCTCGGTGTAGAATGTGTAGCCGTTGATATCGTACGCCTCATAGGTCATCAGGTTGTGCTCGGCGCCCTGTGACAAGGCGAATATGAGTTGTTCTTCCGTGGAAGAATCCTCATGTAAAGGGTACGACAGAAGCTTCTGCTTGAACCAACGCGTGAAACATGAGTTGTGCCCATTGAGTATATCTCCGTCCGTCCTCTGTTGGCCTCGGTCATTGTACGTCTTCTGAATAAACGTTTTGTGCTCTACCACCCAAGGATCGACCACGTCTATGTGTTGTAGCGCGACTAGGTTTGCTCTTTCAAAGTCGGCGAGTCGACCCTCGAAGTCGACATGCATTTCGCGGCGACCCTCACGGTGACCCCATCCAGCGAGCCTACCGAGGTGCCTGTTGATGGGCAGACCAATGGGGTTCTCGATGCCTAGATAATTCGTGCAGTAGGAGATGCACTCTTCGGTCAGAAAGCCCCTGGCTATACTTCCCTCTGGACGTGACATGTTGCGAACGTATCCTTTGATGACACCGTTCATCTTTTCGAATGGCATCACGCTGTGCAGTTACGTCGGCCCGAGTTGGATGATATCCTCCACGATATGGACCAGCAGATGCACCATAACGTCGAAGAATGCGGGTGGGAAGTACATCTCAAGCTCGCATAGTATCACCACGATCTCTTCATGTAGCCTTCTGAGTTGCCTCACGCCAATTGACTTCCGAGAGATGACGTCGAAAAAGTTGCATAGGCCAAATAGCGTTTCATGGACGTGCGCGTCCATGATCCCACGGATTGCAACTGGAAGTATCTGCGTCATCAGCACGTGACAGTCGTGAGACTTCATCCCACTGAACTTATGCTTCGCTGGGTCTAGGTATCTGCTTATCTTCCCCGCGTAACCGTAAGGAAGTTTTACTCCTAGGAAGTAGGTGAAAAACTGCTCGATCTCCTCCTGACTTAGAGTGAAGCACGCGGAAGAGTAGTCATTTCCGGTCTTCTTGGCCTTTTTGCCTTTGCGATGACTTTCTGTGTCCTGCTTCGCCTCATCATCATCATCATCATCATCATCATTAGCGTGAAGCTCCTGCCTGATGCCCATTGATTTCAAGTCTGCCCTTGCTTTCGGCCCATCTTTAGTCCTCTCTGGCATGTTGAGCAGGGTACCAAGCAGACTCTCGCACACGTTCTTCGTGATATGCATGACATCAAGGCTGTGAGGCACACGGTGGATCTTCCAGTTCGGCAAGTCCCAGAAAACAGACCTCGTTTTCCATACCTTCAGCAGCGGCTCTGGTGCCTTTCGCTTCTTTCCCGGCTCTGGCGCCTTTTGTTTCTTTCCCGGCAGTGGGCAGTCTTTCCAATTTTTCAACAGCTCGTCTATTTCCTCGCCGCTCCTCGTACACGGGCGTTTTCGGGGTTCGGTTTCACCATGGAACAGATCCTCGCGTTTCTTCCACGGGTCATCGTCGCGAAGCCACCTTCGATGTCCCATGAACACGGTTTTCGAAGACCCGGGATCTCTATCTAGCTGGCGATACGTTGTGTCATCCATGCACCTTACGCATCCAGAAAATCCGTGGACTACCTGCCCCGCGAGATATCCGTAACCGAGATAGTCGTGCACCGTCATGAGCAGTGCGGCTCTCATAGGGAAATATTCTTTCTCTGCGGCGTCCCACGTATTGGCTGACGTTTTCCACAGCGTGTCTAGCTCCTCCTTCAACAGCCCCGGATATAGATTGATGTCGTTCCCTGGTTGTTTCGGCCCTTCAATTAGCATACTCATGTGAATGTACTTTCTCTTCATGCACAACCAGGGGGGAAGGTTGTACATCCACACAAACACAGACCAGGTGCTATGTGTGCTTCTCTGGCTGCCAAACGGATTGACTCCATCGGTGCTCGCGCCCAGCAAGATGTTCCTTGGATCCTTCTCAAATTCTGGGTATTCGAAGTTCAACGCTTGCCACTGGCTCGCATCCTTAGGGTGACTCAGCATCTTGTCTTTTTTATTTATCTCCGGATCATTTCCGTCATCTTTCCGCTTCTTCTCCTCCCTATCCACGTGCCAACGCAGGAGCTTTGCTACCTTAGGGTCCGCGAAATACCGCTGCAGACGAGGAGTGACCGGAAAGTACCACACCGATTTTCGAGGAGCTTTCTTCCTCTTCTTGTATCGAGTGACGCCGCACACCGGACATATGGTAGATTCCGCGTGCTCGTCCCGATAAATGATACAATTGTTCATGCACACATGGTATTTCACGTGCGGTAAATCCAGAGGACACACGATTTTCTTCGCCTCCTCGAAACTGGTCGGGCACTTATTCCCCTTGGGAAGACGTTCGTGCCAGAATGACATGTTCTCGTCGAAGCATGCATCGGTCATTTTGTGTTTTACCTTCATCTCTAGAGCCATGAGCGTTACTTTCAAGCGGGTATCCTTGGTCCTGCATCCTTCATACAATGGAGTAACCGCGTCTATCTCCAGTTGATCCAGCTTGGCTTTCACTCGGGCGGCAGCTCTTGTGTTATCCATCTGCTTGAGAAGCAGCTCTTGAATATGAGGGTCCTGCACCCAGCCTCCATCGTCGTCTGCTCCGGCATCTTCATCTTCATGATCATGCCCTTCGTCTTGATCTTCCTCATCATCATGTACGACATCTTCTACATGATGACTGTGTACAGCATCACCGTCGTGATCATGTCCTGGAGATTCTTCGTCTTCTCACTCGCCCTCGCCGCGGTGGTACTTGTCTTGTTGCCCTTCCTCATTTCTTGCCCGGCCCCGGCCATGGACGACTTCATAGTCATCTTCATCACCTTGCCACCGATAGCCATCCATGAAATCACGCAAGAGCAGGTGGTCCCGCACCTGCCCGGAATCCGGGTCCGCAATAAGGCTCTTCAGCTTGCATCTTCGACACGGACATCTTATCTCCGTCTCGTTCTTTTGAAGCATCTCGGCCTTCGCGGAGCTCAAAAACCTATTCACGATGCCTTCAGTCATCGTGCAGACCATGGTCGCCTGCAGGGTAGAGCAAAACGATATTTTAGAACCAAGGAAAAATTTGGCATGACCTTCCCTAAAAATAGGACCAAAAAGAATGCATAGTGCCAAAATTCTCGCCGAAACGGATATGAATCAAAACATTCCGGCAAAATATTGGCAACTATCGCATTTCAAATACCGGTACCTTCAAACACAAACATATATGCAACACCACAAACGCATGCAACACCACAAACATATATAGATCTAGCTAGGCCACAAAAAGTGCATGTGCACGTTGTTGGAGCGAGCTAGGGAGAAAAAAAGTAGATCTACATCATGAAGATAGCTTTCCCCTTACTTACCTATCAAAAAAAGGTAATTTCACCACTTAATTTTGATGAATCTATGGTGGAAATGAGGTGAGGAGGAGGAGGCAGCCCAAAGCTTGGAGAAGGAGGTGGAGGGAATGAAGTGGGGAAAGTGAGTGGGTAGATGTGGGGCTGTCCAAAATATCTTGTTGGGGTCACAGGTTACTAATGGCGCACCACAAGGAAATGCGCCATTAGTAACCCTGGTTAGTAATGGCGCACCTGCAGATGATGCGCCATCAGAAATTTTGCAAAAAAGTAAAAAATATAAATATATATACTAATGACGCACCGTGTAATAGAGCGCCATTACTAGTTTAAACTAGGTATGGCGCACTGTGAAACGGTGCGCCATTAGTAGTTTTGCAAACAAAAGAATAAGAAAATATTACAGTAATGGCGCACTCTATGCCTGGTGCGCCATTACTAGTTAGAACTAGTAATGGCGCATTGTCGACCTGATGCGCCATTAGTATGTATGGAAAAATGGAAAAAAATTAATACTAGTGGCGCACCCTGTTTCTGGTGCGCCATTAGTGTCTTCCACAATAATGGCGCATCACCAACAGGTACGCCACTAGTATATAGTAGTGGCGCACTACTTTCCTGGTGCGCCATTAGTATCAATCCTATCTATAGCCCTTTCCTAGTAGTGCCAGGTGAACCGCTCGATCCGGATTTTCCTGGTCGGTGATTCTAGCCGCAACCTTGAGCCTCTCCTCTGTACGTTGGTCGTGGCGGCAACGCTGGCCTCCACCTCGGGAGATCCAATCTTCACCTCGTCTTCCCAACCACGGATAAACAACAATGGATGTGCATGCGTCGGCGCGTTAAGACCTTGCTGCCACAAGCGACGTGAGTGACGCGGGCCCAGTCCATCTGATTGTGGCGGCACAGCAGCACCGGCTGCACGCTCGGTGGTGCCTCATCGGCGTCCTGCTTTCCCAGGAGATGGCGGCTGGTGGCACTCAACACGGGCAATATAAAGATCGATGATGTTGTGTCCTTAGAGCACATCGGGACACCCCAACGTAATCAACCGAAAAGAAAACCGGGGGAAAACAAAAGACGGAAGAAGAAAAAGCATGTTCGCCCCGAACATCTTAAACGCCCAAAACTTTCAGCAATTTGGAAATCTATCCAGTTTAGTCTCTCACAACACTCTAGGAAGTAGACATAGAAGAACTTTGAGAAATTACGACACCTATGTGGTTTAGTTTATGTAGTTATATTCGGTAGTCTGTCACAACAATTTGCCATCACATTGACCAAACTTCCCTTTTATTTTTGTTCTTTGAAGCAATACTCATATGGCATCAAAATAATTTCCGTAGTCATGCACCCTGAAATGAAAGTGCTCTACATTGGCGAAAGTATCCCGGGCAGCATACTCTTCGAATGATTAAGCAACATTTCTAAGATAACTATGTAAACTAAATTACAAAGATATTGGCGGAAACTACTTAGCGTCCGATGTTGTTAATTTTCGGGACAAGGGCCACCATCATACTGTTCCACCACTCCGGTATCATGCCTGAGTTGAGCGCTTGTAACATTATGAAACCATGGAATCATCTTGATTGCACATTTAGTTGCCTTACTGAAACATTAAGCATCAAAAAGTATGTATTATTTGTTGGAACAACAGCCCTCTCTCCTTTTCTAGACTACAGATAGAAGAAGATACAAGACACAAGAAATTCCGGGCCGGCGCACGAACGCCGCCGTGGGCGCCTGCACGCCCAAATCTTCATTATCTTTTCAATGGCTACATGGCTGGCTCGGCTCCACACCATCCTCACGGTGACTACCAGCTGCTTAAATAACACACGGCTACACACATCAGGGCCACCCACGCACTAACCAACTAAAACGCCACACGGGCCACTAACCCACGGCCTGGCTAACAAACTATGCATGCACACAACTAACTCTATGCATGCGCACATCACACGCAAAGCTAGCTACCACGCAACCGCGCCACACACTGTGATCCGTATAGCCCGGCCGCGCGTATGCCACGCACTCGTATGCGCTCAACACAGCCGGACCAACTGATCCCTATGCCCACGCCCTGCATAGACCGCACATGGCGCACCCGACGCCAGTCGTCATCGCTGGAGCATGGCTTATTGCCAACAGTCACCCCCTAAGCCATGACCTCGTCGTCGCCGAAGTTGTTGCAACTCCTGTCGTTGTCGTCGTCACGAGCGTGGCCCAGCCCGCGGATCCGACCTGGCGCAACGATGCCGGTCGCACCGCCACGGACGACTCCGGTGACACACGTCTGGCGTCCCTCTGCACCCCGCACGTCCCGCGCGCACACGAGGCGCCCGACGCCCCAGTGCGTCCGCACATCCCGCGTGTACCTGACGCGCCCGACGAGTCCGACCACACCAGTGCGTCCCGCCCGTCCCGCGCGCATCCGGCGTGCCCGACGAGCCCGACCGCACCAGACGCTCACCACGCGCCGCCTCCGCGTTTGCCATGGCAGCCGCTAGCGACAAACGCCGGAAGGATGTAGCCGACCTCGAGCACGGACTCAAGCACAACGGCGACATACGCCTCCTCCCAACGTCAACCACACGCTCGTACGCGCGCCCGCGGTCCCAGCGCGCCCAACGCGTCCAATGCGCACCCATAACATGCACTGGTCGCGCCCGGCTCGCCGCCGCGGCTTATTGCCCTGCACCGCCGCGGCCTCCATGCCGCCATGCAGTGCCTCCAACGTCGCCACGCCGTGCTGCGTCGCCGCGCCACCACGCAGCGCCTCGCCGGCCTCCGCGGTCGCCGCACGTACGATGTCACCGCCCGCCGCCTCCGCCACGCGCCATGACAGCCACAGCGCCGCCCACCTCCATGTGCCGACACACGGCCCAGAGCTCCGTCGCGCAGCTGCCGGCGAGCGCCACCATCGCTGCCACGCCTCCGGCATGGCAAGCACGCCCAAGACACCAAGCTCTGATACCAAATGTTGGAACCGCAGCCCTCTCTCCTTCTCTAGACTAGAGGTAGAAGATGACACAAGACACAAGAAATTCCGGGCCGGCGCACGAACGCCGTCGTGGGCGCCCGCACGCCCAAATCTTCCTTATCTTTTCAATGGCTACATGGCTTGCTCGGCTCCACACCATCCTCACGATGACTACCAGCTGCTTAAATAACACACGGCCACACACATCAGGGCCACCCACGCACTAACCAACTAGAACGCCACACGGGCCACTAACCCACGGCCTGGCTAACAAACTATGCATGCACACAACTAACTCTATGCATGCGCACATCACACGCAAAGCTAGCTGCCACGCAACCGCGCCACACACTGTGATCCGTATAGCCCGGCCGCGTGTATGCCACGCACTCGTACGCGCTCAACACAGCCGGACCAACTGATCCCTATGCCCACGCTCTGCATAGACCGCACATGGCGCACCCGACGCCAGTCGTCATCGCTGGAGCATGGCTTATTGCCAAGATTATTAGTTCCTCATGCTTTCTTCAGATCCTTGACAGGGCCGGCCCATAGGCCGGGGTACCGGGGCTCCCGCCCTGGGCCCCAAGGAGGTAGGGGCCCCGACCCAGGTAGTAGAACCCAGTGTGTTTTTTTCTCGGGCCGAAGAAATCTAGAAAAAAATATATAAAAGGGCCCAAGGTGCAGTGGTGCAAGTGTAAAGCCCATTAAACTGGTGGACATACGAGCAATACTCACGCAGAAGTCAAATCGGTTTCCACTGGATCCACAAGTCCCTCGTTCTCCTCTGTATTCGGTGACTCCTCTCCTCCCAACTTATCCTAAATTCACAATCCATGAACCGTTGTCTTTCAGATTCCAAGGGCACAGAAAGCGATTAACGGGTGATCATCGATCCTTGCAATCAGAGAGATCTGCATCTTCCCTGTAATTCTCTTCCTTAGTTTAATGATTCTATTTCAAATAGCTTTGCTCTCCATCTCTGACTCTAACTCCTTCAGATCTGCTGACTTGCATAGGTCTTCTTATAATCTTCTGCTCTTCATTGGTTCTGACAAAGCATTAAGGAGATTAGGAGAAGGGGAGACGTTAATTCAATTCATGGGGTTGGCTTCTCATTTGTGCTGACTATTGTGGCATTCTTACAAATTCACATTATGCCATATGATATCCAGGTGCTTTTCTGATCTGTATTGAACATATTTTACGTGCCTTATATGGTGACATGTCTTGTCAAAAGCATTTCTCTAGTAGTAGTGATGAAAATATAGGGAAAAACATCTATAGATGAACAAGTAGAATTCCCAAAAAAATTGGTTGACAATTTTTTACCGGACGAGTAGTTCTTTCAGGAATCACTGCAACTGGCAATATATATAGTAAATGTTTGAAATTCTCTTGGTCCATAAATAAATTGTAGAGGTAGTTTTACCATTCAAAGATAATGGATCAATCTATTCCATCTACTGAATATTTACTTTGGTTTTGACATACAAAATATTTTCAGTTCATGTGTGTCAAGAAAAAAAAAATCAAGGGCCCCTTGTTGTCTTCCTGTCCCGAGCCCCGTATATATGTGGACCGGCCTTGATCCTTGATTAAGCAGCTCCGTTTGTTGATTGCTTGCTTGATACTCTCGACTTGAGTGAATTGTTATGGGAGTTAAGTCTGCGTCATGGAGCAATCTCACTCTTCCTGCGCTGCATACATGCTGTAATTAGATGCAACCGTGCAAGAAATATAATGCTGCGTAGCATTAGACATAATATTTTCTATGGAGTTCACCGTCTTTGGTAGCTGCTCAGTGGAATGATGTGCTTTTTAACAGTTTATCATACTTGTTCAGCGACCCTTGAAAATGAGTATACAACTTTCTCAGGTATCTCATGTGTTTCCAATTCTTTATACACCACACTACTCACTATTATAGCCTTGAAGAGCACACGCGAACATCTCACTGGTGCTAAACCATAGGTTGCACTGTTTATTTTATAAAATCACGCCATCATATACATAATCTGATCAAGTCACCCCGTATAGGATCTGTATATACTGGACTTCTCTCTGACAGCGAACATTATACACATGACACTTGACCGACTAGTGGTACCAACAACCTGCGCTCACCTTTGCTTCAAACGCTCACTCATCGGACCAGGTGATGCCCTCCATGCCAACGTTCTCGTCGAGCCCCAAGGCATTCCACACTGCAGGAGACGCGTCAACAATGTTGTTGGCACACGGGGGCTCGTAGTTGTGGTCCTCGTCGCAGCCATAGACGGAGTCGCACTTGTCCACCACCTTGGCATACACAGAGTTGCCATTGGCGGTGATCTTGATGCGGTGCCCGCAACGGACCATGTTCTTGAACCAGCCAGTGGAGAGCGCAACGACCATCTCCTCATCGCTGTGGTAGGCGTTGTCACACTCGGATGGACCGCCGCCGTCCTTGCCCTTCTCGAAGCTGTTGAGCGTCAAGACGGCCTTGGTGGTTGCGGTGACCGGTGGCGAGCAGTGGTACTGCGGGTAGCTCTTGCCATCCTCGCAACAGTCGGGGTCGTTGCTCTTCTCACAGTTTCCCGACTTTCCTGGAAGGTAGCCACTTGCACGGCACACACCGAGACCTGGGCGGAGCGAGGACGCGATGTGGGAGGTGGAGAGGGCCACCAGGAGGAAAATTGCCATGGTGGCTACAGCTCTTGCAGTGGCCATTTTACCCCAACAGTGCTGAACTCTAACGCTCGTTTACTTCTTCTTGGTTGCTGCTACAGTACTGGTGTGTTCCCTCGATTGATTGTGTTGTGTGGTTAGACAGCTGCAGGGTCAACTTTATATAGTAGTGCTTCTGCTAGTTCAGTTCTGAGCACCAACTTGTTCCATGTTCTCCACGGCAAATCATTGATGAGTTCAGACAGGGCACTGGTCCGTAACGTATCAAATGGATTGTTATAATACTAGGTCGGACGTATATATATCGTTTCTCATTGAGCATGATCCTTGGGAAAGACAGACGGAGACAGGATTACACCGATGATAAAAGTAGAGTTGCAGAACAGGTTCAAAGAACTGAATGAATTGATAGCAACGTTCTGTATATTCTATTTCTACCACACTTCTTACCGGTGCTTAACCGCGACTAACACCATGTGAGGGTCACTAAAATATTGAAATTTTTATTAGATACATATAAGTATTTATGTTAAACTATCATGTGTTTTTATTCCACCAAAATACTATAGCACAGCTCGATGGCAGACACTGTTTCTTTTTTGCTAAGCTCATCTAGTTGGCGCAGGTCTCATCGCGTGTTTGTGCAAGGCTTTTTCCCTTGTCCTTATCCTTACTGAAAAGCCACATACGTGCATGTCTTATTCATGCGTTCTTGAAAATGGTATACCTCCAGAAGGAAATAAAATGTACAACTTGGGGAGAACATAGATAATGCTACCACGAGAGGTGCAGTTCCTTGCTGGTGCAACACATATTTTTGCCATTTTTATTTGCACCTATAGTTACGTGGGACTTCCTCTTCCAAGCATACTGGCTTGTCCAAAATCTGCACCGATGTAAAATGCCACATATTTATTAGATCGGGAGAATTAAGTTACGTGAGACATCTCTTTTTTTTCCTTGGGGCCAGTTGGGGTTGAAAATTTATCAGCTTCATGAATTCGCGTCGAATTCCACGAACATGAAAACTGTGCCCCATCATTTGACATCGTATGTGTTCTCTCTCCTGCAGAGCCTAGTCCCCCGCGGCAGGTGGTGGCGGCGCTTCGGCGATTTTGTTTCCCCCGCGGCAGGCGGCTTCGCGGTCTGGTGCGTCGCGGTCGCCAGGGACGGCGGCGGCGTGACCAGATGGGTTCGCGGCGGCACGGCCGGATCTGGGCCCAGGCGTGGGCCTTGGTCGCTGGTTTGCCGTCGGCTCGGTGGCGGGTGCGACTCATAATGAAACTGTCATCGTAACGTTAAGCGTGCGGACCCTACGGTTTCAAGAACAATGTAGACATGACCGAGACACGTGTCCGGTCAATAAATAATAGCGGAACCTGTATGCTCATATTGGCTCCTACATATTCTATGAAGATCTTTATCGGTCAGACCGCATAACAACATACGTTGTTCCCTTTGTCATCGGTATATTACTTGCCCGAGATTCGATCGTCGGCATCTCAATACCTAGTTCAATCTCGTTACCGGCAAGTCTCTTTACTCGTTCCGTAATACATCACCTCGCAACTAACTCATTACTTGCAATGCTTGCAAGGCTCGGGTGATATGCATTACCGAGAGGGCCCAGAGATACCTCTCCGACAATCGGAGTGACAAATCCTAATCTCGAAATACGCCAACCCAACAAGTACCTTCGGAGACACCTGTAGAGCACCTTTATAATCACCCAGTTACGTTGTGACGTTTGGTAGCACACAAAGTGTTCCTCCGATAAACGGGAGTTGCATAATCTCATAATCATAGGAACATGTATAAGTCATAAAGAAAGCAATAGCAACAAACTAAACGATCAAGTGCTAAGCTAACAGAATGGATCAAGTCAATCACATCATTCTCCTAATGATGTGATCCCGTTAATCAAATGACAACTCATGTCTATGGTTAGCAAACATAACCATCTTTAATCAATGAGCTAGTCAAGTAGAGGCATACTAGTGACACTTTGTTTGTCTATGTATTCACACATGTATTATGTTTCCGGTTAATACAATTCTAGCATGAATAATAAACATTTATCATGATATAAGGAAATAAATAATAATTTTATTATTGCCTCTAGGGCATATTTCCTTCAGGCGGCTCGTAGTTGTGGTCGTCGTCGCAGCCATAGATGAAGTTACACTCGTCCACCACCTTGGCATACACAGACTTGCCATTGGCGGTGATCTTGATGCAGTGCCCGCAACGGGCCATGTTCTTGAACCAGCCAGTGGAGAGCGCGACTACCATCTCCTTGTCGCTATGGTAGGCGTTGTCACACTCTGACGGACCGCCGCCGTCCTTGCCCCTCTCGAAGCTTTTGAGCGTCAAGACGGCCGTGGTGGTCGCGGTGAGTGCAAGGCTTCTTCCCTTGTCCTTGCTAAAGAGCCACGTACGTGCGTGTCTTATTCATGCGTTCTTGAAAATGGTACCACGAGAAGGAATAAAATGTACAACTTGGGGATAACATATATAATCCTACCACCAGAGGTGCAGTTCCTTGCTGGTGCAACGCATATTTTCGCCATTTTTATTTTCACCTTATAGATACGGTGGACTTCCTCTTCCAAACATACTAGCCTGTCCAAAATCTGCCCCGATATAAAATGCCACATATAATTTGTTTTTCATATATTTATTGGCCGCTGAAATCACTCGGGTCCTAGGCCGTCGGATCCAACGCTCGCCATCCATTGGATCCGGTCAACGCATCACGCTGCAACGTGCAGCCGCATCACCATCGACAGGACACGCGGATCGCCACCCTACGTGCATCACCATGCCCTGTTCTACTACAGCTCCGCGGCCCCGCCTGAGTGTTGCACCGCAGCTCCGCCGCCCTGCGCGCATCACCATGCTCTGTTGCACTGGAGCTCCGCTCGCCAGCCCGCCGGAGTGTTGCAGTGTAGCTCCGCTGCTCCGGCGTGCAGCACCACGCTGTTGCAGCACCAAGCTTGCCCTCGAGAGCCGCCGAAGACACTGCATTGAGCCACGGCGATGCTGCAACGAGGCACCGGGGACTCGGGAAACTCATCGCGCGAGTGCTGCATCGGAGCACAGGGGAGGCACCGGCGAGCGCTCCATTGCAGCATAGCCGGTGGCGATTGTAGCGCCAGTAGCGACACCAAGGTTGCATCACAGCACCGACAACGGTTCCGAAGCAGCACGACGGTCGTCGATGAGTTGTTGCGTCGCAGCTCGCGGTCGTGGACACGTTGTTGCGTTGTAGCACCGACAGTCACCGACGAGCCCCGTATCACATCTCCGGCAGCACAAAAATGAGTGATCTGCCTCCCGCGTGTGTGTTGCTTCACAATAGAGCGTCGCCTCGTGCAAGGTTGCAGTGCCATGGCGATGCGTGCGGGTCTTCATCGCCTTCGTTTGCGGCATGGATGTGGCTGGTGGTGCGTGCTGCCGCTCACAGCAGTGGTGCGGAGCGACGATGCTGTTAGAAGGGAGAGAGGGATTTGGTGGAATAGTTCGTTGTATTGTTTGAGCCTCGTGGACATATATATAGGAGTACAATGATCTACTTGGAGCACAAGACAAACCAGAATAAATCCTGGTCTATCTCGTCTTTCCTAATAATCAATATACTCAACATCCCCCCGCAGTCACAATAGTAGCGACGCAGACGGTGAGACTGGAGAAGAATCTGAAAGCAAGCCGACGGACACCCCCCCCCCAGTCATAACGGTCGATGCATCACGGAAGTCGTGGCTGGAGTGGAAACCCACGAGGTTGCTCAAGCAAGGTGGCAGCCCTTTGTTCTTGTCGAAGTAGCCGAGAGCATAGGTGGTGTAGCCGTGGTCGAGGTTGCGTGCGAAGAACGCCGTGGTCGATGTCGAGTCGGGGTAGCCGGTGTCGAGGAAGTCGCTTGGAGCCGCGGGCGCAAGGAGGTGCCGAGTTAGTCATGGGCGCAGTGGTGTCAAAGTAGTGATGCGCCAGGAAGAAGACGATGTTGACGAGGCGTCGCATCGGGTTTGCCAAACCCGGGGACACGTCATAGACAAAGGCACACGTCGGTGTTGGCAGCACCGGGCATGCGTAGACGGACGAAGACGAAGTTGACGAAGCGCCGACCAGGCTTGCCAGGCCCGGGGACACGTCGTGGATGAAGGCACACATCGGTGTTGCCGGCACCGGGCATGCGTAGACGAGGGACCTGCACAAGCTATACGCCATGTCGGAGAAATCGGAGGGGCCAGCAGAGAAGAACTCGACGATGATTGCGGTGTCCATCAGCGCGGGGCCAATGTCACCAACGGTGGTCGGAGTAGACGAAGTGGTCGGGGTAGATGACGACGACGCTGGAGACGGTTGGTGCTTGGACGAAGATGAAGGGGTGGACGGGCGGCGGCGGCCGTGAAAGAAGAGCAGCGGCGGCGGTGCTCGAAGTAGGCGAAGAACCCTGACAGCGTGACGAACACCGGCGCGGACGGTGGCGTTCCCGCGCCAAGGGAGATGGCGCGGCGCATACCACGGAAGGTCGACGCACGGTGATGGCGGAGTGGACCGCGGGCCGCGGCGCTACGACCCGAAGGGGCGACGCAGCGACGGCAGGCGGGTCGGGGCGACGGCGGGGACCGCGGGGACCGCGAGCGACGACGCCGCGGCCCGAAGAGGCGACGCAACGGCGATTCGCGAGTCGGTGCAGCCGCGGGGACGGCCTCGGAGCGGCGGCGGGGACCGCGTATTGCGGCACTACAATCCGAAGAGGCGACGCAGCGGCGATGCATGAGTCGATGCAGCCGTGAGAAGAACCACGGGGCAGCGGCGCTGCGGCCCGACGGGACGACGCAGCGGCAGCCCGATGCTCGTTCGGCGGAGAAGCGCGCGATACTCGGGACGATCTTCACGGGACCTGCGGAGACGCGCGCAAGCAACTGGTCAGGTCAGTTGCACGGCATGGATGAGATGGATCACGGGCGAACGGGTGATCAATCCGGACACGCGCGATGTCGATGATGATGTACCGGATCGCCTGGTGATGATGACAAGCCTATATCGATGGCGCACATATGTGAAGCTAGCTTGGGCTTTGTACTCCAGTACATGAAGCGCATGCGGATGCTTTGATTCACAGGAGGCAGCAGTTGGTGTGCGTGATGGTTAGCAGACCAACGCATCACTGCGCGAGCGGCCGGCCGTCCAACATGAAGCCCGGACGCCAAGCAGCAACTGATCCGGGTGGATGGAGGCGGGGTTGATGGAAGGATCCCAATCAGATCAGGAGACGACGACCGACAGAAATGGACAACAGATGGAAGTGCGTATATGGACGTCGCTTGGGACACCGTGTGTGGCATCTGGCCGCATAGTTGAAGATGAGGCCGGTGTAGTTGCAACCCATGTTGAAGTAGAGGCGCGAAAAGGTCGACGGACGGTGGCGGACGATGCAAACCGATCTTAGATCGGAAAACCAAAGAGTAGACGTCGATCAAAGCGATCGGCGAGAGAGAGAAAACCCGGATCAAAGGATCGGGAAAAAGATTCTCTAGGGCAGCCGGCCAACACGGCCGGCGGACGAACCCTAGGTACGCGCGGCGTAGCCCCCGGTCCACTCAACAGATGACATGGGAGCTCCTGTCTCGAGCGAGGGCAAACAGAGATGGGGAAGGAAATGTGTGGAGGAGAGATGACGCGAAGAGATAAGGTCGTGGCGCTGGAGGGGAAGCGGTGGATGGGCCAGGGACATATGCTGAGCGGTTTACGTCTGTGATAGATTAGCCGATTGATTTTAATACTTTTTCATATTCATTAGGTCAGGAGTATTAAGTTAGGCAAGACATCTTTTTTTCCCTTGGGGCCAGTTGAGGCTGAAAATTTATCAACTTGATGAATTCGTGTCGAATTCGACGGACATGTAAACCGTGACCATCATGTGACATGACAGGCCCACTAATTATTCATGAATGAGGCCCCAGGCAAATCGCCCGACCCGGATTTACCTGCACGGTGATTCTGGCCGCAACCTTGAGCCTTTCCTCTGTATGTTGGCCATGGCACCAACGCCGGCCTCCACCTCACGAGATCCTCTCTTCGCCTTGTCTTCCGAGCCGCGGATAAGTAGCAAAGGTTGTGCGTGCATCGGCGTGTTAAGATGTTGTTGCCGCAAGTGACACGAGTGGCATGGGCCCGGTCTGCGTGATTATGGCGGCGTAGCAGCAACGATTGCATGCTTGGTGCTGCCTCATCGGCGTCCTACTCGCCCAAGAGATGGCGGCTAGTGGCGCTCAACACAAGCAATATGAAGATCGATGGTCCCAAGTCCTCAGGATAGTGCTCCCGTGGGTGCGAACTCACAACGGCATCATAGCGGTTGCTCGAAGCACTCCTGGTGGCATGATGCGGTGGTATGAGTTTATGGGGTGTCCTTCACAAGGCCGCAAGCTATCTAGTGGTGGTGTTGGCTGTCTCGGCGGCCTCCGCGGTTCTCTACTTCACGATGGGCACATGTGTCGGTTGCAAGCAGCTGGCTGGATGGCGCGGCATGCGGCTGTGGGGGCATGATGGTCACGAGCAGAAAATGATGACGTGGCAGCGAAGGCTACAACCTAATGCATGGCACTTGCATCGTTGTCTTGTTGAAGGTGTCTTCTAATGGTTGTTTGCTAGCCTTCAGTGGTTGGTCTCGACTTGCAGGATGGAAAGCCACGCCCTAGTAAATTGGGACCGGACAGACTATGGCGGCGCAAGGAGGTGTATTCGTTCTCAAAGGTGATATTGCGGAAGAAGTAGACACCGTCATAGGTGTTGCATTCATTTCTTATAAAGGTTCTTCCGTCATTGCCTATGTTTTATATTCCCCTTGTTGATCACTTTTGTCAACTTTACTACAATGGTTCTGTGCCTTACGATGATGTAAAGGCTGGCGATTTCAACCTCCCTTTCAAAAAAAAAAAATTGGTCACATTGTTTTTTCAGGAGGGACCCCATATTCACGCCCCACCTGCTCTAGCCTCAGCCTCGCTCTTGCAAACCAGCTAGAGCACACATAGTTGCCCTCCGCCATTGTCGTGTCCTCTCGGTGTGTCGCCATTATGTAGTGTGGTCACCGACATCCAAACGCAGGCAGTGCCACTATCGGGTCAGCCCGGCCATTAGCTTAGACTAGTCCCCTATTAAGGTTAACCCTCTATCCATATTGCCCTATGATAAGTGGGACCCCTATTTAATCCATCGGTTAAAATATAGCGAAGACACTGCCATGTGTGCCCCGCTTCTAGTTTGATAGTCTTAGTTGACTGGGTAAACATCGGCACATGGATCCACTTGGCATACATCGTCGCTAGGTCCTTGTGTGTGCCAACAGTTTTTTGGGATGTTTTGAGTTCAGAAATACTTTTAAAAATTCCAAAAAGCATTTAAACTTGAAAAATCATAAGAAATTGATATGAATTCAGATTTATGCAAATAGTATACAAAATGTTTAAAAATATCGCATATATGTGCATTTCATTTGCATTCATGTGTGAAAACCAGTACTTTAAACCTGATTCGGGTAAATAACTTAAATTGGCCTTTTAATACTTATTCGAGTTGTTGGAAATGCTATAACTAGTGCATTTGAAATAATTCAAATAGCTTTTGTTATGTTGCATTAGATCAATTTCAAATAACACTATGGCATGCCATGGATCTCATATCATGATCACTTTGGTGTCTTGATTGTAGTAGTAAATGCCTTGTCTTATGCTTTCCTGGTGTTTGTGCTTCTTCTTGATAGGACCCAAAGTTGATATGAACAATGAGAAAGATCTAAGCAGTGTGAGTCGCTGATGGAAGACAAGGAAAATCGCTTGATCATATGGGCGTCGACGACGTCTATGCCAATAGATGGAATGGATCCTGCCAACGTCGCCTTCATCTGTACCGGAACAACGGGAACGACCCCTCATTTCAACTGGCCAGGTGGGCCCCTTCCATTGGTGGCTCATCCCTCCACCTTTTGCATTAGTATTGTATGTTCCCATCAATATAAAGGATTCCTCTGCAAATATTATATTTCAAACAACGGGTGCCTCTACAAACTTTCAATTAAACTCCTAGATTATTCCGTAAATCCTCCTCATGATTAAATAATCTCAAAAGCACGTTACCATAGAATGGGAATACTTATGGTGATAACGGGCCACCCTGATGGAGGCCCCAAGTGGGAGAGAACATATCAGGTACTGGACCATTAATTCAACTGGAGCTGATATTTAATGGGTGAGACGCATTCAACAATGAGGTCCACCCACTTGGAGTCAAAACCCAGCTTAAAAGTAATACTTCTCAAGAAATTCCACTCCACCTGGTCATATGAATTGTGCATATCAAGCTTGACATCAAAAACACAAAACCTTCCTTTCCTTTTTCTTCTTTGTAGTATGATAACGCTTGTATGCCACCAAATCATTATTAGTAATCATGCACCATGGAAAGAAAGTGCTTGCTTATGGCGAGAATTATCTCGGGCAGCATACTCTTCAAACAGATAGCAACATTTCCTCATAACTTTATAAACTACATTGCGTGATGAAAAATGGCTGGAACTGATTACGGATTTGGGGTTATCAAATTTTGGAATAGAAACCACCATTTACAGTTACATCCATCCAGAACCATGCACGAGTTGAGTGCTTGTAACACATTATGGAATCATGCAATCATCTGTATTACATAGTTAGTTGATTTACTGAAACAATAAGTGTCAACACGCACGGATTATTCCTCCTGCTTTTGCATGGCCCTTGATTAAGATGCTCCATTTTGTTGATTGCTTGCTTAATGCTTGACTTGAGTAAATTGTTATGGGAGTTATACTTGCAGCTTGCAGCACTGTCACTCTTCATATGCTGCCACTTGCTGCAAACATGCTGCACTTTAGATGCAACCGCGCAAGAGAACGGTCTGTGTAATTCAACAAAATAGTTTCTACGAAGTTCACTGTATTTTTAGCTGCCCCCTGGACACTCGGTGCAAATGTGAATGATGTAGTTTGTTACCGTTTTGTTATACTTGTTTAGCTACCCTTGAAAATGAGTGTGTAGCTTTCTCAGGTGCCTCTCTCGTATGTTTCACATTCTCTATGCACCATGCTGCTCACTATTTATTATATGCATGATCGAAGAGCAAACATGAACTTGTCATCCGTGCTAAACCATAGGTGGCACTTTTTATTTTATAAATTCATGAAATCATATACAGAATCTAATAAACCTCCCAAGTATATGATATGTGTACACTGGACTTCCCTATAAGAACGAAAATTATATACATGACACTGGACCGATAGGTGGTATCAACAACCTGCGCTCACCTTTATTTTGGAAACTCACTCATCCGACCAGGTGATGCCCTCCATGCCGACGTTCTGGTCGAGCCCCAAGGCATTCCACACCGCAGGAGATGCGTCAACGATGTTGTTGGCACACGGGGGCTCGTAGTTGTGGTCTTCGTCGCAGCCATAGACGGAGTCGCACTCATCCACCACCTTGGCATACACAGATTTGCCATTGGCGGTGATGTTGATGCGATGCCCGCAACGGGCCATGTTCTTGAACCAGCCGGTGGAGAGCGCGACTACCATCTCCTTGTCGCTATGGTAGGCGTTGTCACACTCGGACGGACCGCCGCCGTCCTTGCCCTTCTCGAAGCTGTTGAGCGTCAAGACGGCCTTGGTGGTCGCGGTGACCGGCGGCGAGCAGTGGTACTGCGGGTATCTCTTGCCATCCTCGCAGCAGTCGGGGTCGTTGCTCTTCTCACAGTTGCCTGACTTTCCTGGAAGGTAGCCACTTGCATGGCACACACCGAGACCTGGGCGGAGCGAGGACGCGATGTGGGAGGTGGAGAGGGCCACCAGGAGGAAAACTGCCATGGTGGCTAGAGCTCTTGCAGTGGCCATCTTACCTACTGAACAGCGCGGAACTCTAACGCTCGTCTACTTCTTCTTTTTGCTGCTACAGTACTGGTTTGTTTCCCTCGATTGATTGTGCTGTGTGGTTAGACAGCTGCAGGGTCGACTTTAGATAGTGCTTCTGCTAGTTCAGTCATGAGCACCAACTTGTTGCATGTTCTCCACGGCAAATCATTGATGAGTTCAGACAGGGCACTGGTCCGCAACGTCTCAAATGGATTGTTATAATACTAGGTCGGACGTATATATATTGTGTCTCATTGAGCATGCCCTTGGGAAAGACAGACGGAGACAGGATTACACCGATGATAAAAATATTGCAGAACAGGTTCAAAGAACTGAATGAATTGATAGCAACATTCTTTATACTATTCTATTTCTACCACACTTCTTGCCGGTGCCTTCAACCATGACAGACACTGAGGGTCACTGAAATATAGAAAACTTTGTTAGATAGAAAACTTTGCCGGTGCCTTCAACCATGAACAGGTCCACTTATTATTCAGGCCCCACACTACTAGGAAAAGGTCTACTAATGGCGCACTGGTTTTGTCTACTAATGGCGCATTACCAGTGCGCCATTAGTAGCATGCCACTAGTATATCTTACTAATGGCGCACCACAGGTGCGCCATTAGTATGTAACAGCATGCACCATTAGTGTGCCTCCCGGGGGGCCATACGTAAGCATGGCTTTGTCATACTAATGGCGCATTCTCTGTTGATGCGCCATTAGTATCCTTTGGCATACTAATGGCGCACCTGGTGGTGATGCGCCATTAGTATGAATATTTGGTTTTTTTTCTTTTCTGATTTTTGTGCAGGTTACAAAATATATTATTAGATAGAATATAAAATATATTATTAGACAGAATATAGACAGCAGCACACAACAACATCAGATTCATCGAATTCAATAGAAGATTAGTCTCCGAATATAATTCATCATATTAGTCTCTGATTTAAAAAGACCGAACAAAGATAAAACATTACAAGTCTCAAGACCGCGAGTATCGAGTTTGTCTTCACATTACAAGTCGATATCGATCATCTAAACTACCATCACATAAAAGAGAGCTGTGGTCATCACGATGAGCATCATCGCGATCAAACTGGTCTTCATCCGGTTCCTCCAACGCTCCCTCCTCTCTCCCGCTAGATAGCGGGCGTATCTAGATTTGGCTTCCGCCCTAGTGGTGTACCCTTTGTAACTATTACCGCTGAAACGGTGAACCTGTCTCCGACACTCCTCCCAGTCATCGTAGACTCCGGGAACCTTACCCTTGTACACGACATACGACGGCATCTCTATGCACAAGCCAAACAATAGACAATACATAAGCAATATGTAAGTATGCAACAAAAGGATCGAAAGAGAAAAGCAAGACATTAATAGCACGATTCATGGTCCTACTAATAAATAGCATCGATTACATCTAAGTTGAACGACTGTCCAAACCAAAGAGACATACGAAGTCATTAAAGTATAATTACAACATGAGCCAATCAATGTTTCAGAACTACACATCACTACTTTCGACTCGACTCATCGGACAGGAACGTGGATGAAGCCGCCGTCTGTCGTGATGGTCATGAAATCGCGGTCGTTGTCACCCTGCATTTGTAGCATTTCATCTATCTCACTGTTGGACGGTTGATATCTGAGGAAGAACTGCCCCGAGGAATGAAGGACATCTTGATGGATGATGTCCGCAAACTCCGACTGGATGCGAAAGAATTCTTGTCTGAGGTCCGCGTCCTGGACTGCCGACAAGCTCGCGGCCCAATCTTTGAGATTATCTGGTAGCAGAAGTTGATGATGGTCCCTTACGATCGCCCGCATGTGATGGAGGGCGTAGTAGGCATCCTTCTGACTGTCAGGCGGCTGCTTGACGCAGCAGAACTTCGTATTGTGTGAGAACATGTGCTTGCCGTACTTACGAACTGCCCTAGTGAAGGTACCTCCAGATTTGGTGTAGCCGGGGAGAACATCATCAAGAACATTTTTGACATTTGTGTAGTCTATGTTGGAGTTACGGTTCGGGTCGAAATACGTGGCCATGGAATATTTCGGGCTTGAGAGGATGAGTGTGCAATGTGTGTCACTACACAGAACACGGAATGTTAGAAAAAAAAGAACGATCGAAATCTAAGAAATCATATGTTACGGGGCGGTTAAGGGATGACTTACTCGGGAAAGTAAGCCACAAGGAAGTTATCCTTATCTGGGTTTGCCAGAATGACGCCTTCGAGGTGTGAACTCGCAACTTGGCGGTCTTCGGCGCTGCTCAAGTGCTTGGCACGCATGTAGAAGGGGTCGACTATCACGATGTCCGGGGTCTTGTCTCTAATGATCCGCATCTCCATACTCAGCGAAAACAGCCGAACGAAGGTGTAGTGCAGTGGATGAAGGTTAAACATAGCAAAGATGTCATCAAACCGCAGGACGATCGTACCCCCGATGTCGCCATCCACAAAGCCCTTTCCCTCTGGCACCTTGGCCACGAAAACTGGGTATGCCACATCCTTCTCTCTGAGACACCGCTTCTCCAAAGAAAGAACACTGTCGTGCAGACTCCGCATAGCACCGATTGCAACATTCAGCATATTTGGTGGTAGCATCGCCCTACCCGCCACATGCACCCTCCTCGAGATATCCTTAGGTGAAGGTGGCCCGTCCTGAGCACGGATCGAACTCGGTGCCGGCTGGCTCGCACCGGCGCCCTTGTTAGTCTTTCATTTCCGTCCCTTCTTCTTGATCTCCTGTGATGGGACCGAGTTCTGTTCACAGACCGCCTTCTTGAGCGTGTTGGGGCTGATAATATTTCGCACCTCAGCTATCTGAGGCTCGGTGAAGGCGGGAGCTGGAGGCGTGTCCTGAGAACTGAACGCCAGACGACACCTGTTGCAATTGGATTTCTCCGCCGTACCAGCTAGATCGCGGTCGTCTTGGTTGGGTTCTTGAGAAAGAGGCCCGCAGAACTCGTCAGCGTACCCATGTTCGGCAAAGTACTTATCAACTTTGGTAAATGTACCGTCGTCGTTGTCGTCGCCGTCCGGATCCTATGCCATAGGGCTGTCTGGATCCTGTGCCATAGGGATGTCCGGCAGGTCCGGTAGCGTTGCTGCGATCTTGCCATGGCTTGGCGCCGGCACGACTGGCGGTCTTGTCTGTGGGGTGGTGTCCCCCGCCCCCAAACGAATCTGGCGCTTCGGCCAAAGCAGGGGCCAGTTTACGCAGGTGCTGAGGGTCATCTCGTCTTCTTCGTCGGCCCCAGCGGGTCGAATCGGAGGTAACAGCTCGTCGCAGCCTGGTAGCACACGAACCACTTCAACTCTATACATTGTGGGTGGCATCGGATTACCGTGGAACATGGGGTTGCCCGGTTGAACGATTCTGCCCTTGGCGACATCGACCAACTCGGCGCCCACGAAATGCAGAAGAGTGCAAGGAACGTCGGCGGTGCCCTGCGAAAACATGTATAGGGCGTCAGGGATGCCCAGTCAAAGGCAAGGAGATGAAGTCATCGGCCGAGAGGCTTGGTTACCGTGATGCCATCGAGCTCGGCTAATGTCGAGGCACCGCCAACGGCGGGCGTGCAACTGACGGAGGGGGCGCTTGCTGGCGAGGTGCCGGCCGGCGTACACCCGAGTGCATTAAGCTCCAATGCCCGTGCCGGCGCCGGAGACACGAATACCGCCTCCGCCGGAGACACCAATGGCGCCGCCGCCGGAGACACCAATGGCGCCGCCGGAGACACCAATGGCGCTGGCCGTGAAGCTGGGAATCGGGGGAGGCCCCTGTTGGCCGCCCGCAATCCACGTCGTCAGCCCATGAATCAACGTAGGCACCATGGCGTTGAGCGTCGTTCCAATTTGTTGTTGCACTTGCTCTTGGACAAGCTCCGGAATCCGCGCCACTTGTGCCTTGAGTTCTTCAACCTCGCGCGTCTGGCTTTCCGAGCTGGTCTTTTTCTCCTTCCGCACACCAGCGGTATAGTATGACCCCCATTTTATGGAGAAGCCTTTGCCGGCCACACGACCAGCTGATGTCGGCTTAGTGAGCTTATCCTTGTTTTTCATTACGTTCAACACCCTATTTAAAGGGGTGTCGAAAGGGGAGCTCTTAGACGACCCCGCGCTACTGCTTTCAGTGTCCTGCAAAAGGAACATGAACCATTTAGAAATATTGGGGATTAATTAGAGTGCAACCATATGGAGCTAATTACGCGGGGGTGTATTCCTTACCAGAAGAAGCTCAAGCGCCCTGGTCTTCGGATCCGTGGTAAGCTCCTTTGTTATCGGGTCCTCCTTGTACCGGGCCCTGACATAGTTCCTGGTCTGCTTGTCACCGTTGTATTTCTCGAAGCGGGGCGGTAGGCCTTGCTCGGCACGGTCCGCGTCCTCCTTGTCCCATATAGGCTCCGCCACTCTGTAACCGCCGGGACCGAGTTTGTGTTCCCCTAAGTTCAACTCCCGCATTTCTTTCCCCCACTGACTTGATTCGGAGGTTGCACTGCTCTCGCACTTGATCTTGAACTCCTTGTACTCATCTTCGCTCATCAAAGGATATTTCGCCTTGATCTTCTCATAACTATCACCTTTATCAATCATTCTCTTCACCGCGCTTTTCCAAGTAGACAGGGTCATGCTCATCTTCGTGAGGGCGGCACTGTTCACTTTATTCCCTGAGAGGTGTGTGTTTTCAAATTCGGCGGGGAACTTGTATCGTTCGTGCAGCTTCGTGAAGAGGAGGTTGCGCAAATTCCCTCGGTCCTTATGCCTAAGGTTCTCGGTGTTGATCGAGATGGTGCTCCGGAGAATGCACCCGAGCTGAAGCGAGTACCCCTTGACTATATGTTTGGGCTCCGTTGGATTCCCGTCGGAGTCCACTTGAGTGAATTCCTCCTTGAGGGTGCGTAGCGCATTCGGGCGCCGGTCCTTCCTTTGCTTCTTCGGTTGGCTGCCATCTGTGTGTGCGCCGCCATCATCAGTGGTGGCATCCTCGGCGGCACCATCAGTGGTGTCATCCCCGACGCCACTAGGGGTTGTGTAATCAGGATCGGTGTCTTCCGCGGCATCCTCATAGCGGTGAGGTTGTTCCTCCATCTCCTCGGACAGCTCCCAGAATTTCTTGCCGCCCGAACCACCGGCACCCTAAAAGCCTAAGCGTACATCATTTAGGTTCTCATCGACACCGAGGCATCCGGGGCAGCCAAGTTAAGTTTTCATCATTTAGGGTTTATCGATGCCGAGGAACCCTAGGTTGGGCCTAATCACTTGGCACTAATCACTTGGCTCTATTGCCACCTATGGTTTAATGCAGCAAGAATAAAGGGGCAGTTGATCCTACTTAACTAAGTACTAAGATACCCCGGCCCATGCATTAGTAGCAAGTACCTCATATGTTCGATTTTTAGCAAAGTCATGCTAAAATTCATGGAAAATTTCAGCATGACCTTTGCTGAAAATAGGACATATGGAGTACCCGAATTTGCCGGAACGGAAGTTAATCGACATTCCGGCAAACTCAAGGGCCTCTCGGGGTACCTGCAAAATCATCACGACACAATGGTCGGAGACAAAACCCAGCCACAGACCATTTTCTGAAACATATTTTTGCCATGGCAATTTTGAATCAATAGACATACTTCTCAAAAGAGGCATGATCAAATTCTGGTGCCCTTGACTTACTAGTACTTATCTCTTATAACTGATGAATGTGCATTGAGTCCAGAAGCAAAGACTCTATAGTGAAATGAAAAAAACCTTGGAAATATATTTATGATAACTCTAAATGGATCAGAAGGTGCAGATGCACTTGTAAAAAAAAGTATGCATTTGCAGCAGCTTTGTTCTGATTATGGCACCATTCTGTTAAGAAGGAAAAATAACATTATCATCCCAATTCATGGTTGACCAGTTCAGAACTAATGCACATTGACCACATAATATTATTTTGCAACCACTCAGTTTGTTCTTGACTGGGACACTTGAAGCACAAAACAACTAATGCAGAGCTAGGTCTACTTTGGTTCTGACAGATCACATCCTGGTGCATATGTGGGGTTTTTTACTTAGAAAATACAGAACTTCTATTATTGTTTTTATTTTTAACCAGAGCCTAACCACCTCTACAGTTTACAAACTAATTCAGATAATCACTAATTAGGAAGATTGGTGATACATATGATGGAATTGTCAGTTTAGTGTTCCACTGCATTGGTTCACCTGTGATTTCGTGATGGCACTGGCCATACCTTTGGTCATTTTCGTTGTAAATATTCCAGAGTTTGACTGCAACGATGCTTAAACAGCAAGCTATTATCTTACTGATCTTGTACATATCTCCAAGTCTCTTGGGATCTTGTCCAATATTTTCTAAATGAGGCGATAGCTAAGGAAAACTAGTTCAGGCTTCTTGCTCCAGCTGGCAGACAAGTTAATGTAGAACTCTATTTTTTTCTTAGTTGGCACATGTTTGTCTAGTGTGAACCTCAACTAATAAAATTGTTGTGTGTTAGGACCGTACACTAGAATGTTAACCTGTTGTACTGTAAGTATAAAAGATAACAAACTAACATATGGAGATTGTGAGAGAACCTAGAAAAATGCACTCCTCTTATAGTGATGCACAAACTAGAAACTGTATACCAAACACACAAATAGAAACCCAGCTCCGGGAACTAGAGTAGCATATTCAGTAAATCAACTTGTAGTGGGAAGTACAGCAAGTTTAATCAAGTAGTCAAAGACAATAGGATTAGTGTACTGAACCACGGAGCAGAGGTGGAGCGGAGACCGGAGTTGAGGTGGCCGGAGTTGAGGAAGACGACGGTGACCCGAGGAAGAGGACGAGATGGATCCGGTGTTGTGCGGCTCCTCGGCGATGGCGGATCCGGTGCAGTCCCCCTCCTGGATCGGCTGCGACGCGAACAAGGACACTGTTACTGCTCTGCTCTGCTCTATGTAGCAAATCGACAGTAGCCAAGAACAGACCTTCCAAGTGGCGAGGTCCCGATGCGCAGCGCCGACGAGATGGCAGACCCGGCCTTGCTCCGCAGCCACGGCAGGAAAGCACCGTCCTCCTTCACCTGCGGGCGGCAAATTTGATTCCATCGACATTTAGCAAAGGGGCGGGGGGGATGGGGGGATTTCTTCCTCTCTTTCTTTGCTTGCGGTGAACCCTAGCTAGCCCAGATAGCTCACCTTGGGGATGGCTGCGAGGGGAGCCGAAGCGGGTGTGGAGTGGGCGCAGGGGTCTTCGGAGCAGGCGTGGGGGAGCCGGAGCGGGTGTGGAGCGGGCGCGGGGGTCGTTGGAGCGGGCCGGGGGTCGTCGGAGCGGGTGTGGCGGCGGGGGAGGGAAGGGGGGATCGGGCGAAGGGGTGTCCAGCTAGACACTATAGCAATGGCGCACCACCCTCTGGTGCGCCATTAGTATTTTTTTTTCTGACAGCAATGGCGCACCCTCCTCTGATGCGCCATTAGTAATTTTTTTTCTGAAAGCAATGGCGCACCCTCCTCTGGTGCGCCATTAGTAACATTTTTTTTCATTATTTCTTGTTGCATCTAATAATTTGTTTTTTATCAAATTTGTTATTTTCATGAGGATTAGAATAGAAGATATCATCAAATATCATCAATTGTTTTTTGAAAATATCTTCAAAAAGTGGGGGAGGGTGCGGGTGTCGGCGCCGGTGGTGGAGCGGGCCGGGGGAAGGTGAGGGGTGTCGGCGGCGGCGGTGGAGCGAGGGAGGGTGCGGTGGATCGTCGGCGACGGTGGAGTGGGGGAGGGTGCGGGGGGTCGTCGGCGGCGGTGGAGCGGGGGAAAATATTGAATATGAAAAAATATCATCAAATTTGAAAAAATATTCATGAATTCAAAAAGTGCCCATGAAATATTCATGATATCAAAAAGTGCCCGAGAAATTAAGGCTACAATTTAGATACAATCGATCTTAGCTAGCTATCTGTTCACAATCTTCTTGCCCTTCTTTTTCGCAAATGGAGTTCTTCTGTGGAACGGACGTGCTTTAGGTAGGGTGGTCCTGCTTCTTCTTGTGGTGTATGCTGCTACTTCGTCGTCGTCGTCATGTTCGATCTTCGGGTCGCCGTACTTGTCGAAGTCTTGCTCATTGGCTACTCCATCCATTCCGATGATCTTCCTTTTGCCTCTCCTCACGACAACACGACTGGGCTTTGACGGATCGGTAATGAAGAAGCATTGGTCCACTTGTGAAGCCAGTACCCATGGCTCATTTTTCACGGTGACGTTTGCGCCCGCGGTCTTGGATTTGGCTTCGGGTATAACCATGGTGGTGAAATACCGGTCTTCTTTTAGGACGCTCTTGGCCCATCCGACACGGAACATCGGGACCTTCTCTCCAGCGTAGCTCAGCTCCCAGATCTCCTCGATCCTTCCGTAGTATCTGTCCTTGTCGTTACCGGTGTAGGATTCCATCGTTACCCCGGAGTTCTGATAACCATCGCTCTTCATGTCCTTGTCCTCGGTGTAGAATGTGTAGCCGTTGATATCGTACGCCTCATAGGTCATCAGGTTGTGCTCGGCGCCCTGTGACAAGGCGAATATGAGTTGTTCTTCCGTGGAAGAATCCTCATGTAAAGGGTACGACAGAAGCTTCTGCTTGAACCAACGCGTGAAACATGAGTTGTGCCCATTGAGTATATCTCCGTCCGTCCTCTGTTGGCCTCGGTCATTGTACGTCTTCTGAATAAACGTTTTGTGCTCTACCACCCAAGGATCGACCACGTCTATGTGTTGTAGCGCGACTAGGTTTGCTCTTTCAAAGTCGGCGAGTCGACCCTCGAAGTCGACATGCATTTCGCGGCGACCCTCACGGTGACCCCATCCAGTGAGCCTACCGAGGTGCCTGTTGATGGGCAGACCAATGGGGTTCTCGATGCCTAGATAATTCGTGCAGTAGGAGATGCACTCTTCGGTCAGAAAGCCCCTGGCTATACTTCCCTCTGGACGTGACATGTTGCGAACGTATCCTTTGATGACACCGTTCATCCTTTCGAATGGCATCATGCTGTGCAGGAACGTCGGCCCGAGTTGGATGATATCCTCCACGATATGGACCAGCAGATGCACCATAACGTCGAAGAATGCGGGCGGGAAGTACATCTCAAGCTCGCCAATTGACTTCCGAGAGATGACGTCGAAAAAGTTGCATAGGCCAAATAGCGTTTCATGGACGTGCGCGTCCATGATCCCATGGATTGCAACTGGAAGTATCTGCGTCATCAGCACGTGACAGTCGTGAGACTTCATCCCGCTGAACTTCTGCTTCGCTGGGTCTAGGTATCTGCTTATCTTCCCCGCGTAACCGTAAGGAAGTTTTACTCCTAGGAGGTAGGTGAAAAACTGCTCGATCTCCTCCTGACTTAGAGTGAAGCACGCGGAAGAGTAGTCATTTCCGGTCTTCTTGGCCTTTTTGCCTTTGCGACGACTTTCTGTGTCCTGCTTCGCCTCATCATCATCATCATCATCATCATCATTAGCGTGAAGCTCCTGCCTGATGCCCATTGATTTCAAGTCTGCCCTTGCTTTCGGCCCATCTTTAGTCCTCTCTGGCATGTTGAGCAGGGTACCAAGCAGACTCTTGCACACGTTCTTCGTGATATGCATGACATCAAGGCTGTGAGGCACACGGTGGATCTTCCAGTACGGCAAGTCCCAGAAAACAGACCTCGTTTTCCATACCTTCAGCAGCAGCTCTGGTGCCTTTCGCTTCTTTCCCGGCTCTGGCGCCTTTTGTTTCTTTCCCGGCAGTGGGCAGTCTTTCCAATTTTTCAACAGCTCGTCTATTTCCTCGCCGCTCCTCGTACACGGGCGTTTTCGGGGTTCGGTTTCACCATGGAACAGATCCTCGCGTTTCCTCCACGGGTCATCGTCGCGAAGCCACCTTCGATGTCCCATGAACACGGTTTTCGAAGACCCGGGATCTCTATGTAGCTGGCGATACGTTGTGTCATCCATGCACCTTACGCATCCAGAAAATCCGTGGACTACCTGCCCCGCGAGATATCCGTAACCGAGATAGTCGTGCACCGTCATGAGTAGTGCGGCTCTCATAGGGAAATATTCTTTCTCTGCGGCATCCCACGTATTGGCTGGCGTTTTCCACAGCGTGTCTAGCTCCTCCTTCAACAGCCCCGGATATAGATTGATGTCGTTCCCTGGTTGTTTCGGCCCTTCAATTAGCATACTCATGTGAATGTACTTTCTCTTCATGCACAACCAGGGGGGAAGGTTGTACATCCACACAAACACAGACCAGGTGCTATGTGTGCTTCTCTGGCTGCCAAACGGATTGACTCCATCGGTGCTCGCGCCCAGCAAGATGTTCCTTGGATCCTTCTCAAATTCTGGGTATTCGAAGTTCAACGCTTGCCACTGGCTCGCATCCTTAGGGTGACTCAGCATCTTGTCTTTTTTATTTATCTCCGGATCATTTCCGACATCTTTCCGCTTCTTCTCCTCCCTATCCACGTGCCAACGCAGGAGCTTTGCTACCTTAGGGTCCGCGAAATACCGCTGCAGACGAGGAGTGACCGGAAAGTACCACACCGATTTTCGAGGAGCTTTCTTCCTCTTCTTGTATCGAGTGACGCCGCACACCGGACATATGGTAGACTCCGCGTGCTCGTCCCGATAAATGATACAATTGTTCGTGCACACATGGTATTTCACGTGCGGTAAATCCAGAGGACACACGATTTTCTTCGCCTCCTCGAAACTGGTCGGGCACTTGTTCCCCTTGGGAAGACGTTCGTGCCAGAATGACATGTTCTCGTCGAAGCATGCATCGGTCATTTTGTGTTTTACCTTCATCTCTAGAGCCATGAGCGTTACTTTCAAGCGGGTATCCTTGGGCCTGCATCCTTCATACAATGGAGTAACCGCGTCTATCTCCAGTTGATCCAGCTTGGCTTTCACTCGGGCGGCAGCTCTTGTGTTATCCATCTGCTTGAGAAGCAGCTCTTGAATATGAGGGTCCTGCACCCAGCCTCCATCGTCGTCTGCTCCGGCATCTTCATCTTCATGATCATACCCTTCGTCTTGATCTTCCTCATCATCATGTACGACATCTTCTACATGATGACTGTGTACAGCATCACCGTCGTGATCATGTCCTGGAGATTCTTCGTCTTCTCACTCGCCCTCGCCGCGGTGGTACTTGTCTTGTTGCCCTTCCTCATTTCTTGCCCGGCCCCGGCCATGGACGACTTCATAGTCATCTTCATCACCTTGCCACCGATAGCCATCCATGAAATCACGCAAGAGCAGGTGGTCCCGCACCTGCCCGGAATCCGGGTCCGCAATAAGGCTCTTCAGCTTGCATCTTCGACACGGACATCTTATCTCCGTCTCGTTCTTTTGAAGCATCTCGGCCTTCGCGGAGCTCAAAAACCTATTCACGATGCCTTCAGTCATCGTGCAGACCATGGTCGCCTGCAGGGTAGAGCAAAACGATATTTTAGAACCAAGAAAAAATTTGACATGACCTTCCCTAAAAATAGGACCAAAAAGAATGCATAGTGCCAAAATTCTCGCCGAAACGGATATGAATCAAAACATTCCGGCAAAATATTGGCAACTATCGCATTTCAAATACCGGTACCTTCAAACACAAACATATATGCAACACCACAAACGCATGCAACACCACAAACATATATAGATCTAGCTAGGCCACAAAAAGTGCATGTGCACGTTGTTGGAGCGAGCTAGGGAGAAAAAAAGTAAATCTACATCATGAAGATAGCTTTCCCCTTACTTACCTATCAAAAAAAGGTAATTTCACCACTTAATTTTGATGAATCTATGGTGGAAATGAGGTGAGGAGGAGGAGGCAGCCCAAAGCTTGGAGAAGGAGGTGGAGGGAATGAAGTGGGGAAAGTGAGTGGGTAGATGTGGGGCTGTCCAATGCGCCATTAGTAACCCTGGTTAGTAATGGCGCACCTGCAGATGATGCGCCATCAGAAATTTTGCAAAAAAGTAAAAAATATAAATATATATACTAATGACGCACCGTGTAATAGAGCGCCATTACTAGTTTAAACTAGGTATGGCGCACTGTGAAACGGTGCGCCATTAGTAGTTTTGCAAACAAAAGAATAAGAAAATATTACAGTAATGGCGCACTCTATGCCTGGTGCGCCATTACTAGTTAGAACTAGTAATGGCGCATTGTCGATCTGATGTGCCATTAGTATGTATGGAAAAATGGAAAAAAATTAATACTAGTGGCGCACCCTGTTTCTGGTGCGCCATTAGTGTCTTCCACAATAATGGCGCATCACCAACAGGTACGCCACTAGTATATAGTAGTGGCGCACTACTTTCCTGGTGCGCCATTAGTATCAATCCTATCTATAGCCCTTTCCTAGTAGTGCCAGGTGAACCGCTCGATCCGGATTTTCCTAGTCGGTGATTCTAGCCGCAACCTTGAGCCTCTCCTCTGTACGTTGGTCGTGGCGGCAACGCTGGCCTCCACCTCGGGAGATCCAATCTTCACCTCGTCTTCCCAACCACGGATAAACAACAATGGATGTGCATGCGTCGGCGCGTTAAGACCTTGCTGCCACAAGCGACGCGAGTGACGCGGGCCCAGTCCATCTGATTGTGGCGGCACAGCAGCACCGGCTGCACGCTCGGTGGTGCCTCATCGGCGTCCTGCTTTCCCAGGAGATGGCGGCTGGTGGCACTCAACACGGGCAATATAAAGATCGATGATGTTGTGTCCTTAGAGCACATCGGGACACCCCAACGTAATCAACCGAAAAGAAAACCGGGGGAAAACAAAAGACGGAAGAATAAAAAGCATGTTCGCCCCGAACATCTTAAACGCCCAAAACTTTCAGCAATTTGGAAATCTATCCAGTTTAGTCTCTCACAACACTCTAGGAAGTAGACATAGAAGAACTTTGAGAAATTACGACACCTATGTGGTTTAGTTTATGTAGTTATATTCGGTAGTCTGTCACAACAATTTGCCATCACATTGACCAAACTTCCCTTTTATTTTTGTTCTTTGAAGCAATACTCATATGGCATCAAAATAATTTCCGTAGTCATGCACCCTGAAATGAAAGTGCTCTACATTGGCGAAAGTATCACGGGCAGCATACTCTTCGAATGATTAAGCAACATTTCTAAGATAACTATGTAAACTAAATTACAAAGATATTGGCGGAAACTACTTAGCGTCCGATGTTATTAATTTTCGGGACAAGGGCCACCATCATACTGTTCCACCACTCCGGTATCATGCCTGAGTTGAGCGCTTGTAACATTATGAAACCATGGAATCATCTTGATTGCACATTTAGTTGCCTTACTGAAACATTAAGCATCAAAAAGTATGTATTATTTGTTGGAACAACAGCCCTCTCTTCTTTTCTAGACTAGAAATAGAAGAAGATACAAGACACAAGAAATTCCGGGCCGGCGCACGAACGCCGCCGTGGGCGCCTGCACGCCCAAATCTTCATTATCTTTTCAATGGCTACATGGCTGGCTCGGCTCCACACCATCCTCACGGTGACTACCAGCTGCTTAAATAACACACGGCTACACACATCAGGGCCACCCACGCACTAACCAACTAAAACGCCACACGGGCCACTAACCCACGGCCTGGCTAACAAACTATGCATGCACACAACTAACTCTATGCATGCGCACATCACACGCAAAGCTAGCTACCACGCAACCGCGCCACACACTGTGATCCGTATAGCCCGGCCGCGCGTATGCCACGCACTCGTATGCACTCAACACAGCCGGACCAACCGATCCCTATGCCCACGCCCTGCATAGACCGCACATGGCGCACCCGACGCCAGTCGTCATCGCTGGAGCATGGCTTATTGCCAACACTCACCCCCTAAGCCATGACCTCGTCGTCGCCGAAGTTGTTGCAACTCCTGTCATTGTCGTCGTCACGAGCGTGGCCCAGCCCGCGGATCCGACCTGGCGCAACGATGCCGGTCGCACCGCCACGGACGACTCCGGTGACACACGTCTGGCGTCCCTCTGCACCCCGCACGTCCCGCGCGCACACGAGGCGCCCGACGCCCCAGTGCGTCCGCACATCCCGCGCGTACCTGACGCGCCCGACGAGTCCGACCACACCAGTGCGTCCTGCCCGTCCCGCGCGCATCCGGCGTGCCCGACGAGCCCGACCGCACCAGACGCTCACCACGCGCCGCCTCCGCGTCTGCCATGGCAGCCGCTAGCGACAAACGCCGGAAGGATGTAGCCGAACTCAAGCACGGACTCAAGCACAACGGCGACATACGCCTCCTCCCAACGTCAACCACACGCTCGTACGCGCGCCCGCGGTCCCAGCGCGCCCAACGCGTCCAATGCGCACCCATAACATGCACTGGTCGTGCCCGGCTCGCCGCCGCGGCTTATTGCCCTGCACCGCCGCGGCCTCCATGCCGCCATGCAGTGCCTCCAACGTCGCCACGCCGTGCTGCGCCGCCGCGCCACCACGCAGCGCCTCTCCGGCCTCCGCGGTCGCCGCACGTACGATGTCACCGCCCGCCGCCTCCGCCACGCGCCATGACAGCCACAGCGCCGCCCACCTCCATGTGCCGACACACGGCCCAGAGCTCCGTCGCGCAGCTGCCGGCGAGCGCCGCCATCGCTGCCACGCCTCCGGCATGGCAAGCACGCCCAAGACACCAAGCTCTGATACCAAATGTTGGAACCGCAGCCCTCTCTCCTTCTCTAGACTAGAGGTAGAAGAAGACACAAGACACAAGAAATTCCGGGCCGGCGCACGAACGCCGTCGTGGGCGCCCGCACGCCCAAATCTTCCTTATCTTTTCAATGGCTACATGGCTTGCTCGGCTCCACACCATCCTCACGATGACTACCAGCTGCTTAAATAACACACGGCCACACACATCAGGGCCACCCACGCACTAACCAACTAGAACGCCACACGGGCCACTAACCCACGGCCTGGCTAACAAACTATGCATGCACACAACTAACTCTATGCATGCGCACATCACACGCAAAGCTAGCTGCCACGCAACCGCGCCACACACTGTGATCCGTATAGCCCGGCCGCGCGTATGCCACGCACTCGTACGCGCTCAACACAGCCGGACCAACTGATCCCTATGCCCACGCCCTGCATAGACCGCACATGGCGCACCCGACGCCAGTCGTCATCGCTGGAGCATGGCTTATTGCCAACATTATTAGTTCCTCATGCTTTCTTCAGATCCTTGACAGGGCCGGCCCATAGGCCGGGGTACCGGGGCTCCCGCCCTGGGCCCCAAGGAGGTAGGGGCCCCGACCCAGGTAGTAGAACCCAGTGTGTTTTTATCTCGGGCCGAAGAAATCTAGAAAAAAAATATATAAAAGGGCCCAAGGTGCTGTGGTGCAAGTGTAAAGCCCATTAAACTGGTGGACATACGAGCAATACTCACGCAGAAGTCAAATCGGTTTCCACTGGATCCAAAAGTCCCTCGTTCTCCTCTGTATTCGGTGACTCCTCTCCTCCCAACTTATCCTAAATTCACAATCCATGAACAACGCCGCCCGTTTCGTTGTCTTTCAGATTCCAAGGGCACAGAAAGCGATTAACGGGTGATCATCGATCCTTGCAATCAGAGAGATCTGCATCTTCCCTGTAATTCTCTTCCTTAGTTTAATGATTCTATTTCAAATAGCTTTGCTCTCCATCTCTGACTCTAACTCCTTCAGATCTGCTGACTTGCATAGGTCTTCTTATAATCTTCTGCTCTTCATTGGTTCTGACAAAGCATTAAGGAGATTAGGAGAAGGGGAGACGTTAATTCAATTCATGGGGTTGGCTTCTCATTTGTGCTGACTATTGTGGCATTCTTACAAATTCACATTATGCCATATGATATCCAGGTGCTTTTCTGATCTGTATTGAACATATTTTACGTGCCTTATATGGTGACATGTCTTGTCAAAAGCATTTCTCTAGTAGTAGTGATGAAAATATAGGGAAAAACATCTATAGATGAACAAGTAGAATTACCAAAAAAATTGGTTGACAATTTTTTACCGGACGAGTAGTTCTTTCAGGAATCACTGCAACTGGCAATATATATAGTAAATGTTTGAAATTCTCTTGGTCCATAAATAAATTGTAGAGGTAGTTTTACCATTCAAAGATAATGGATCAATCTATTCCATCTACTGAATATTTACTTTGGTTTTGACATACAAAATATTTTCAGTTCATGTGTGTCAAGAAAAAAAAATCAAGGGCCCCTTGTTGTCTTCCTGTCCCGAGCCCCGTATATATGTGGACCGGCCTTGATCCTTGATTAAGCAGCTCCGTTTGTTGATTGCTTGCTTGATACTCTCGACTTGAGTGAATTGTTATGGGAGTTAAGTCTGCGTCATGGAGCAATCTCACTCTTCCTGCGCTGCATACATGCTGTAATTAGATGCAACCGTGCAAGAAATATAATGCTGCGTAGCATTAGACATAATATTTTCTATGGAGTTCACCGTCTTTGGTAGCTGCTCAGTGGAATGATGTGCTTTTTAACAGTTTATCATACTTGTTCAGCGACCCTTGAAAATGAGTATACAACTTTCTCAGGTATCTCATGTGTTTCCAATTCTTTATACACCACACTACTCACTATTATAGCCTTGAAGAGCACACGCGAACATCTCACTGGTGCTAAACCATAGGTTGCACTGTTTATTTTATAAAATCACGCCATCATATACATAATCTGATCAAGTCACCCCGTATAGGATCTGTATATACTGGACTTCTCTCTGACAGCGAACATTATACACATGACACTTGACCGACTAGTGGTACCAACAACCTGCGCTCACCTTTGCTTCAAACGCTCACTCATCGGACCAGGTGATGCCCTCCATGCCAACGTTCTCGTCGAGCCGCAAGGCATTCCACACTGCAGGAGACGCGTCAACAATGTTGTTGGCACACGGGGGCTCGTAGTTGTGGTCCTCGTCGCAGCCATAGACGGAGTCGCACTCGTCCACCACCTTGGCATACACAGAGTTGCCATTGGCGGTGATCTTGATGCGGTGCCCGCAACGGGCCATGTTCTTGAACCAGCCAGTGGAGAGCGCAACGACCATCTCCTCATCGCTGTGGTAGGCGTTGTCACACTCGGATGGACCGCCGCCGTCCTTGCCCTTCTCGAAGCTGTTGAGCGTCAAGACGGCCTTGGTGGTTGCGGTGACCGGTGGCGAGCAGTGGTACTGCGGGTAGCTCTTGCCATCCTCGCAACAGTCGGGGTCGTTGCTCTTCTCACAGTTTCCCGACTTTCCTGGAAGGTAGCCACTTGCACGGCACACACCGAGACCTGGGCGGAGCGAGGACGCGATGTGGGAGGTGGAGAGGGCCACCATGAGGAAAATTGCCATGGTGGCTACAGCTCTTGCAGTGGCCATTTTACCCCAACAGTGCTGAACTCTAACGCTCGTTTACTTCTTCTTGGTTGCTGCTACAGTACTGGTGTGTTCCCTCGATTGATTGTGTTGTGTGGTTAGACAGCTGCAGGGTCAACTTTATATAGTAGTGCTTCTGCTAGTTCAGTTCTGAGCACCAACTTGTTCCATGTTCTCCACGGCAAATCATTGATGAGTTCAGACAGGGCACTGGTCCGTAACGTATCAAATGGATTGTTATAATACTAGGTCGGACGTATATATATCGTTTCTCGTTGAGCATGATCCTTGGGAAAGACAGACGGAGACAGGATTACACCGATGATAAAAGTAGAGTTGCAGAACAGGTTCAAAGAACTGAATGAATTGATAGCAACGTTCTGTATATTCTATTTCTACCACACTTCTTACCGGTGCTTAACCGCGACTAACACCATGTGAGGGTCACTAAAATATTGAAATTTTTATTAGATACATATAAGTATTTATGTTAAACTATCATGTGTTTTTATTCCACCAAAATACTATAGCACAGCTCGATGGCAGACACTGTTTCTTTTTTGCTAAGCTCATCTAGTTGGCGCAGGTCTCATCGCGTGTTTGTGCAAGGCTTTTTCCCTTGTCCTTATCCTTACTGAAAAGCCACATACGTGCATGTCTTATTCATGCGTTCTTGAAAATGGTATACCTCCAGAAGGAAATAAAATGTACAACTTGGGGAGAACATAGATAATGCTACCACGAGAGGTGCAGTTCCTTGCTGGTGCAACACATATTTTTGCCATTTTTATTTGCACCTATAGTTACGTGGGACTTCCTCTTCCAAGCATACTGGCTTGTCCAAAATCTGCACCGATGTAAAATGCCACATATTTATTAGATCGGGAGAGTGAGACATCTCTTTTTTTTCCTTGGGGCCAGTTGGGGTTGAAAATTTATCAGCTTCATGAATTCGCGTCGAATTCCACGAACATGAAAACTGTGCCCCATCATTTGACATCGTATGTGTTCTCTCTCCTGCAGAGCCTAGTCCCCCGCGGCAGGTGGTGGCGGCGCTTCGGCGATTTTGTTTCCCCCGCGGCAGGCGGCTTCGCGGTCTGGTGCGTCGCGGTCGCCAGGGACGGCGGCGGCGTGACCAGATGGGTTCGCGGCGGCACGGCCGGATCTGGGCCCAGGCGTGGGCCTTGGTCGCTGGTTTGCCGTCGGCTCGGTGGCGGGTGCGACTCGTCGGCAGCTGGGCGTTTTTAGTTGTTCATAAAAGAAATTTAGATGTCAAAAATGCTTTTTATGTTCATATATAGAAAGTTTTTATAAAAATGTATATATGTATATATGTTCTCTGTGTATATATTTTTATATATGCAAAAGTTAGATTTTTAGAAAAATTTCATCTATATATGTTCTCTGATTTAGTACATTAATCTTAGGTTAGTTTCATTTTTAGAAAAGTTTTATATATTTGCCAAATAAAAAGGTAGAGCAAAAGCCTTCCGGGAAGATCAATGCAACAGAAAGGTAGAGCGGGGCGAGAGAGGCGGGCCGTTGCGAGGCGTGGTGTTGGACTCGCCAGAGTTTGCCTGAATAGGAAGTCGAGCGAGGCGAAGGAAATGTGTATTGGGGCGAGGCAGAGAGGAGCGCAAAAATGCTACACTTACGGGCAATATACTGATGAATCTTACGGATTGCTCCCCACTAACCAATCCCACTCCCCCGCTGATTTCAAGGGTGGGTCTCGCTGCCGCCAGTTTCCATTTAAACATTGCCAGCTCAGTCCGTAGCTTACTTCCCATGCCTTCTGTCCGTAAGTCTAGCAAAGTCCGAGAGGAGCGAGGGGGAGGAGGACACGGCCGCTTCGTGAAGTGAGATGGGCTAGCTATACTAGCACAAGAGATAGTTCCATCAAAAAAATAGAGCCATTCATTTGCCAAATAAAACACTAAAATAATATATTAAGAGATAGAAAATACATAAAGATCATAGATTTGTTTTTGTATTACTCCCATTGTTGAGGAAATCGTTAACTGGTAGCTGCTCGGTTGGCTGGCGAGTAGGGGATTAATCAGCGAGTCGGCAAGTTAATCGGCCATTTAATCAATTAATCGGATGATTTTTCAATTTATCGGCTACTCGATGGCCCTACGAGTAGGGATTAATCGGCAAGTTAACTGGTTAATCGGATGAATTCTTGAACAGGGATTACTCCTATAAAGGATGAGTACCCGCCTCCCTTGGCTCCTCGTTGAGGTGAGTGCCCTCCTAACCATATGTTGCCCGTTGGCTTGCTATGGGAACAGTTCGGGTGCGTTCCAAGCCATCTGATCTTCCCGAACGGCTCTAACCCCGGCAACCCAGCTAGGAGGTCCATGACGGGTGGATAGCCCAACACACCTGGGGCCACTATCATTGGGCGGCATCGGGTGCGCACGTGCGTGGGGAACCGTGCGCTCTGTCGCATACGAGATGGGCTAGCCGGACCTGCCTGATGGCGTCCGTTGATGGGTGGCTTGCCACGGGAGCCTTTTAGCGGCGATGCAAGCCGTTTGATCTGCCAAGACGGCTCGCACCGGGGTGACCCGGCTGGGAGGTCCAATAATGGGTGGACCGCCTAGGGCCACCGACATTAGACAGCGTCAGACACACACTCGAGTGAGGCACCGAAGCCACAGGGTCATGTCGCTCGTGTGACATTGCCGTTGCCTGGCTGGCACGACCGGACTAGGCTGAGAGGCTCTCCGAGCCATCCGTGCTGTCATGGTGTGCCATGAGAGCCTCTCGAGGTCTCTCCGCGCGGTCCAGTCCCTCGCACGGTGCCCCATGCCGGGCAGACCGGCCGGGCCCACTTGTCGATGTCCTCGGCTAGCACTAGGGTGGTTCGGTCTTGATAGTCAGGCATGTGCGTGCGGCTGGCTGGGTGGTGCGTGCCGGGTGGTACAAGAGGGCCATCCGATCACTTTTCGCGATGGCGGGTCACACGGTCATGAGTTCTGGCAAGAGACCAGGTAGGTGGGCGCTCGCCCGCAGCTGACTGACCGATGTGCTTGGCTCGCGTGAGTTTTTATCCGGCCTTTGCTTGTCGGGTTATGAGGTGAGGAGTTTTATTGCCGCTTTTTCCTGCAGGGCTACGTTTTCCCGGATCCTTGCCGTCACGGGCCCTAGCCGGCTCGTCTCCGTGGGATTGCAAGGGACATGTAACATCGGTAACTTGATAACTGCCAAAGGCGTAGTACGCCATTGATAAGGACATGCTAACCCTAGCATGCCGGCCGGCGTGCAGGTGTAGCGGAGCATGCTCCGTGTGTACTCTGTTCGCATGATCGCATCGTGCATCAAGACCAGCTCGGGAGCTATATACGATGCCCATTGTCAAAGCGTGTCTTGCTCTCCTCAACGCTCTCGACTCGTTTTCCGACGTGCTCCAGCCTTTAGTCTCCGGCAACCACGACCTCGACCACGACCACGCACTGGCGCACACACACATGACGGTGAGTCGTGACGCTGGAGAATAAGATGCTCGAGCGGCAACAATGACTGACAGAGCGCCATACGTCTCCTGGACCCGTGATTGTGATGGCTGATGCGGCGCTGCTTGAGGGCCGTCAGTGCGATGATGCACGATCCTACTGTGCCGTCAGTCTCGACCAGCACGACGCTGTAGCCTACATGCGCTCTTCTCAATGTGTCCCCAGCGGCAACCATGGGTGCGTGACGGAGCTCGTCATGGGGCAGCTGGCCTGGCTCTGCGCATGAGTACTAGTCAAGGGGTGCTAGCTCAACATTGCACCAAGGTCGTGCTACTTACACTTATTCAGGATCATCCTGTTCTTCATTGAGCACGCTTGCCATCTTTCCTGACGTCTCCTATTCCCTAACGTTTTTAGTTTCACATCTCCGTGTCTCATCTCTCAGGGCATCTCCAGCCGTTGGCCTCTCAGGAGGGGCAAAAAATCGCCCCCTGGGGGCGCACTGGCGCTAAACCGCGCACTGGGGGCGTGATGCCCCCCAGTCGCGGTCCCCCACGGGTTTTTAAAAAAGTCAAATACGGCGCAAACACGACTCAAATTTAACGCAAACATCGGCGACTTCGTTCAAATTTAGACATATTTTACAAAAAAAGGGAAAAACTACCGCGGGCTACCCCCGCCGTCTCCCTCGCCGCCCGCCTCGCCGCCCGCCCACGCGGTTCTACATGCCGAGGAGGCTGTAGAACCGCGTGTAGTCACCGCCGTCGTCATCGTCGTCGTCGTCGTCGCCCCCGCCTACGCCTCCGCCGTCCCTGCTGCATCCCTCCCCCGGTTGGCGCGACGGGTTGGACGGTCCGGGGGCGTCGCCGTCGTCGTCGCTGTCGAGGACCACGATGCCGTGCTCGTCCTCGCGCCCACGCTTGCGGGCAGCGATCTCCTCCAGGGCCCGGCGCTGCCGGACCATCTCATCGCGAAGGTAGTCGTCCCGCGCCCACCGCAGGGCGTCCTCGTCGGAGAAGCCGCACCGGGCTATCTCCTCGTACTCCGAGGGGAGGCCGGGCTCCCGTTTGGGCTCGACGAGGACGAAGCGGCCGGTGGGGGAGGCGTTGTCGCCGATGCGGACGCTGGAGCTGCAGGTGCGTGCGCTGACAGGCGTGCCCTGGGGCTCCGGCTTGACGGGGCGGAGGTGGAGGCAGGGAGAGCCGCCGAATGAGGAGGAGGACCCCCCGGTCTCCATGTGCCTCGGGGTCCAGGAGCTTACCCGACGGCGTGAGAAGGACGGGGGAGCGGGGTACTCGAGGCGCGGCGTGTTGCCGCCCTCGATGTACTCGAGGACGGCCTCCAACGTGCGCCCGGGCACGCCCCACCACCGACGGGGGAGCGTTAAGTTTGAGCATGAACATTGTATCAGGATCTTGTTTAATACGAGATGGCTACTCATTTAAATCCGAGAATAATGGTTGTTCTGTTTATATGAGAGATATGTTTTATGGTCATGCTCCGATGGTGAATGGTTTATTCTTAATGAATCTCGAGCGTAATGCTACACATATTCATAGTGTGAGTACCAAAAGATGTAAGGTTGATAACGATAGTCCCACATACTTGTGGCACTGCCGCCTTGGTCACATAGGTGTCAAACGCATGAAGAAGCTCCATGCAGATAGACTTTTAGAGTCTCTTGATTACGAATCATTTGACACGTGCGAACCATGCCTGATGGGTAAAATGACCAAGACTCCGTTCTCGGAAATAATGGAGCGAGCAACCAACTTATTGGAAATCATACATACTGATGTGTGCGGTCCAATGAGTGTTGAGGCTCGCGGTGGCTATCGTTATGTTCTCACCCTCACTGATGACTTGAGTAGATATGGGTATGTCTATTTAATGAAACACAAGTCTGAGACCTTTGAAAAGTTCAAGGAATTTCAGAGTGAGATTGAGAATCAACGTGACAGGAAAATCACGTTCCTGCGATCAGATCGTGGAGGAGAATACTTGAGTCACGAATTTGGCACACACTTAAGAAAATGTGGAATAGTTTCACAACTCACGCCGCCTGGAACACCTCAGCGTAATGGTGTGTCCGAACGTCGTAATCACACTCTATTAGATATGGTGCGATCTATGATGTCTCTTACCGATTTACCGCTATCATTTGGGGGCTATGCTTTAGAGACTGCCGCATTCACTTTAAATAGGGCTCCGTCGAAATCCGTTGAGATGACACCGTATGAATTATGGTTTGGGAAGAAACCTAAGCTGTCGTTTCTAAAAGTTTGGGGATGCGATGCTTATGTCAAGAAACTTCAACCTGAAAATCTCGAACCCAAGTCGGAGAAATGCGTCTTCATAGGATACCCTAAAGAAACTATTGGGTATACCTTCTACCTCAGATCCGAAGGCAAGATCTTTATTGCCAAGAATGGATCCTTTCTAGAGAAAGAGTTTCTCTCGAAAGAAGTAAGTGGGAGGAAAGTAGAACTTGATGAAGTATTACCTCTTGAACCGGAAAATGGCGCAACTCGGGAAAATGTTCCTGTGGTGCCTGCACCAATTAGAGAGGAAGTTAATGATGATGATCAAGATACTTCTGATCAAGCTCCTACTGAAATTCGAAGGTCCACAAGGACACGTTCCGCACCAGAATGGTACGGCAATCCTGTCTTGGAAATCATGTTGTTAGAAAACGGTGAACATTCAAACTATGAAGAAGCGATGGCGGGACCGGATTCCGACAAATGGCTGGAAGCCATGAAATCCGAGATAGGATCCATGTATGAAAACAAAGTATGGACTTTAACTGACTTGCCCGTTGAGCGGCGAGCCATAGAAAATAAATGGATCTTTAAGAAGAAGACAGACGCGGATGGTAATGTGACCATCTATAAAGCTCGGCTTGTCGCTAAGGGTTATCGACAAGTTCAAGGGGTTGACTACGATGAGACTTTCTCACCGGTAGCGAAGCTAAAGTCCGTCCGAATCATGTTAGCAATTGCCGCATTCTATGATTATGAGATATGGAAAATGGACGTCAAAACGGCATTCCTTAATGGTTTCCTTAAGGAAGAATTGTATATGATGCAGCCGGAAGGTTTTGTCGATCCTAAGAATGCTGACAAGGTGTGCAAGCTCCAACGCTCGATTTATGGGCTGGTGCAAGCATCTCGGAGTTGGAACATTCGCTTTGATGAGATGATCAAAGCGTTTGGGTTTATGCAGACTTATGGAGAAGTCTGCGTTTACAAGAAAGTGAGTGGGAGCTCTGTAGCATTTCTCATATTATACGTAGATGACATACTTTTGATGGGAAATGATATAGAGCTTTTGGACAGCATTAAGGCCTACTTGAATAAGAGTTTTTCAATGAAGGACCTTGGAGAAGCTGCTTATATATTAGGCATCAAGATCTATAGAGATAGATCAAGACGCCTCATAGGTCTTTCACAAAGCACATACCTTGATAAGATATTGAAGAAGTTCAATATGGATCAGTCTAAGAAGGGGTTCTTGCCTGTTTTGCAAGGTGTGAAATTGAGCTCAGCTCAATGTCCGACCACGGCAGAAGATATATAAGAGATGAGTGTCATCCCCTATGCCTCAGCCATAAGGTCTATTATGTATGCCATGTTGTGTAGCAGACCTGATGTAAACCTTGCCGTAAGTTTGGTAGGTAGGTACCAAAGTAATCCCGGCAAGGAACACTGGACAGCGGTCAAGAATATCCTGAAGTACCTGAAAAGGACTAAGGAAATGTTTCTCGTTTATGGAGGTGACGAAGAGCTCATCGTAAAGGGTTACGTCGACGCTAGCTTCGACACAGATCTGGATGACTCTAAGTCACAAACCGGATACGTGTATATTTTGAATGGTGGGGCAGTAAGCTGGTGCAGTTGCAAGCAGAGCGTCGTGGCGGGATCTACATGTGAAGCAGAGTACATGGCAGCCTCGGAGGCAGCGCATGAAGCAATTTGGGTGAAGGAGTTCATCACCGACCTAGGAGTCATATCCAATGCGTCGGGGCCGATCAAACTCTTCTGTGCCAAGGAGCCCAGGTTTCACAAGAAGACCAGGCACATCAAGCGTCGCTTCAACTCCATTCGTGAAAATGTTCAAGATGGAGACATAGATATTTGTAAAGTACATACGGACCTGAATGTAGCAGGTTCGTTGACTAAACCTCTCCCTAGAGCAAAACATGATCAACACCAGAATTCCATGGGTGTTCGATTCAGCACAATGTAACTAGATTATTGACTCTAGTGCAAGTGGGAGACTGTTGGAAATATGCCCTAGAGGCAATAATAAAAGGATTATTATTATATTTCCTTGTTCATGATAATTGTTTTTTATTCATGCTATAATTGTGTTGTCCAGAAATCGTAATACATGTGTGAATACATAGACACCAACATGTCCCTAGTAAGCCTCTAGTTGACTAGCTCGTTGATCAACATATAGTCATGGTTTCCTGACTATGGACATTGGATGTCATTGATAACGAGATCACATCATTAGGAGAATGATGTGATGGACAAGACCCAATCCTAAACATAGCACAAGATCGTATAGTTCGTTTGCTAGAGTTTTTCCAATGTCAAGTATCTTTTCCTTAGACCATGAGATCGTGTAATTCCCGGATGCCGTAGGAGTGCTTTGGGTGTACCAAACGTCACAACATAACTGGGTGACTATAAAGGTATACTACGGGTATCTCCGAAAGTGTCTGTTGGGTTGACACGGATCAAGACTGGGATTTGTCACTCCGTATAACGGAGAGGTATCTCTGGGCCCACTCGGTAATGCATCATCAAAATGAGCTCAAAGTGACCAAGTGTCTGGTCACGGGATCATGCATTACGGTACGAGTAAAGTGACTTGCCGGTAACGAGATTGAACGAGGTATTGAGATACTGACGATCGAATCTCGGGCAAGTAACGTACCGATTGACAAAGGGAATTGTATACAGGGTTGCTTGAATCCTCGACATCGTGGTTCATCCGATGAGATCATCGAGGAGCATGTGGGAGCCAACATGGGTATCCAGATCCCGCTGTTGGTTATTGACCGGAGAGCCCTCTCGGACATGTCTACATGTCTCCCGAAACCGTAGGGTCTACACACTTAAGGTTCGGTGACGCTAGGGTTGTAGAGATATGCAGTAACCCGAAAGTAGTTCGGAGTCCCGGATGAGATCCCGGACATCGCGAGGAGTTCCGGAATGGTCCGAAGGTGAAGAATTATATATAGGAAGTGCAGTTTCGGTCATCGGGAGAGTTTCGGGGGTCACCGGTATTGTACCGGGACCACCGGAAGGGTCCCGGGGGTCCACCGGGTGGGGCCACCCATCCCGGAGGGCCCCATGAGATGAAGTGGGGAGGGGAACCAGCACATAGTGGGCTGGTGCGCCCCCTTTGGCCCACCCCATGCGCCTAGGGTTGGGAACCCTAGGGTGGGGGGCGCCCCACCTGGCTTGGGGGGCACTCCACCCCTTGGCCGCCGCCCCCCCTAAGAGATCCCATCTCCTAGGGCCGGCGCCCCCCCCCCCTAGGGGAGCCTATATAAAGGGGGGGACGGAGGGGCAGCCGCAACCTTGACTCTTGGCACCTCCCTCTCCCCTGCTACACCTCTCCCTCTCGCAGAAGAACGGCGAAGCCCTGCTGCGGTGACTGCTGCATCCACCACCACGCTGTCGTGGTGCTGGATCTTCATCAACCTCTCCTCCACCCTTGCTGGATCAAGAAGGAGGAGACGTCACGCTGACCGTACGTGTGTTGAACACGGAGGTGCCGTCCGTTCGGCGCTAGGATCTCCGGTAATTTGGATCACGTCGAGTACGACTTCCTCATCCCCGTTCTTTGAACGCTTCCGCGCGTGATCTACAAAGGTATGTAGATGCAATCCGGTCACTCGTTGCTAGATGAACTCATAGATGGATCTTGGTGAAACCGTAGGAAATTTTTTGTTTTCTACAACGTTTCCCAACATTCATGCCACCAACCGGGACCAATGGTGGTGGGCCAGGAGCGAGGCCATTGGTCCCGGTTCGTCCCACCAACCGGGACCAAAAGGTCCGGACGAACCGGGACCAATGGCCCACGTGGCCCGGCCGGCCCCCTGAGCTCACGAACCGGGTCCAATGCCCCCATGGGTCCCGGTTCTAGACTGAACCGGGACTAATGGGCTGACCCGGCCTGGACCGTTGCCCCTTTTCTACTAGCGAAGGAGAGAAAGAGGGGAAAGGAAAAAGGGGAGCGCCGTCCCCCTCCTTGTCCAATTCGGACTTGGGGGGAGGGGTGCGCGGCTGACCCTTGGCCTCCTCTCTAATTCCTCCACTAGGCCCATTAAGGCCCATTAGGTTACCGGGGGTTCCGGTAACCTCCCGGTACTCCGGTAAAATTCCGATTTCACCCGAAACACTTCCGGTGTCCAAACATAGGCTTCCAATATATCAATCTTTATGTCTCAACCATTTCGAGACTCCTCGTCATGTCCGTGATCACATCTGGGACTCCGACCAAACTTCAGTACATCAAAACATATAAACTCATAATGAAACTGTCATGGTAACGTTAAGCGTGCGAACCCTACGGTTTCAAGAACAATGTAGACATGACCGAGACACGTGTCCGGTCAATAAACAATAGCGGAACCTGGATGCTCATATTGGCTCCTACATATTCTATGAAGATCTTTATCGGTCAGACCGCATAACAACATACGTTGTTCCCTTTGTCATCGGTATGTTACTTGCCCGAGATTCGATCGTCGGCATCTCAATACCTAGTTCAATCTCGTTACCGGCAAGTCTCTTTACTCGTTCCGTAATACATCACCTTGCAACTAACTCATTAGTTGCAATGCTTGCAAGGCTCAGGTGATGTGCATTACCGAGAGGGCCCAGAATACCTCTCCGACAATCGGAGTGACAAATCCTAATCTCAAAATACGCCAACCCAACAAGTACCTTCGGAGACACCTGTAGAGCACCTTTATAATCACCCAGTTACGTTGTGACGTTTGGTAGCACACAAAGTGTTCCTCCGGTAAACGGGAGTTGCATAATCTCATAGTCATAGGAACATGTATAAGTCATGAAGAAAGCAATAGCAACAAACTAAACGATCAAGTGCTAAGCTAACAGAATGGGTCAAGTCAATCACATCATTCTCCTAATGATGTGATCCCGTTAATCAAATGACAACTCATGTCTATGGTTAGGAAACATAACCATCTTTGATCAGTGAGCTAGTCAAGTAGAGGCATACTAGTGACACTTTGTTTGTCTATGTATTCACACATGTATTATGTTTCCGGTTAATACAATTCTAGCATGAATAATAAACATTTATCATGATATAAGGAAATAAATAATAATTTTATTATTGCCTCTAGGGCATATTTCCTTCAGGCGGCTTGTAGTTGTGGTCGTCGTCGCAGCCATAGATGAAGTTACACTCGTCCACCACCTTGGCATACACAGACTTGCCATTGACGGTGATCTTGATGCAGTGCCCGCAACGGGCCATGTTCTTGAACCAGCCAGTGGAGAGTGCGACTACCATCTCCTTGTCGCTATAGTAGGCGTTGTCACACTCTGACGGACCGCCGTCATCCTTGCCCTTCTCGAAGCTGTTGAGCGTCAAGACGGCCGTGGTGGTCGCGGTGAGTGCAAGGCTTCTTCCCTTGTCCTTGCTAAAGAGCCAGGTACGTGCATGTCTTATTCATGCGTTCTTGAAAATGGTACCACGAGAAGGAATAAAATGTACAACTTGGGGATAATATATATAATCCTACCACCAGAGGTGCAGTTCCTTGCTGGTGCAACACATATTTTTGCCATTTTTATTTTCACCTTATAGATACGGTGGACTTCCTCTTCCAAACATACTAGCCTGTCCAAAATCTGCCCCAATATAAAATGCCACATATAATTTATTTTTCATTTATTTATTGGCCGCTGAAATCACTCGGGTCCTAGGCCATCGGACCCAACGCTCGCCATCCATTGGATCCGGTCAACGCATCACGCTGCAACGTGCAGCCGCATCACCATCGACAGGACACGCGGATCGCCACCTTGCGTGCATCACCATGCCCTGTTCTACTACAGCTCCGCGGCCCCGCCTGAGTGTTGCACCGCAGCTCCGCCGCCCTGTGCGCATCACCATGCTCCGTTGCACTGGAGCTCCGCTCGCCAGCCCGCCGGAGTGTTGCAGTGTAGCTCCGCTGCTCCGGCGCGCAGCACCATGCCATTGCAGCACCAAGCTTGCCCTCGAGAGCCACCGAAGACGCTGCATTGAGCCACGGCGATGCTGCAACGAGGCACCAGGGACTCGGGAAACTCATCGCGCGAGTGCTGCATCGGAGCACAGGGGAGGCACCGGCGAGCGCTCCATTGCAGCACAGCCGGTGGCGATTGTAGCGCCAGTAGCGACACCAAGGTTGCATCACAGCACCGACAACGGTTCCGAAGCAGCACGACGGTCGTCGATGAGTTGTTGCGTCGCAGCTCGCGGTCGTGGACGCGTTGTTGCGTTGCAGCACCGACAGTCACCGACGAGCCCCGTATCACATCTCCGGCAGCACAAAAATGAGTGATCCGCCTCCCGCGTGTGTGTTGCTTCACAACAGAGCGTCGCCTCGCGCAAGGTTGCAGCGCCATGGCAATGCGTGCGGGTCTTCATCGCCTTCGTTTGCGGCAGGGATGCAGCTGGTGGTGCGTGCTGCCGCTCACAGCAGCGGTGCGGAGCGACGATGCTGTTAGAAGGGAGAGAGGGATTTGGTGGAATAGTTCGTTGTATTGTTTGAGTCTCGTGGACATATATAGATAGGAGTACAATGATCTACTTGGAGCACAAGACAAACCAGAATAAATCCTAGTCTATCTTGTCTTTCCTAATAATCAATATACTCAACATCCCCCCGCAGTCACAATAGTAGCGACGCAGACGGTGAGACTGGAGAAGAATCTGAAAACAAGCCGACGGACACCCCCCCCCCCCTAGTCATAACGGTCGATGCATCACGGAAGTCGTGGCTGGAGTGGAAACCCACGAGGTTGCTCAAGCAAGGCGGCAGCCCTTTGTGCTTGTCGAAGTAGCCGAGAGCATAGGTGGTGTAGCCGTGGTCGAGGTTGCGTGCGAAGAACGCCGTGGTCGATGTCGAGTCGGGGTAGCCGGTGTCGAGGAAGTCGCTTGGAGCCGCGGGAGCAAGGAGGTGCCGAGTTAGTCATGGGCGCAGTGGTGTCAAAGTAGTGGTGCGCCAGGAAGAAGACGATGTTGACGAGGCGTCGCATCGGGTTTGCCAAACCCGGGGACACATCGTAGACAAAGGCACACGTCGGTGTTGGCAGCACCGGGCATGCGTAGACGGACGAAGACGAAGTTGACGAAGTGCCGACCAGGCTTGCCAGGCCCGGGGACACGTCGTGGATGAAGGCACACATCGGTGTTGCTGGCACCGGGCATGCGTAGACGAGGGACCTGCACAAGCTGTACGCCATGTCGGAGAAATCGGAGGGGCCAGCAGAGAAGAACTCGACGATGATTGCGGTGTCCATCAGCGCGGGGCCGATGTCACCAACGGTGGTCGGACTAGACGAAGTGGTCGGGGTAGATGACGATGACGCTGGAGACGGTTGGTGCTTGGACGAAGATGAAGGGGTGGACGGGCGGCGGCGGCCGCCGCCAAAGAAGAGCAGCGGCGGCGGTGCTCGAAGTAGGCGAAGAACCCTGACAGCGTGACGAAGACCGGCGCAGATGGTGGCGTTCCCGCGCCAAGGGAGATGGCGCGGCGCATACCACGGAAGGTCGACGCACGGTGATGGCAGAGTGGACCGCGGGCCGCGGCGCTACGGCCCTAAGGGGCGACGCAGCGGCGGCAGGCGGGTCGAGGCGACGGTGGGGACCGCGGGCCACGACGCCGCGGCCCGAAGAGGCGACGCAACGGCGGTTCGCGAATCGGTGCAGCCGCGGGGACGGCCTCGGAGCGGCGGCGGGGACCGCGTATTGCGGCACTACGATCCGAAGAGGCGATGCAGCGGCGATGCACGAGTCGATGCAGCCGTGAGGAGAACCACGGGGCAGCGACGCTGCGGCCCGACGGGACGATGCAGCGGCAGCCCGATGCTCGTTCGGCAGAGAGGCGCGCGATACTCGGGACGATCTCCACGAGACCTGCGGAGACGCGCGCAAGCAACTAGCCAGGTCAGTTGCACGTCGTGGATGAGATGGATCACGGGCGAACGGGTGATGAATCCGGACACGCGCGATGTCGATGATGATGTACCGGATCGCCTGGTGATGATGACAAGCCTATATCGATGGCGCACATATGTGAAGCTAGCTTGGGCTTTGTACTCCAGTACATGAAGTGCATGCGGATGCTTTGATTCACAGGAGGCAGCAGTTGGTGTGCGTGATGGTTAGCAGACCAACGCACCACTGCGCGAGCGGCCGGCCGTCCAACATGAAGCCTGGACGCCAAGCAGCAACTGATCCGGGTGGATGGAGGTGGGGTTGATGGAAGGATCCCAATCAGATCAGGAGACGACGACCGACAGAAATGGACAACAGATGGAAGTGCGTATATGGACGTCCCTTGGGACACCGTGTGTGGCATCTGGCCGCATAGTTGAAGATGAGGCCGGTGTAGTTGCAACAGATGTCGAAGTAGAGGCGCGAAAAGGTCGACGGGCGGTGGCAGACGATGCAAACCGATCTTAGATCAGAAAACCAAAGAGTAGACGTCGATCAAAACGATCGGCGAGAGAGAGAAAACCCGGATCAAAGGATCGGGAAAAAGATTCTCTAGGGCAGCCGGCCAACACAGCCGGCGAATGAACCCTAGGTACGCGCGGCGTAGCCCCCGGTCCACTCAACAGATGACATGGGAGCTCCTGTCTCGAGCGAGGGCAAACAGAGATGGGGAAGGAAATGTGTGGAGGAGAGATGACGCGAAGAGATAAGGTCGTGGCGCTGGAGGGGAAGCGGTGGATGGGCCAGGGACATGTGCTGAGTGGTTTACGTCTGTGATAGATTAGCCGGTTGATTTTAATACTTTTTCATATTCATTATGTCAGGAGTATTAAGTTACGCGAGACATCTTTTTTCCCCTTGGGGCCAGTTGAGGCTGAAAATTTATCAACTTGATGAATTCGTGTCGAATTCGACGGACATGTAAACCGTGACCATCATGTGACATGACAGGCCCACTAATTATTCATGAATGAGGCCCCAGGCAAATCGCCCGACCCGGATTTACCTGCACGGTGATTCTGGCCGCAACCTTGAGCCTTTCCTCTGTATGTTGGCCATGGCACCAACGCCGGCCTCCACCTCACGAGATCCTCTCTTCGCCTTGTCTTCCGAGCCACGGATAAGTAGCTAAGGTTGTGCGTGCATCGGCGTGTTAAGATGTTGCCGCAAGTGACACGAGTGGCATGGGCCCGGTCTGCGTGATTGTGGCGGCGTAGCAGCAACAATTGCATGCTTGGTGCTGCCTCATCGGCGTCCTACTCGCCCAAGAGATGGCGGCTAGTGGCGCTCAACACAAGCAATATGAAGATTGATGGTCCCAAGTCCTCAGGATAGTGCTCCCGTGGGTGCGAACTCACAACGGCATCATAGCGGTTGCTCGAAGCACTCCTGGTGGCATGATGCGGTGATATGAGTTTATGGGGTGTCCTTCACGAGGCCGCAAGCTATCTAGTGGTGGTGTTGGCTGTCTCGGCGGCCTCCGCGGTTCTCTACTTCACGATGGGCACATGTGTCGGTTGCAAGCAGCTGGCTGGATGGCGCGGCATGCGGCTGTAGGGGCATGATGGTCACGAGCAGAAAATGATGACGTGGTAGCGAAGGCTACAACCTAATGCATGGCACATCTAGCGTCCCGCAGCTGTGCGTCCACCTTTGATGGGAATCTGAATCTCTGGGCTAGACTTTGCTGATGGGACTGGGGTGCACCAAGGATTTCCCATCGGCTATGCCTCTATTGACATAGAGGACGCCGCGGTAACAACCCTGGGAATGTAATGTATGATGCTGGCCGGTTCATGTCAGTGTGGACTGACAGCGGCTAGATTTGTACCACGACAAGAATGCCCCCCCTGGCTACCGTGATGATCTTATGTGGGATTACATCCCACGCATCTGCTAGGGTCACTTCTACATGGCTAGCGTGACGTTGTTTATAGAAGATCTATCATCAAGTTTGTGACTGAAGCACTACTTCATGTCTATGGTGAAAATTTTTGTTCTACCTTTTATATATTGGGCTCATTGCCATCACACTTGCATCGTTGTCTTGTTGAAGGTGTCTTCTAATGGTTGTTTGCTAGCCTTCAGTGGTTGGTCTCGGCTTGCAGGATGGAAAGCCACGCCCTGGTAAGTTGGGACCGGACAGACTATGGCGGCGCAAGGAGGTGTATTCGTTCTCAAAGGTGATATTGCGGAAGAAGTAGACGCCGTCATAGGTGTTGCATTCATTTCTTATAAAGGTTCTTCCGTCATTGCCTATGTTTTATATTCCCCTTGTTGATGACTTTTGTCAACTTTACTAAAATGATTGTGTGCCTCACGATGATGTAAAGGCTGGCGATTTCAACCTCCCTTTCAAAAAAAAAAAATTTGGTCACAGGGACCCCATATTCACGCCCCACCTGCTCTAGCCTCAGCCTCGCTCTTGCAAACCAGCTAGAGCACACATAGTTGCCCTCCGCCATTGTCGTGTCCTCTCGGTGTGTCGCCATTATGTAGTGTGGTCACCGACATCCAAACGCAGGCAGTGCCACTATCGGGTCAGCCCGGCCATTAGCTTAGACTAGTCCCCTATTAAGGTTAACCCTCTATCCATATTGCCCTATGATAAGTGGGATCCCTATTTAATCCATCGGTTAAAATATAGCGAAGACACTGCCATGTGTGCCCCGCTTCTAGTTTGATAGTCTTAGTTGACTGGGTAAACATCGGCACATGGATCCACTTGGCATACATCGTCGCTAGGTCCTTGTGTGTGCCAACAGTTTTTTGGGATGTTTTGAGTTCAGAAATACTTTTAAAAATTCCAAAAAAGCATTTAAACTTGAAAAATCATAAGAAATTGATATGAATTCAGATTTATGCAAATAGTATACAAAATGTTTAAAAATATCGCATATATGTGCATTTCATTTGCATTCATGTGTGAAAACATGTACTTTAAACCTGATTCGGGTAAATAACTTAAATTGGCCTTTTAATACTTATTCGAGTTGTTGGAAATGCTATAACTAGTGCATTTGAAATAATTCAAATAGCTTTTGTTATGTTGCATTAGATCAATTTCAAATAACACTATGGCATGCCATGGATCTCATATCATGATCACTTTGGTGTCTTGATTGTAGTAGTAAATGCCTTGTCTTACGCTTTCCTGGTGTTTGTGCTTCTTCTTGATAGGACCCAAAGTTGATATGAACAATGAGAAAGATCTAAGCAGTGTGAGTCGCTGATGGAAGACAAGGAAAATCGCTTGATCATATGGGCGTCGACGACGTCTATGCCAATAGATGGAATGGATCCTGCCAACGTCGCCTTCATCTGTACCGGAACAACGGGAACGACCCCTCATTTCAACTGGCCAGGTGGGCCCCTTCCATTGGTGGTTCATCCCTCCATCTTTTGCATTAGTATTGTATGTTCCCATCAATATAAAGGATTCCTCTGCAAATATTATATTTCAAACAACGGGTGCCTCTACAAACTTTCGATTAAACTCCTAGATTATTCCGTAAATCCTCCTCATGATTAAATAATCTCAAAAGCACGTTACCATGGAATGGGAATACTTATGGTGATAACGGGCCACCCTGACGGAGGCCCCAAGTGGGAGAGAACATATCAGGTACTGGACCATTAATTCAACTGGAGCTGATATTTAATGGGTGAGACGCATTCAACAATGAGGTCCACCCACTTGGAGTCAAAACCCAGCTTAAAAGTAATACTTCTCAAGAAATTCCACTCCACCTGGTCATATGAATTGTGCATATCAAGCTTGACATCAAAAACACAAAACCATCCTTTCCTTTTTCTTCTTTGTAGTATGATAACGCTTGTATGCCACCAAATCATTATTAGTAATCATGCACCATGGAAAGAAAGTGCTTGCTTATGGCGAGAATTATCTCGGGCAGCATACTCTTCAAACAGATAGCAACATTTCCTCATAACTTTATAAACTACATTGCGTGAAGAAAAATGGCTGGAACTGATTACGGATTTGGGGTTATCAAATTTTGGAATAGAAACCACCATTTACAGTTACATCCATCCAGAACCATGCATGAGTTGAGTGCTTGTAACACATTATGGAATCATGCAATCATCTGTATTACATAGTTAGTTGATTTACTGAAACAATAAGCGTCAACACGCACGGATTATTCCTCCTGCTTTTGCATGGCCCTTGATTAAGATGCTCCATTTTGTTGATTGCTTGCTTAATGCTTGACTTGAGTAAATTGTTATGGGAGTTATACTTGCAGCTTGCAGCATTGTCACTCTTCATATGCTGCCACTTGCTGCAAACATGCTGCACTTTAGATGCAACCGCGCAAGAGAATGGTCTGTGTAATTCAACAAAATAGTTTCTACGAAGTTCACTGTATTTTTAGCTGCCCCCTGGACACTCAGTGCAAATGTGAATGATGTAGTTTGTTACCATTTTGTTATACTTGTTTAGCTACCCTTGAAAATGAGTGTGTAGCTTTCTCAGGTGCCTCTCTCGTATGTTTCACATTCTCTATGCACCATGCTGCTCACTATTTATTATATGCATGATCGAAGAGCAAACATGAACTTGTCATCCGTGCTAAACCATAGGTGGCACTTTTTATTTTATAAATTCATGAAATCATATACAGAATCTAATAAACCTCCCAAGTATATGATATGTGTACACTGGACTTCCCTATAAGAACGAAAATTATATACATGACACTGGACCGATAAGTGGTATCAACAACCTGCGCTCACCTTTATTTTGGAAACTCACTCATCCGACCAGGTGATGCCCTCCATGCCGACGTTCTGGTCAAGCCCCAAGGCATTCCACACCGCAGGAGATGCGTCAACGATGTTGTTGGCACACGGGGGCTCGTAGTTGTGGTCTTCGTCGCAGCCATAGACGGAGTCGCACTCATCCACCACCTTGGCATACACAGACTTGCCATTGGCGGTGATCTTGATGCGATGCCCGCAACGGGCCATGTTCTTGAACCAGCCGGTGGAGAGCGCGACTACCATCTCCTTGTCGCTATGGTAGGCGTTGTCACACTCGGACGGACCGCCGCCGTCCTTGCCCTTCTCGAAGCTGTTGAGCATCAAGACGGCCTTGGTGGTCGCGGTGACCGGCGGCGAGCAGTGGTACTGCGGGTATCTCTTGCCATCCTCGCAGCAGTCGGGGTCGTTGCTCTTCTCACAGTTGCCTGACTTTCCTGGAAGGTAGCCACTTGCACGGCACACACCGAGACCTGGGCGGAGCGAGGACGCGATGTGGGAGGTGGAGAGGGCCACCAGGAGGAAAACTGCCATGGTGGCTAGAGCTCTTGCAGTGGCCATCTTACCTACTGAACAGCGCGGAACTCTAACGCTCGTCTACTTCTTCTTTTTGCTGCTACAGTACTGGTTTGTTTCCCTCGATTGATTGTGCTGTGTGGTTAGACAGCTGCAGGGTCGACTTTATATAGTGCTTCTGCTAGTTCAGTCATGAGCACCAACTTGTTGCATGTTCTCCACGGCAAATCATTGATGAGTTCAGACAGGGCACTGGTCCGTAACGTCTCAAATGGATTGTTATAATACTAGGTCGGACGTATATATATTGTGTCTCATTGAGCATGCCCTTGGGAAAGACAGACGGAGACAGGATTACACCGATGATAAAAATATTGCAGAACAGGTTCAAAGAACTGAATGAATTGATAGCAACATTCTTTATACTATTCTATTTCTACCACACTTCTTGCCGGTGCCTTCAACCATGACAGACACTGAGGGTCACTGAAATATAGAAAACTTCGTTAGATAGATAAGTATTATGCTAAGCTATCATGTGTTTTTATTCCACTAAAATAGTATAGCACAGCTCGATGCCAGACACTGTTTCTTTTTTGCCAATATCGTCTAGTTCTTGCAGGTCTTGCCGTGTGTTTGTGCAAGGATTCTTCCCTTGTCCTTACTAAAACATAATAAAAAGCCATTTACGTGCATGTCTTATTCATGTGTTTTTGAAAATGGTACCACGAGAAGCAAATAAAATGTACAACTTTGAAAAAACAAATGCTACCACGAGAGCTGCAGTTCGTTGCTGGTGCAACACATATTTTTGCCATTTCTATTTGCACCTATTGTTTTTTTTTGCGGGATATTTGCACCTATAGTTACGTGGGACTTCCTCTTCCAACCATACTAGCTGGTCCAAAACCTGTACCTATGTAAAATGCCACATATTTATTAGATCTGGAGTATTAAGTTGCACATATGTCTCTTTTTTTCAATTGGGGCCAGTTGAGGTTGAAAATTTATCAGCTTCATGCATTCCTGTCGAATTCGACGGACATGTAAACCGGGCCCCATCATTTGATATTGACAGGCCCACTTATTATTCAGGCCCCACACTACTAGGAAAAGGCCTACTAATGGCGCACTGGTTTTGCCTACTAATGGCGCATTACCAGTGCGCCATTAGTAGCACGCCACTAGTATATCTTACTAATGGCACACCAACTAATGCGCCATTAGTATTTGGTATACTAATGGCGCACCAACTAATGCGTCATTAGTGTGCCTCCCGGGGGGCCATACGTAAGCATGGCTTTGTCATACTAATGGCGCATTCTCTGTTGATGCGCCATTAGTATCCTTTGGCATACTAATGGCGCACCTGGTGGTGATGCGCCATTAGTATGAATATTTGGTTTTTTTTCCTTTTCTGATTTTTGCGCAGGTTACAAAATATATTATTAGACATAATATAAAATATATTATTAGACAGAATATAGATAGCAGCACACAGCAACATCAGATTCATCGAATACAATAGAAAATTAGTCTCCGAATACAATTCATCATATTAGTCTCCGAATTCAAAAGACCGAACAAAGATAAAACATTACAAGTCTCAAGACCGCGAGTATCGAGTTTGTCTTCACATTACAAGTCGATATCGATCATCTAAACTACCATCACATAGAAGAGAGCTGTGGTCATCACGATGAGCATCATCGCGATCAAACTGGTCTTCATCCGGTTCCTCCAACGCTCCCTCCTCTCTCCCGCTAGATAGCGGGCGTATCTAGATTCGGCCTCCGCCCTAGTGGTGTACCCTTTGTAACTATTACCGCTGACACTCCTCCCAGTCATCGTAGACTCCGGAAACCTTACCCTTGTACACGACATACGACGGCATCTCTATGCACAAGCCAAACAATAGACAATACATAAGCAATATGTAAGTATGCAACAAAAGGATCGGAAGAGAAAAGCAAGACATTAATAGCACGATTCATGGTCCTACTAATAAATAGCATCGATTACATCTAAGTTGAACGACTGCCCAAACCAAAGAGACATACGAATTCATCAAAGTATAATTACAACATGAGCCAATCAATGTTTCAGAACTACACATCACTACTTTCGACTCGACTCATCGGACAGGAACGTGGATGAAGCCGCCGTCTGTTGTGATGGTCATGAAATCGCGGTTGTTGTCACCCTGCATTTGTAGCATTTCATCTATCTCACTGTTGGACGGTTGATATCTGAGGAAGAACTGCCCCGAGGTATGAAGGACATCTTGATGGATGATGTCCGCAAACTCCGACTGGATGCGAAAGAATTCTTGTCTGAGGTCCGCGTCCTGAACTGCCGACAAGCTCGCGGCCCAATCTTTGAGATTATCTGGTAGCAGAAGTTGATGATGGTCCCTTACGATCGCCCGTATGTGATGGAGGGAGTAGTATGCATCCTTCTGACCGCCAGGCGGCTGCTTGACGCAGCAGAACTTCGTATTGTGTGAGAACATGTGCTTGCCGTACTTACGAACTGCCCTGGTGAAGTTACCTCCAGATTTGGTGAAGGTACCTCAAGAACTTTTTTGACATTTGTGTAGTCTATGTTGGAGTTACGGTTCAGGTCGAAATACGTGGCCATGGAATATTTCGGACTTAAGAGGATGAGTGTGCAATGTGTGTCACTGCACAGAACACGGAATGTTAGAAAAAAAAAGAACGATCGAAATCTAAGAAATCATATGTTACGGGGCGGTTAAGGGATGACTTACTCGGGAAAGTAAGCCACAAGGAAGTTATCCTTATCTGGGTTTGCCAGAATGACGCCTTCGAGGTGTGAACTCGCAACTTGGCGGTCTTCAGCGCTGCTCAAGTGCTTGGCACGCATGTAGAAGGGGTCGACTATCACGATGTCCGGGGTCTTGTCTCTAATGATCCGCATCTCCATACTCAGCGAAAACAGCCGAACGAAGGTGTAGTGCAGTGGATGAAGGTTAAACATAGCAAAGATGTCATCAAACCGCAGGACGATCGTACCCCCGATGTCGCCATCCACAAAGCCCTTTCCCTCTGGCACCTTGGCCACGAAAACCGGGTATGCCACATCCTTCTCTCTGAGACACCGCTTCTCCAAAGAAAGAACACTGTCGTGCAGACTCCGCATAGCACCGGTTGCAGCATTCAGCATATTTGGCGGTAGCATCGCCCTACCCGCCACATGCACCCTACTCGAGATATCCTTAGGTGAAGGTGGCCCGTCCTGAGCACGGATCGAACTCGGTGCCGGCTGGCTCGCACTGGCGCCCTTGTTAGTCTTTCGTTTCCGTCCCTTCTTCTTGATCTCCTGTAATGGGACCGAGTTCTGTTCACAGACCGCCTTCTTGAGCGTGTTGGGGCTGATAATATTTCGCACCTCAGCTATCTGAGGCTCGGTGAAGGCGGGAGCTGGAGGCGTGTCCTGAGAACTGAACGCCAGACGACGCCTGTTGCAATTGGATTTCTCTGCCGTACCAGCTAGATCGCGGTCGTCTTGGTTGGGTTCTTGAGAAAGAGGCCCGCAGAACTTGTCAGCGTACCCATGTTCAGCAAAGTACTTATCAACTTTGGTAAATGTACCGTCGTCGTTGTCGTCGCCGTCCAGATCCTGTGCCATAGGGCTGTCTGGATCCTGTGCCATAGGGATGTCCGGCAGGTCCGGTAGCGTTGCTGCGTTCTTGCCATGGCTTGGCGCCGTCACGACTGGCGGTCTTGTCTGTGGGGTGGTGTGCCCCGCCCCCAAACGAATCTGGCGCTTCGGCCAAAGCAGGGGCCAGTTTACGCAGGTGCTGAGGGTCATCTCGTCTTCTTCGTCGGCCCCAGCGGGTCGAATCGGACGTAACAGCTCGTCGCAGCCTGGCAGCACCCGAACCACTTCAACCCTATACATTGTGGGTGGCATCGGATTACCGTGGAACATGGGGTTGCCCGGTTGAACGATTCTGCCCTTGGCGACATCGACCAACTCGGCGCCCACGAAATGCAGAAGAGTGCAAGGAACGTCGGCGGTGCCCTGCGAAAACATGTATAGGGCGTCAGGGATGCCCAGTCAAAGGCAAGGAGATGAAGTCATCGGCCGAGAGGCTTGGTTACCGTGATGCCATCGAGCTCGGCTAATGTCGAGGCACCGCCAACGGCGAGCGTGCAACTGACGGAGGGGGCGCTTGCTGGCGAGGTGCCGGCCGGCGTACACCCGAGTGCATTAAGCTCCAATGCCCGTGCCGGCGCCGGAGACACGAATACCGCCTCCGCCGGAGACACCAATGGCACCGCCGCCGGAGACACCAATGGCGCTAGCCGTGAAGCTGGGAATCGGGGGAGGCCCCTGTTGGCCGCCCGCAATCCACGTCGTCAGCCCATGAATCAACGTAGGCACCATGGCGTTGAGCGTTGTTCCAAGTTGTTGTTGCACTTGCTCTTGGACAAGTTCCGGAATCCGCGCCACTTGTGCCTTGAGTTCTTCAACCTCGCGCGTCTGGCTTTCCGAGCTGGTCTTTTTCTCCTTCCGCACACCAGCGGTATAGTATGACCCCCATTTTATGGACAAGCCTTTGCCGGCCACACGACCAGCTGATGTCGGCTTAGTGAGCTTATCCTTGTTTTTCATTACGTTCAACGCCCTATTTAAAGGGGTGTCGAAAGGGGAGTTCTTAGACGACCCCGCGCTACTGCTTTCAGTGTCCTGCAAAAGGAACGTGAACCATTTAGAAATATTGGGGATTAATTAGAGTGCAACCATATGGAGCTAATTACGCAGGGGTGTATTCCTTACCAGAAGAAGCTCAAGCACCCTGGTCTTCGGATCCGTGGTAAGCTCCTTTGTTATCGGGTCCTCCTTGTACCGGGCCCTGACATAGTTCCTGGTCTGCTTGTCACCGTTGTATTTCTCGAAGCGGGGCGGTAGGCCTTGCTCGGCACGGCCCGCGTCCTCCTTGTCCCATATAGGCTCCGCCACTCTGTAACCGCCGGGACCGAGTTTGTGTTCCCCTAAGTTCAACTCCCGCATTTCTTTCCCCCACTGACTTGATTCGGATGTTGCACTGCTCTCGCACTTGATCTTAAACTCCTTGTACTCATCTTCGCTCATCAAAGGATATTTCGCCTTGATCTTCTCATAACTATCACCTTTATCAATCATTCTCTTCACCACACTTTTCCAAGTAGACAGGGTCGTGCTCATCTTCGTGAGGGCGGCACTGTTCACTTTATTCCCTGAGAGGTGTGTGTTTTCAAATTCGGCGGGGTACTTGTATCGTTCGTGCAGCTTCGTGAAGAGGAGGTTGCGCAAATTCCCTCGGTCCTTATGCCTAAGGTTCTCGGTGTTGATCGAGATGGTGCTCCGGAGAATGCACCCGAGCTGAAGCGAGTACCCCTTGACTATATGTTTGGGCTCCGTTGGATTCCCGTCGGAGTCCACTTGAGTGAATTCCTCCTTGAGGGTGCGGAGCGCCTTCGGGCGCCGGTCCTTCCTTTTCTTCTTCGGTTGGCTGCCATCTGTGTGTGCGCCGCCATCATCAGTGGTGGCATCCTCGGTGGCACCATCAGTGGTGTCATCCCCGACGCCACTAGGGGTTGTGTAATCAGGATCGGTGTCTTCCGCGGCATCCTCATAGCGGTGAGGTTGTTCCTCCATCTCCTGGGACAGCTCCCAGAATTTCTTGCCGCCCGAACCACCGGCCTCATCGTTGTGGGCCATGTTTCGCTCTAAATAGGAAAAAAGTTTGGTCAAAAAGTTGGTTGTTGTCAAGGAACAAGATCATGGTCTCATCATTTAGGGTTTGTCGACACCGAGGCACCCTAAAAGTCTAAGCTTTCATCATTTAGGGTTTGTCGACGCCGAGGCACCCTAAAAGCCTAAGCATACATCATTTAGGTTCTCATCGACACCGAGGCATCCGGGGCAGCCAAGTTAAGTTTTCATCATTTAGGGTTTATCGATGCCGAGGCACCCTAGGTTGAGCCTAATCACTTGGCACTAATCACTTGGCTCTATTGCCACCTATGGTTTAATGCAGCAAGAATAAAGGGGCGGTTGATCCTACTTAACTAAGTACTAAGATACCCCGGCCCATGCATTAGTAGCAAGTACCTCATATGTCCGATTTTTAGCAAAGTCATGCTAAAATTCACGGAAAATTTCAGCATGACCTTTGCTGAAAATAGGACATATGGAGTACCCGAATTTGCCGGAACGGAAGTTAATCGACATTCCGGCAAACTCAAGGGCCTCTCGGGGTACCCGCAAAATCATCACGACACAATGGTCGGAGACAAAACCCAGCCACAGACCATTTTCTGAAACATATTTTTGCCATGGCAATTTTGAATCAATAGACATACTTCTCAAAAGAGGCATGATCAAATTCTGGTGCCCTTGACTTACTAGTATTTATCTCTTATGACTGATGAATGTGCATTGAGTCTAGAAGCAAAGACTCTACAGTGAAATGAAAAAAACCTTGGAAATATATTTATGATAACTCTAAATGGATCAGAAGGTGCAGATGCACTTGTAAAAAAAGTATGCATTTGCAGCAGCTTTGTTCTGATTATGACACCATTCTGTTAAGAAGGAAAAATAACATTATCATCCCAATTCATGGTTGACCAGTTCAGAACTAATGCACATTGACCACATAATATTATTTTGCAACCACTCAGTTTGTCCTTGATTGGGATACTTGAAGCACAAAACAACTAATGCAGAGCTAGGTCTACTTTGGTTCTGACAGATCACATCCTGGTGCATATGTGGGGTTTTTTACTTAAAAAATACAAAACTTCTATTATTGTTTTTATTTTTAACCAGAGCCTAACCACCTCTACAGTTTACAAACTAATTCAGATAATCACTAATCAAGAAGATTGGTGATACATATGATGGAATTGTCAGTTTAGTGTTCCACTATGATGCATTAGTTCACCTGTGATTTCCTGATGGCACTGGCCATACCTTTGGTCATTTTCGTTGTAAATATTCCAGAGTTTGACTGCAACGATGCTTAAACAGCAAGCTATTATCTTACTGATCTTGTACATATCTCCAAGTCTCTTGGGATCTTGTCCAATATTTTCTAAATGAGGCGATAGCTAAGGAAAACTAGTTCAGGCTTCTTGCTCCAGTTGGCAGACAAGTTAATGTAGAACTCTATTTTTTTCTTAGCTGGCACAAGTTTGTCTAGTGTGAACCTCAACTAATAAAATTGTTGTGTGTTAGGACCATACACTAGAAAGCCTCACTGTCTGGCTTTCAAACTGTTAACCTGTTGTACTCTAAGTATAAAAGATAACAAACTAACATATGGGGATTGTGAGAGAACCTAGAAAAATGCACTCCTCTTATAGTGATGCACAAACTAGAAACTGTATACCAAACACACAAATAGAAACCCAGCTCCGGGAAATAGAGTAGCATATTCAGTAAATCAACTTGTAGTGGGAAGTACAGCAAGTTAAATCAAGTAGTCAAAGACAATAGGATTAGTGTACTGAACCACGGAGCAGAGGTGGAGCGGAGACCGGAGTTGAGGTGGCCGGATTTGAGGAAGATGACGGCGACCCGAGGAAGAGGACGAGGTGGATCCGGTGCTGTGCGGCTCCTCGGCGATGGAGGCTCCGGTGCAGTCCCCCTCCTGGGTCGGCTGCGACGCAAACAAGGACATTGTTACTGCTCTGCTCTATGTAGCAAATCGACAGTAGCCAAGAACAGACCTTCCCAGCGGCGAGGTCCCGATGCGCAGCGCCGACGAGATTGCGGACCCGGCCTTGCTCCGCAGCCACGGCAGGAAAGCACCGTCCTCCTTCACCTGCGGGGCGGCAAATTTGATTCCATCGACATTCAGCAAAGGGGCGGGGGGGACGGGGGGATTTCTTCCTCTCTTTCTTTGCTTGCGGTGAACCCTAGGTAGCCCAGATAGCTCACCTTGGGGATGGCTGCGAGGGGAGCCGGAGCGGTTGTGGAGCGGGCGCGGAGGTCGTCGGAGCGGGCGCGAGGGAGCCGGAGCGGGTGTGGAGCGGGCACGGGGTTCGTTGGAGCGGGCCGGGGGTCGTCGGAGCGGGTGTGGCGGCGGGGGAGGGAAGGGGGGATCGGGCGAAGGGGTATCCAGCTAGACACTATAGCAATGGCGCACCACCCTCTGGTGCGCCATTAGTATTTTTTTTCTGACAGCAATGGCGCACCCTCCTCTGGTGCGCCATTAGTAATTTTTTTTCTGACAGCAATGGCGCACCCTCCTCTGGTGCGCCATTAGTAACATTTTTTTTCATTATTTCTTGTTGCATCTAATAATTTATTTTTTATCAAATTTGTTATTTTCATGAGGACTAGAACGGAAGATATCATCAAATATCATCAATTTTTTTTTAAAATATCTTCAAAAAGTGGGGGAGGGTGCGGGTGTCGGCGGCGGTGGTGGAGCGGGCCGGGGGAAGGTGCGGGGTGTCGGCGGCGGCGGTGGAGCGAGGGAGGGTGCGGTGGGTCGTCGGCGGCGGTGGAGTGGGGGAGGGTGCGGGGGGTCGGCGGCGGCGGTGGAGCGGGGGAAAATATTGAATATGAAAAAATATCATCAAATTTGAAAAAATATTCATGAATTCAAAAAGTGCCCATGAAATATTCATGATATCAAAAAGTGCCCGAGAAATGAAGGCTACAATTTAGATACAATCGATCTTAGCTAGCTATCTGTTCACAATCTTCTTGCCCTTCTTTTTCGTAAATGGAGTTCTTCTGTGGAACGGACGTCCTTTAGGTAGGGTGGTCCTGCTTCTTCTTGTGGTGTATGCTGCTACTTCATCGTCGTCGTCATGTTCGATCTTCGGGTCGCCGTACTTGTCGAAGTCTTGCTCATTGGCTACTCCATCCATTCCGATGATCTTCCTTTTGCCTCTCCTCACGACAACACGACTGGGCTTAGACGGATCGGTAATAAAGAAGCATTGGTCCACTTGTGAAGCCAGTACCCATGGCTCATTTTTCGCGGTGACGTTTGCGCCCGCGGTCTTGGATTTGGCTTCGGGTATAACCATGGTAGTGAAATACCGGTCTTATTTTAGGGCGCTCTTGGCCCATCTGACACGGAACATCGGGACCTTCTCTCCAGCGTAGCTCAGCTCCCAGATCTCCTCGATCCTTCCGTAGTATCTGACCTTGTCGTTACCGGTGTAGGATTCCATCGTTACCCCGGAGTTCTGATAACCATCGCTCTTCATGTTCTTGTCCTCGGTGTAGAATGTGTAGCCGTTGATATCGTGCGCCTCATAGGTCATCAGGTTGTGCTCGGCACCCTGTGACAAGGCGAATATGAGTTGTTCTTCCGCGGAAGAATCCTCATGTAAAGGGTACGACAGAAGCTTCTGCTTGAACCAACGCGTGAAACATGAGTTGTGCTCTTTGAGTATATCTCCGTCCGTCCTCTGTTGGCCTCGGTCATTGTACGTCTTCTCAATAAAGGTTTTGTGCTCTACCACCCAAGGATCGACCACGTCTATGTGTTGTAGCGCGACTAGGTTTGCTCTTTCATAGTCGGCGACTCGACCCTCGAAGTCGACATGCATTTCGCGGCGACCCTCACGGTGACCCCATCCAGCGAGCCTGCCGAGGTGCCTGTTGACGCGCAGACCAACGGGGTTCTCGATGCCTAGATAATTCGTGCAGTAGGAGATGCACTCTTCGATCAGAAAGCCCCTGGCTATACTTCCCTCTGGACGTGACATGTTGCGAACATATCCTTTGATGACACCGTTCATCCTTTCGAACGGCATCATGCTGTGCAGGAACGTCGGCCCGAGTTGGATGATATCCTCCACGATATGGACCAGCAGATGCACCATAACGTCGAAGAATGCGGGCGGGAAGTACATCTCAAGCTCGCATAGTATCACCACGATCTCTTCCTGTAGCCTTTTGAGTTGCCTCACGCCAATTGACTTCCGAGAGATGACGTCGAAAAAGTTGCATAGGCCAAATAGCGTTTCATGGACGTGCGCGTCCATGATCCCACGGATTGCAACTGGAAGTATCTGCGTCATCAGCATGTGACAGTCGTGAGACTTCATCCCGCTGAACTTCTGCTTCGCTGGGTCTAGGTATCTGCTTATCTTCCCCGCGTAACCGTAAGGAAGTTTTACTCCTAGGAGGTAGGTGAAAAACTGCTCGATCTCCTCCTGACTTAGAGTGAAGCACGCGGAAGAGTAGTCATTTCCGGTCTTCTTGGCCTTTTTGCCTTTGCGACGACTTTCTGTGTCCTGCTTCGCCTCATCATCATCATCATCATCATCATTAGCGTGAAGCTCCTGCCTGATGCCCATTGATTTCAAGTCTGCCCTTGCTTTCGGCCCATCTTTAGTCCTCTCTGGCATGTTGAGCAGGGTACCAAGCAGACTCTCGCACACGTTCTTCGTGATATGCATGACATCAAGGCTGTGAGGCACACGGTGGATCTTCCAGTACGGCAAGTCCCAGAAAACAGACCTCGTTTTCCATACCTTCAGCAGCGGCTCTGGCGCCTTTCGCTTCTTTCCCGGCTCTGGCGCCTTTTGCTTCTTTCCCGGCAGTGGGCAGTCTTTCCAATTTTTCAACAGCTCGTCTATTTCCTCGTCGCTCCTCATACACGGGCGTTTTCAGGGTTCGGTTTCACCATCGAACAGATCCTTGCGTTTCCTCCATGGGTCATCGTCGCGAATCCACCTTCGATGTCCCATGAACACGGTTTTCGAAGACCCAGGATCTCTATCTAGCTGACGATACGTTGTGTCATCCATGCACCTTACGCATCCAGAAAATCCGTGGACTACCTGCCCCGCGAGATATCCGTAACCGAGATAGTCATGCACCGTCGTGAGCAGTGCGGCTCTCATAGGGAAATATTCTTTCTCTGCGGCGTCCCACGTATTGGCTGGCGTTTTCCACAGCGTGTCTAGCTCCTCCTTCAGCAGCCCCAGATACAGATTGATGTCGTTTCCTGGTTGTTTCGGCCCTTCAATTAGCATACTCATGTGAATGTACTTCCTCTTCATGTACAACCAGGGGGGAAGGTTGTACATCCACACAAACACAGGCCAGGTGCTATGTGTGCTTCTCTGGCTGCCAAACGGATTGACTCCATCGGTGCTCGCGCCCAGCACGATGTTCCTTGGATCCTTCCCAAATTCTGGGTATTCGAAGTTCAACGCTTGCCACTGGCTCGCATCCTTAGGGTGACTCAGCATCTTATCTTTTTTATTTATCTCCGGATCATTTCCGTCATCTTCCCGCTTCTTCTCCTCCCTATCTGCGTGCCAATGCAGGAGCTTTGCTACCTTAGGGTCCGCGAAATACCGCTGCAGACGAGGAGTGAGCGGAAAGTACCACACCGATTTTCGAGGTGCTTTCTTCCTCTTCTTGTATCGAGTGACGCCGCACACCGGACATATGGTAGACTCCGCGTGCTCGTCCCGATAAATGATACAATTGTTCATGCACACATGGTATTTCACGTGCGGTAAATCCAGAGGACACATGATTTTCTTCGCCTCCTCGAAACTGGTCGGGCACTTGTTCCCCTTGGGAAGACGTTCGTGCCAGAATGACATGTTCTCGTCGAAGCATGCGTCGGTCATTTTGTGTTTTACCTTCATCTCCAGAGCCATGAGCGTTACTTTCAGGCGGGTATCCTTGGGCCTGCATCCTTCATACAATGCAGTAACCGTGTCTATCTCCAGTTGATCTAGCTTGGCTTTCTCTCGGGCGGCAGCTCTTGTGTTATCCGTCTGCTTGAGAAGCAGCTCTTGAATATGAGGGTCCTGCACCCAGCCTCCATCATCGTCTGCTCCGGCATCTTCATCTTCATGATCATGCCCTTCATCTTGATCTTCCTCATCATCATGTACGACATCTTCTACATGATGACTGTGTACAGCATCACCGTCGTGATCATGTCCTGGAGATTCTTCGTCTTCTCACTCGCCCTCGCCGCGGTGGTACTTGTCTTGTTACCCTTCCTCATTTCTTGCCCGGCCCCGGCCATGGACGACTTCATAGTCATCTTCATCACCTTGCCACCGATAGCCATCCATGAAATCACGCAAGAGTAGGTGGTCCCGCACCTGCCCGGAATCCGGGTCCGCAGTAAGGCTCTTCAGCTTGCATCTTCGACACGGACATCTTATCTCCGTCTCGTTCTTTTGAAGCATCTCGGCCTTCGCGGAGCTCAAAAACCTATTCACGATGCCTTCAGTCATCGTGCGGACCATGGTCGCCTGCGGGGTAGAGCAAAACGATATTTTAGAACCAAGAAAAAATTTGGCATGACCTTCCCTAAAAATAGGACCAAAAAGAATGCATAGTGCCAAAATTCTCGCCGAAACGGATATGAATCAAAACATTCCGGCAAAATATTGGCAACTATCGCATTTCAAATACTGGTACCTTCAAACACAAACATATATGCAACACCACAAACACATGCAACACCACAAACATATATAGATCTAGCTAGGCCACAAAAAGTGCATGTGCACGTTGTTGGAGCGAGCCAGGGAGAAAAAAAGTAGATCTACATCATGAAGATAGCTTTCCCCTTACTTACCTATCAAAAAAGGTAATTTCACCACTTAATTTTGATGAATCTATGGTGGAAATGAGGTGAGGAGGAGGAGGCAGCCAAAAACTTGGAGAAGGAGGTGGAGGAAATGAAGTGGGAAAAGTGAGTGGGTAGGTGTGGGGCTGTCCAAAATATCTTGTTGGGGTCACAGGTTACTAATGGCGCACCACAAGGAAATGCGCCATTAGTAACCCTGGTTACTAATGGCGCACCTGCAGAGGATGCGCCATTAGAAGTTTTGCAAAAAAGTAAAAAATATAAATATATGTACTAATGACGCATCGTGTAATAGTGCGCCATTACTAGTTTAAACTAGTAATGGCGCACTGTGAAACGGTGCGCCATTAGTAGTTTTGCAAAAAAAAGAATAAGAAAAAAATTACAGTAATGGCGCACTCTCTGCCTGGTGCGCCATTACTAGTTAGAACTAGTAATGGCGCATTGTCGACCTGATGCGCCATTAGTATGTATGGAAAATGGAAAAAAAATTAATACTAGTGGCGCACCCTGTTTCTCGTGCGCCATTAGTATCTTCCACACTAATGGCGCATCACCAACAGGTACGCCATTAGTATATAGTAGTGGCGCACTACTTCCCTGATGCGCCATTAGTATCAATCCTATGTATAGCCCTTTCCTAGTAGTGCCAGGTGAACCGCTCGATCCGGATTTTCCTGGTCGGCGATTCTAGCCGCAACCTTGAGCCTCTCCTCTGTATGTTGGTCGTGGCGGCAACGCTGGCCTCCACCTCGGAAGATCCAATCTTCACCTCGTCTTCCCAACCACGGATAAACAACAATGGATGTGCATGCGTCGGCGCGTTAAGACCTTGCTGCCACAAGCGACGTGAGTGATGCGGGCCCAGTCCATCTGATTGTGGCGGCACAGCAGCACCGGCTGCACGCTCGGTGGTGCCTCATCGGCGTCCTGCTTTCCCAGGAGATGGTGGCTGGTGGCACTCAACACGGGCAATATAAAGATCGATGATGTTGTGTCCTTAGAGCACATCAGGACACCCCAACGTGACCAACCGAAAAGAAAACCGGGGGAAAACAAAAGACGGAAGAAGAAAAAGCATGTTCGCCCCGAACATCTTAAACGCCCAAAACTTTCAGCAATTTGGAAATCTATCCAGTTTAGTTTATGCACCTATATTCACTAGTCTCTCACAACACTCTAGGAAGTAGACATAGAAGAACTTTGAGAAATTACGACACCTATGTGGTTTAGTTTATGTAGTCATATTTGGTAGTCTGTCACAACAATTTGCCATCACATTGACTAAACTTCCCTTTTATTTTTGTTCTTTGAAGCAATACTCATATGGCATCAAAATAATTTCCGTAGTCATGCACCCTGAAATGAAAGTGCTCTACATTGGCGAAAGTATCCCGGGCAGCATACTCTTCGAATGATTAAGCAACATTTCTAAGATAACTATGTAAACTAAATTACAAAGATATTGGCAGAAACTGACTTAGCGTCCGATGTTATTAATTTTCGGGACAAGGGCCACCATCATACTGTTCCACCACTCCGGCATCATGCCTGAGTTGAGCGCTTGTAACATTATGAAATCATGGAATCATCTTGATTGCACATTTAGTTGCCTTACTGAAACATTAAGCATCAAAAAGTATGTATTATTTGTTGGAACAGCAGCCCTCTCTCCTTCTCTAGACTAGAGATAGAAGAAGACACAAGACACAAAAAATTCCGGACCGGCGCACGAACGCCGCCGTGGGCGCCTGCACGCCCAAATCTTCCTTATCTTTTCAATGGCTACATGGCTGGCTTGGCTCCACACCATCCTCACGGTGACTACCAGCTGCTTAAATAACACATGGCTACACACATCAGGGCCACCCACGCACTAACCAACTAGAAAGCCACACGGGCCACTAACCCACGGCCTGGCTAACAAACTATGCATGCACACAACTAACTCTATGCATGCGCACATCACACGCAAAGCTAGCTACCACGCAACCGCGCCACACACTGATCAATATAGCCCGGCCGCGCGTATGCCACGCACTCGTATGCGCTCAACACAGCCGGACCAACTGATCCCTATGCCCACGCCCTGCATAGACCGCACATGGCGCACCCGACGCCAGTCGTCATCGCTGGAGCATGGTTTATTGCCAACACTCACCCTCTAAGCCATGACCTCGTCGTCGCTGAAGTTGTTGCAACTCCTGTCGTTGTCGTCGTCACGAGCGTGGCCCAGCCCGCGGATCCGACCTGGCGCAACGATGCTGGTCGCACCGCCACGGACGACTCCGGTGACACACGTCTGGCGTCCCTCTGCGCCCCGCACGTCCCGCGCGCACCCGAGGTGCCTGACGCCCCCGTGCGTCCGCACATCCCGCGCGCACCTGACGCGCCCGACGAGTCCGACCACACCAGTGCGTCCCGCCCATCCCGCGTGCATCCGGCGTGCTCGACGAGCCCGACCGCACCAGACGCTCACCATGCGCCGCCTCCGCGTCCGCCATGGCAGCCGCTAGCGACAAACGCCGGAAGGATGTAGCCGAACTCGAGCACGGACTCAAGCACAACGGCGACATACGCCTCCTCCCAACGTCAACCGCACGCTCGTACGCGCGCCCGCGGTCCCGGCGCGCCCAACGCATCCAATGCGCACCCATAACATCCACTGGTCGCGCCCGGCTCGCCGCCGCGGCTTATTGCCCTGCACCGCCGCGGCCTCCATGCCGCCATGCAGTGCCTCCAACGTCGCCACGCCGTGCTGCGCCGCCGCGCCACCACGCAGCGCCTCGGCGGCCTCCGCGGTCGCCGCACGTACGATGTCACCGCCGCCGCCTCCGCCACGCGCCATGACAGCCACAGCGCCGCCCACCTCCATGTGCCGACACACAGCCCAGACCTCCGTCGCGCAGCTGCCGGCGAGCGCCGCCATCGCTGCCACGCCTCCGGCACGGCAAGCACGCCCAAGACACCAAGCTCTGATACCAAATGTTGGAACCGCAGCCCTCTCTCCTTCTCTAGACTAGAGGTAGAAGAAGACACAAGACACAAGAAATTCCGGACCGGCGCACGAACGCCGTCATGGGCGCCCGCACGCCCAAATCTTCCTTATCTTTTCAATGGCTACATGGCTTGCTCGGCTCCACACCATCCTCACGATGACTACCAGCTGCTTAAATAACACACGGCCACACACATCAGGGCCACCCACGCACTAACCAACTAGAACGCCACACGGGCCACTAACCCACGGCCTGGCTAACAAACTATGCATGCACACAACTAACTCTATGCATGCGCACATCACACGCAAAGCTAGCTACCACGCAACCGTGCCACACACTGTGATCCGTATAGCCCGGCCGCGCGTATGCCACGCACTCGTACGCGCTCAATACAGCCGGACCAACTGATCCCTATGCCCACGCCCTGCATAGACCGCAGATGGCGCACCCGACGCCAGTCGTCATCGCTGGAGCATGGTTTATTGCCAACATTATTAGTTCCTCATGCTTTTTTCAGATCGTTTCTCGTTGAGCATGATCCTTGGGAAAGACAGACGGAGACAGGATTACACCGATGATAAAACTAGAGTTGCAGAACAGGTTCAAAGAACTGAATGAATTGATAGCAACGTTCTGTATATTCTATTTCTACCACACTTCTTACCGGTGCTTAACCGCGACTAACACCATGTGAGGGTCACTAAAATATTGAAAATTTTATTAGATACATATAAGTATTTATGTTAAACTATCATGTGTTTTTATTCCACCAAAATACTATAGCACAGCTCGATGGCAGACACTGTTTCTTTTTTGCTAAGCTCATCTAGTTGGCGCAGGTCTCATCGCGTGTTTGTGCAAGGCTTTTTCCCTTGTCCTTATCCTTACTGAAAAGCCACATACGTGCATGTCTTATTCATGCGTTCTTGAAAATGGTATACCTCCAGAAGGAAATAAAATGTACAACTTGGGGAGAACATAGATAATGCTACCACGAGAGGTGCAGTTCCTTGCTGGTGCAACACATATTTTTGCCATTTTTATTTGCACCTATAGTTACGTGGGACTTCCTCTTCCAAGCATACTGGCTTGTCCAAAATCTGCACCGATGTAAAATGCCACATATTTATTAGATCGGGAGAATTAAGTTACGTGAGACATCTCTTTTTTTTTTCCTTGGGGCCAGTTGGGGTTGAAAATTTATCAGCTTCATGAATTCGCGTCGAATTCCACGGACATGAAAACTATGCCCCATCATTTGACATCGTATGTGTTCTCTCTCCTGCAGAGCCTAGCCCCCCGCGGCAGGTGGTGGCGGCGCTTCGGCGATTTTGTTTCCCCCGCGGCAGGCGGCTTCGCGGTCTGGTGCGTCGCGGTCGCCAGGGACGGCGGCGGCGTGACCAGATGGGTTCGCGGCGGCACGGCCGGATCTGGGCCCAGGCGTGGGCCTTGGTCGCTGGTTTGCCGTCGGCTCGGTGGCGGGTGCGACTCGTCGGCAGCTGGGCATTTTTAGTTGTTCATAAAAGAAATTTAGATGTCAAAAATGTTATTTATGTTCATATATAGAAAGTTTTTATAAAAATGTATATATGTATATATGTTCTCGGTGTATATATTTTCATATGCAAAAGTTAGATTTTTAGAAAAGTTTCATCTATATATGTTCTCTGATTTAGTACATTAATTAGTTAGTTTCATTTTTAGAAAAGTTTTATATATTTGCCAAATAAAAAGGTAGAGCAAAAGCCTTCCGGGAAGATCAATGCAACAGAAAGGTAGAGCGGGGCGAGAGAGGCGGGCCGTTGCGAGGCGTGGTGTTGGACTCGCGAGAGTTTGCCTGAATAGGAAGTCGAGCGAGGCGAAGGAAATGTGTATTGGGGCGAGGCAAAGAGGAGCGCAAAAATGCTACACTTACGGGCAATATACTGATGAATCCTACGGACTGCTCCCCACTAACCAATTCCACTCCCCCGCTGATTTCAAGGGTGGGTCTCGCTGCCGCCAGTTTCCATTTAAACATTGCCAGCTCAGTCCGTAGCTTACTTCCCGTGCCTTCTGTCCGTAAGTCTAGCAAAGTCCGAGAGGAGCGAGGGGGAGGAGGACACGGCCGCTTCGTGAAGTGAGATGGGCTAGCTATACTAGCACAAGAGATAGTTCCATCAAAAAAATAGAGCCATTCATTTGCCAAATAAAACACTAAAATAATATATTAAGAGATAGAAAATACATAAAGATCATAGATTTGTTTTTGTATTACTCCCATTGTTGAGGAAATCGTTAACTGGTAGTTGCTCGGTTGGCTGGCGAGTAGGGGATTAATCAGCGAGTCGGCAAGTTAATCGGCCATTTAATCAATTAATCGGACGATTTTTCAATTTATCGGCTACTCGATGGCCCTACGAGTAGGGATTAATCGGCAAGTTAACTGGTTAATCGGATGAATTCTTGAACAGGGATTACTCCTATAAAGGATGAGTACCCGCCTCCCTTGGCTCCTCGTTGACGTGAGTGCCCTCCTAACCATCTGTTGCCCGTTGGCTTGCTATGGGAACAGTTCGGGTGCGTTCCAAGCCATCTGATCTTCCCGGACGGCTCTGACCCCGGCGACCCAGCTAGGAGGTCCATGACGGGTGGATAGCCCAACACACCTGGGGCCACTATCATTGGGCGGCATCGGGTGCGCACGTGCGTGGGGAACCGTGTGCTCTGTCGCATACGAGATGGGCTAGCCGGACCTGCCTGATGGCGTCCGTTGACGGTGGCTTGCCACGGGAGCCTTTTAGCGGCGATGCAAGCCGTTCGATCTGCCAAGACGGCTCGCACCGGGGTGACCCGGCTGGGAGGTCCAATAATGGGTGGACCGCCTAGGGCCACCGACATTAGACAGCGTCAGACACACACTCGAGTGAGGCACCGAAGCCACAGGGTCATGTCGCTCGTGTGACATTGCCGTTGCCTGGCTGGCACGACCGGACTAGGCTGAGAGGCTCTCCGAGCCATCCGTGCTGTCATGGTGTGCCATGAGAGCCTCTCGAGGTCTCTCCGCGCGGTCCAGTCCCTCGCACGGTGCCCCATGCCGGGCAGACCGGCCGGGCCCACTTGTCGATGTCCTCGGCTAGCGCTAGGGTGGTTCGGTCTTGATAGTCAGGCATGTGCGCGCGGCTGGCTGGGTGGTGCGTGCCGGGTGGTACAAGAGGGCCATCCGATCACTTTTCGCGATGGCGGGTCACACGGTCATGAGTTCTGGCAAGAGACCAGGTAGGTGGGCGCTCGCCCGCAGCTGACTGACCGATGTGCTTGGCTCGCGTGAGTTTTTACCCGGCCTTTGCTTGTCGGGTTATGAGGTGAGGAGTTTTATTGCCGCTTTTTCCTGCAGGGCTACGTTTTCCCGGATCCTTGCCGTCACGGGCCCTAGCCGGCTCGTGTCCATGGGATTGCAAGGGACATGTAACATCGGTAACTTGATCGTGCAGAGTTGGGATGCCTCATGAGCATTTCGGCCTTTTCGTAAAGTTAGTTGTGCTCTCATTTGTAGGATGATTTTCTCTAATTTGCAGCTTATGTATCGCTTGCAATATTTTGGATGACTATCGGGTGAGCCGATGTAATCGCATGCGGCGTATGTCAATAGGAAAACAACACAGTGTTTAATGGGTGAGGCGCATCCGATAATATGGTCCAGCCACTTGGAGTCAAAACCCAGCTTCAACATAATACTTCTCGAGAAATTCCACTCCACCTGGTCATATGAATTGTGCATATCAAGCCTGACATAATATAGAAAAGACTGCCCTTTCCGTTTCTTCTTTTTTGTGTGATACCACTTGTATGCCACCAAATCTTTATCCGTAATCATGCACCATGGAACGGAAGTGCTCTGTTTTGGCAAAAATTATCTCGGGCAGCATACTCTTCAAACAATTAGCAGCATTTTTATTACTTTATAAACTACATTGGGTAAAGAAAATGCCCGGAACTAGACTTACGGATTTGGGGTTATCAAATTTTGGAATAGAAACCACCATTTACAGTTACATCCATCCAGAATCATGCACGAGTTGAGTGCTTGTAACACATTATGGAATCATGCAATCATCTGTATTACATAGTTAGTTGATTTACTGAAACAATAAGCATCAACACGCACGGATTATTCCTCCTGCTTTTGCATGGCCCTTGATTAAGATGCTCCATTTTGTTGATTGCTTGCTTAATGCTTGACTTGAGTAAATTGTTGTGGGAGTTATACTTGCAGCTTGCAGCACTGTCACTCTTCATATGCTGCCACTTGCTGCAAACATGCTGCACTTTAGATGCAACCGTGCAAGAGAACGGTCTGTGTAATTCAACAAAATAGTTTCTACGAAGTTCACTGTATTTTTAGCTGCCCCCTGGACACTCAGTGCAAATGTGAATGATGTAGTTTGTTACCGTTTTATTATACTTGTCTAGCTACCCTTGAAAATGAGTGTGTAGCTTTCTCAGGTGTCTCTCTCGTATGTTTCACATTCTTTATGCACCATGCTGCTCACTATTTATTATATGCATGATCGAAGAGCAAACATGAACTTGTCATCCGTGCTAAACCATAGGTGGCACTTTTTATTTTATAAATTCATGAAATCATATACAGAATCTAATAAACCTCCCAAGTATAGGATATGTGTACACTGGACTTCCCTATAAGAACGAATATTATATACATGACACTGGACCGACAAGTGGTATCAACAACCTGCGCTCACCTTTATTTTGGAAACTCACTCATCAGACCAGGTGATGCCTTCCATGCCGACGTTCTGGTCGAGCCCCAAGGCATTCCACACCGCAGGAGATGCGTCGACGATGTAGAATCCTTCAGTCGCTTCCATCGAGCTACAAGAGCTTTGTGATGAACTTCAATATACAGGGGATGGAAAAGACCATTCCTGAAGTATTTGCAATGCTGAAATCAGCAGAGGTAGAAGTCAAAAAGGAACATCAAGTGCTGATGGTGAATAAAACCACTAAGTTCAAAAAGGGCAAGGGTAAGAAGAACTTCAAGAAGGACGGCAAGGGAGTTGCCGCACCCGGTAAGCAAGCTGCCGGGAAGAAGCCAAAGAATGGACCCAAGCCCGAGACTGAGTGCTTTTATTGCAAGGAAAGTGGTCACTGGAAGCGGAACTGCCTCAAATACTTAGCGGACAAGAAGGCCGGCAAAACAAAAGGTATATGTGATATACATGTAATTGATGTGTACCTTACCAGTACTCGTAGTAGCTCATGGGTATTTGATACCGGTCCAGTTGCTCACATTTGTAACTCAAAGCAGGAGCTGCGGAATAAGCGGAGACTGGCGAAGGACGAGGTGACGATGCGCGTTGGGAATGGTTCCAAGGTCGATGTGATCGCCGTCGGCACGCTACCTCTACATTTACCTACGGGATTAGTTTTGAACCTCAATAATTTTTATTTAGTGCCAAGTTTGAGCATGAACATTGTATCAGGATCTTGTTTAATACGAGATGGCTACTCATTTAAATCCGAGACTAATGGTTGTTCTATTTATATGAGAGATATGTTTTATGGTCATGCTCCGATGGTGAATGGTTTATTCTTAATGAATCTCGAGCGTAATGCTACACATATTCATAGTGTGAGTACCAAAAGATGTAAGGTTGATAACGATAGTCCCACATACTTGTGGCACTGCTGCCTTGGTCACATAGGTGTCAAACGCATGAAGAAGCTCCATGCAGATGGACTTTTAGAGTCTCTTGATTACGAATCATTTGACACGTGCGAACCATGCCTCATGGGTAAAATGACCAAGACTCCGTTCTCGGGAACAATGGAGTGAGCAACCAACTTATTGGAAATCATACATAGTGATGTGTGCGGTCCAATGTGTGTTGAGGCTCGCGGTGGCTATCGTTATGTTCTCACCCTCACTGATGACTTGAGTAGATATGGGTATGTCTATTTAATGAAACACAAGTCTGAGACCTTTGAAAAGTTCAAGGAATTTCAGAGTGAGGTTGAGAATCAACATGACAGGAAAATCAAGTTCCTGCGATCAGATCGTGGAGGAGAATACTTGAGTCACGAATTTGGCACACACTTAAGAAAATGTGGAATAGTTTCACAACTCACGCCGCCTGGAACACCTCAGCGTAATGGTGTGTCCGAACGTCGTAATCGCACTCTATTAGATATGGTGCGATCTATGATGTCTCTTACCGATTTACCGCTATCATTTGGGGGCTATGCTTTAGAGACTGCCGCATTCACTTTAAATAGGGCTCCGTCGAAATCCGTTGAGATGACACCGTATGAATTATGGTTTGGGAAGAAACCTAAGCTGTCGTTTCTAAAAGTTTGGGGATGCGATGCTTATGTCAAGAAACTTCAACCTGAAAATCTCGAACCCAAGTCGAAGAAATGCGTCTTCATAGGATACCCTAAAGAAACTATTGGGTATACCTTCTAACTCAGATCCGAAGGCAAGATCTTTGTTGCCAAGAATGGATCCTTTCTAGAGAAAGAGTTTCTCTCGAAAGAAGTAAGTGGGAGGAAAGTAGAACTTGATGAAGTATTACCTCTTGAACCGGAAAATGGCGCAACTCAGGAAAATGTTCCTGTGGTGCCTGCACCAATTAGCGAGGAAGTTAATGATGATGATCAAGATACTTCTGATCAAGCTCCTACTGAAATTCGAAGGTCCACAAGGACACGTTCCGCACCAGAATGGTACGGCAACCCTGTCTTGGAAATCATGTTGTTAGACAACGGTGAACCTTCAAACTATGAAGAAGCGATGGCGGGCCCGGATTCCGACAAATGGCTGGAAGCCATGAAATCCGAGATAGGATCCATGTATGAAAACAAAGTATGGACTTTAACTGACTTGCCCGTTGAGCGGCGAGCCATAGAAAATAAATGGATCTTTAAGAAGAAGATAGACGCGGATGGTAATGTGACCATCTATAAAGCTCGGCTTGTCGCTAAGGGTTATCGACAAGTTCAAGGGGTTGACTATGATGAGACTTTCTCACCGGTAGCGAAGCTGAAGTCCGTCCGAATCATGTTAGCAATTGCCGCATTCTATGATTATGAGATATGGTAAATGGACGTCAAAACGGCATTCCTTAATGGTTTCCTTAAGGAAGAATTGTATATGATGCAGCCGGAAGGTTTTGTCGATCCTAAGAATGCTGACAAGGTGTGCAAGCTCCAACGCTCGATTTATGGGCTGGTGCAAGCATCTCGGAGTTGGAACATTCGCTTTGATGAGATGATCAAAGCGTTTGGGTTTATGCAGACTTATGGAGAAGCCTGCGTTTACAAGAAAGTGAGTGGGAGCTCTGTAGCATTTCTCATATTATACGTAGATGACATACTTTTGATGGGAAATGATATAGAGCTTTTGGACAGCATTAAGGCCTACTTGAATAAGAGTTTTTCAATGAAGGACCTTGGAGAAGCTGCTTATATATTAGGCATCAAGATCTATAGAGATAGATCAAGACGCCTCATAGGTCATTCACAAAGCACATACCTTGATAAGATATTGAAGAAGTTCAATATGGATCAGTCTAAGAAGGGGTTCTTGCCTATTTTGCAAGGTGTGAAATTGAGCTCAGCTCAATGTCCGACCACGGTAGAAGATATAGAAGAGATGAGTGTCATCCCCTATGCCTCAGCAATAGGGTCTATTATGTATGCCATGCTGTGTAGCAGACCTGATGTAAACCTTGCCGTAAGTTTGGTAGGTAGGTACCAAAGTAATCCCGGCAAGGAACACTGGACAGCGGTCAAGAATATCCTAAAGTACCTGAAAAGGACTAAGGAAATGTTTCTCGTTTATGGAGGTGACGAAGAGCTCGTCGTGAAGGGTTACGTCGACGCTAGCTTCGACACAGATCTGGATGACTCTAAGTCACAAACCGGATGCGTGTATATTTTGAATGGTGGGGCAGTAAGCTAGTGCAGTTGCAAGCAGAGCGTCGTGGCGGGATCTACATGTGAAGCAGAGTACATGGCAGCCTCAGAGGCAGCGCATGAAGCAATTTGGGTGAAGGGGTTCATCACCGACCTAGGAGTCATACCCAATGCGTCGGGGCCGATCAAACTCTTCTGTGACAACACTGGAGCTATTGCACTTGCCAAGGAGCCCAGGTTTCACAAGAAGACCAGGCACATCAAGCGTCGCTTCAACTCCATTCGTGAAAATATTCAAGATGGAGACATAGATATTTGTAAAGTACATACGGACCTGAATGTAGCAGATCCGTTGACTAAACCTCTCCCTAGAGCAAAACATGATCAACACCAGAATTCCATGGGTGTTCGATTCATCACAATGTAACTAGATTATTGGCTCTAGTGCAAGTGGGAGACTGTTGGAAATATGCCCTAGAGGCAATAATAAAAGGATTATTATTATATTTCCTTGTTCATGATAATTGTTTTTTATTCATGCTATAATTGTGTTATCCGGAAATCGTAATACATGTGTGAATACATAGACACCAACATGTCCCTAGTAAGCCTCTAGTTGACTAGCTCGTTGATCAACATATAGTCATGGTTTCCTGACTATGGACATTGGATGTCATTGATAACGAGATCACATCATTAGGAGAATGATGTGATGGACAAGACCCAATCCTAAACATAGCACAAGATCGTATAGTTCGTTTGCTAGAGTTTTTTCCAATGTCAAGTATCTTTTCCTTAGACCATGAGATCGTGTAATTCCCGGATGCCGTAGGAGTGCTTTGGGTGTACCAAACGTCACAACGTAACTGGGTGACTATAAAGGTATACTACGGGTATCTCCGAAAGTGTCTGTTGGGTTGACACGGATCAAGACTGGGATTTGTCACTCCGTATAACGGAGAGGTATCTCTGGGCCCACTCGGTAAAGCATCATCAAAATGAGCTCAAAGTGACCAAGTGTCTGATCATGGGATCATGCATTACGGTACGAGTAAAGTGACTTGCCGGTAACGAGATTGAACGAGGTATTGGGATACCGACGATCGAATCTCGGGCAAGTAACGTACCGATTGACAAAGGGAATTGTATACGGGGTTACTTGAATCCTCGACATCGTGCACTAGTGCAGAACAGGGCAATAGCACCGGTTCGTAAGGCCCTTTAGTGCCGGTTTCGGAACCGGCACTAACATTTCGGCACTAAAGGCCCCCCCCTTTAGTACCGGTTCAGCACGAACCGGTGCTAAACGGCAACCACGTGGCACGAGCCAGCTCCGGGGGCCGGGAGCCCTTTAGTACCGGTTGGTAACACCAACCGGTACTAAAATGTTTGGGGGATTTTTGGTTTTATGATTTCTTTTTCATTTAATTTTGTGTTTTCCATTTTAATTCTTTTTCATTTACTGGTATTTTACGGTACTACACATTGTACACGTTATGCATATATATATATAAATAGAATTTCTAGTAGAACCAATCATATATATATATATCATCAATGTCTCACAAACCACCATATTATTTTACACATACACACATGTATAGCTATATACAATTTCTCCTACATATGCATGTTGCCTTCGGAGCCAGTGGCATTAGCCTAATTGGTGCCTTCGGAGCACGATGACAATTGGAAGTGGTTCATGACATGTTCGATGGGGGCGGTAGCGGGTAATAGTATTCTCCCTTCGGATTTATGACCTGGTCGAGCAAAAATCCCGCTATTTCCTCTTGAAGTGCTTCTATGCGCTCCGTTTCTAGGAGCTTGTCCCGCACCTCTTTGAACTGTTAAGAAGGAGATCAATATGCATGTGTATTAGTTGTGTGACTAGATATCGATAATGGTGTAAAAATTGTGAATAGTGTTCTGACAAGCGTATCCATTCCTGTCTTTGAGATCTGCTCCTTTCGGATACCATCATGCGAATGTTCTCGCAAACGCAGTATGCACACAGATTAGTCCCCTGCGCCTGCTTCAGGGCCTTTATTACGAGAATGGAATTTAATTTGATCAGATAATAATTAATAAAGCATGATAATTAAAGAGATGGCAGCTAGCTAGCTAGCTAGTACTACTTAATTACTTACCTTGGATCGAAACCATTTCAGCTGTGGTTTCCATTCGCCTTCCGTGACGCTGATGAACCTTGCCCAAGCCCTGCCCACCGACAAAGAAAATGAATAAAGGGGTTATTAAATAGTTCATATCATGAAATGACAAACTAAATAGGCTGAGATATATAGTTAATAATGATTGAAATTACCTATTGACTATCCCATACAAGATGTTGTAGTCACTATTTGCTTTGAGTAGCGAGTCCAGTATTTCAACTGTTCCGGCGTCAACTTTAATGATACACAAGATCCAGTGAAATCTGCATGCACACACGTTTGCATGTCTTAATTAAGCGGGCATATGTAAGCAAAAACATGTAGCTATAGCTAGTAGGCAAAAACAGAGAATTTGTAGTACAAGAAAGTGTGACTCACTCGAAGTTGTAAAGAAGTAGTATATCTTCATTGTATTTGAGGCGCTTCAAGAACTCTAGCATGCTGTCCTCTACCTGCTTTTCATAATACTTGCTCATTTTCCATGTGTATTGATTAACGGTGTTTGGGTCAATGAACCCAATGCCATAGCGTCCACCTTTTCTCATTTCATACATCTTCATCCTGCATAATACCACAGAAAAGAATATAGTGAGGATAATTACAGATAATGATTGATCAAAAGGATCACTACAGCTAGCTTGACACTTAAATTACAGAAAGAAATCACTTACAGACAATAGCAACTGACGATAGATTTGTCGAGTGCGTCTTGATTGTATAACTGAAACAGTTCAGAATACTCAACGGCCACAGCTTTCTCATGGTAGTAATGATCCTCCTTGACATACACCACGAGGGACTCTCGATCGGATCTCTTGGTAATGTCCATGTACCATTGATGCAATTCATACATTCTCGTTGGGAGCTTCTTGACATCTTCTGGCTTGACCAAAGGTTGGCCCCGGACATATTTCCGTTTTATTTCCTCCTCTGTAATCACAGGCATGTCCTCGATCTCGAGGAGTTGTCCAACAGTGATCTTGAGTTCTTCAGCCTGCATTATATGCTCCTGGGTTATTACCACATCGCTCACCTCGGGAACGTAAACTGTTTGGCCACAATAATATTGGGTGCGCGTACTGTCACGTGTTGTCGGCACAACAAGCGGGGGGGTCGATTGCGCCGCCTGTTCTCCCAGCTGGGCAACGGTTTTCCCGCATTTTTCGACAGCTGCTTGTTGTTTGCTCGAGCTCGAGCTCGCCTCCTTCTGTAGACGTTGTCGATGTAACTTCCTGATGTGGCGCTCATAGTCTGTGTCAACAGGCTTAGGAGCTGGTGGTTGAGCCATACGAATGAAGTGGTCAACTACTTCCACAGGCACTTTCTCCCTTGGCGGCGGTGGCGGTTTCGGTCCAAAATGGACGTTGACTTCTGCCCGCACTATGGCATTGGTTTGCTCCTCGGTCCTGTCGGAAGCCCTCACAAGAAGAGGAGTAGTGAGGTTTGGACCATATTTATATCGCTTGCCTCCGCCTGTACTTCCTGTACTATGACCTCGACTGGTACCGCTACGCACCATAGCTGCGGGGTGTCTCTTCTGTGATTGCTGAGGCGGCGGAGACGGCTGACGGGGCTGAGTTGGACGAGGAGGAGTGGCCTGAAGCTGTGTCGGACTTGGAGGAGGAGTGGCCTGAGGTTGTGTCGGACTTGGAGGAGGAGTGGACGTCTGACGTTGTGTCTGACTTGGAGGAGGAGTGGCTTGACACTTTGCCGGACTTGGAGGAGGAGTGGCCTCACGCGTTGGTGGACTTGGAGGAGCGGGAGTCTGCTGACTCGGTGGCGGACTTCGACAAGGAGTCGGGTGACACGGTGTCGGTGGCCTTCGAAAAATGATGCAATCCTTTCTCCATAGGATGATACGATGTTTGGCATCTCCGAGTGTGTGCTCCTCATCACCTCCAGGAATGTCAAGCTCTAGCCCCGAATATTGGTCCACCACCTCATCAACCAAGACACGAGCATAGCCCGCTGGAATCGGGTTGCAATGGAAGGTTGCCTCGGGGGAATTTGAAAAAGCAACGGCGTCCGCCACCTTCATGGATATGTTCTTCATTTTGAAGTGTAGCTCGCATTTAGTGTTCTCCGTGATGTCATCCACGGGGTATCTATCCAGCACTACTGCGTCGCCCGGGGCGGAACCCACGCTGCTTCTCGACATGGATGGGGCGGTGGTATCCAATGCTGGATCATCCGCTAGCTGCTGCAGCTGCTGAGACCCCCTTTGCTGGCTAAGTGAGTCGATCTGCTCCTGCTGCCGCTGGAATTTAGCTGCCAATTCCACTTGACTTGCTTCTAGGCCTTGAAGGCGTTCATAGTCAAGCTTCCTTTGCTCCTCCTCCATCTTCCTATTCTTCTCCTCCGCAATCTTCTTTCTCGCACGGGTTTTGTAGTCGGCGTTCCAGTCCGAAAACCCCTCATACCACGGAATAGCGCCCTTGCCTCGTGTTCTTCCCGGGTGTTCAGGATTTCCCAGGGCACGCGTAAGCTCGTCGTTCTCTCTGTTGGGCTGGAACACCCCCGATCGAGCCTCTTCTATTGCAACAAGTAGCGCATCGTCGGCTCCGTTCAGACATGCCTTTGTCGAAACATTGCCTGTCTTCGGGTCCAACTACCCCCCATGCGCATAGAACCAAGTCCTGCACCTGGGGGCCAGCTCTTACTAACCGGAGTGACACCTGCATCCTCCATCTCTTTCTCAGACTTATCCCACTTAGACATTGCCACCGCGTAGCCACCTGGCCCCAGCTTATGGAACTTATCCTTTTTTTCGGCATTCTTCTTGTTTATTCTCGACCGTTCCTTAGCTAATTCTGAATCCTTGAATTTCACGAAATCGTCCCAATGAGCACTTTGATTCTCTAGTATCCCCTCGAATACTGGAGTCTTCCTTCCTCCCTTGACGTACTTCTCCCACGTCATTCTCTTGTGGTTCTTGAATGCAACCGCCATCTTCCTAAAAGCAGCGTCCTTGACTTTCCGCACGTCTGTTTCTGTGAAATTATCTGGTAAGGTGAAATGTTCCATGAGAGTATCCCAAAGCAGATTTTTTTGATTCTCGTCGACAAAAGTAACATCTGGACGTGGATTTGCTGGCTTTCTCCATTCTTGAAGGGAGATCGGGAGTTGGTCCTTCACAATAACTCCTCACTGACGAACGAACTTGTCCGCAATCTTCTTAGCCGCTAATGGTTCGCCATTAGGTCTGATTGCCTCGATATTGTACTTTACGCCCTCCTTCAACTTTTTGTTCGGGCCTCGTTTCATCCTTTTGCCTGAAGATTTGCTCGATCCGGATGGCTGAAAGAAGAAAGATCGATTCGTTAATATATCTTCAACTCATTTAAAACATGCGATGATCACCAGATTCCTGCTTATATAAATATATATACCTCGCCGGTGTTTGTTGTTTCAGGATCAACATGTTCTTCGTCGTAGTTCATGACTTCATCTTCTCGGTCGTCGCGATCGAATATCATATCACCCTCTCCGGTGTTGTTTAGAAATTCGGAGCCGTCAAAATCTTCTTCATTCTGATCATCATCTGGTCCGCGTATGATATCGAGCATGGTCTGTTCTCTCTCTCTCTGTCGGTATTGTCCGCCATAGCTTTTATTTAACTATGCCAAAAGAAATATAAAACAATTTAGTATAATCTCGAATAATAGATATAATCTCGAATACATCGTCTCGAATAATAGATATAATCTCGAATACATCATCTCGAATAATAGATATAATATTGAATACATCACTAGCTAGCTAGCTAGCAAGCTAATAAAGATCGAATAGTACAGAGTAATCTAGGCCACTCGCGGTTCCTGAGGTGCGGGCGGTGGACACCCAAAGAGAAGGAACCATCACTGGATCATAGCTCGGGTGATCTCCCCAAAGAACCTGCCAGGTATTGGAGAACCTAACGTCCATAGCAGCCATGTAGCGATGGACGTGCTCGTCCTCCTCCCTGACATGGCGACGTACCACCTCCGGCGGGGCCGGCTCCCTCCGCACCGAAAGTGGCCCACGTGAATGCCACCAAAGGAGATGAGGGTCGACGACGGGACCCGGGGCCGGGTTCCTCACCAAGCGTCGCGCCCCTAAAGGTAGCACCTCCCAGTGCCAACCCGGCGGAGCCCAGTCCTGGACATGGGTCCTCTGAAGCAGGACGTCGTCGCAGACGTGTCGACGGCGAGGATGCGGGTCGGGCATCGTCGACAACAAAATACTATATGCCGCAAAAGTAAAGTAACATTTTTTAAATGATGGATTGTGATGATTTCATATATGCAAATTCTAAATTTTATAACTAAAAATATAAGAAACTAAAAAAACATCGATCATCGTCTAACAATTTGAAATTAATCTAATTCATCTAGCTAGCTAAAACTAACATTTCCAAAATTTCTAACATTTCTATATAACTAACATTTCTATAACATTTGACATTATATATATTATAACTAACATTTCTACATACTATTTGACATTAATCTAATCTAATTAATTAATTCATCTAAAACTTTGTATGAAAAATAGAAAAACAGAAAAAACTAAAAGCTAAAAGCAGAAAAATTGTTTGTGCACGCGTCTAGTGTGTGTGTGTAGTGTGTGTGTGTGTGTGCATGTAGTGTGTGTGTGCGCTACGGTCGGCGCCGGCGCCGGCGCCGGTGTGCGCTACGATCGATTGGAGGGAGGAGAGGGGCCGGGGGAGGGGCTCACAGCACGCGCGGGCAAGGTTGAGGCGACGGCGACGGTGAGGGCGTGGTCGATCCAAAGGAGACGGCGACGGCGAAGCGAGGGGATCGGCGACCGGGACGGCGACGGGGGTGCCGCGGAGTCGACGGGGACGACGCGACGAGGACGGGGGCGTCGCGGAGTCGACGGGGACGGCGCGACGGGGGCGGCGACGGCGCGGGACGGGGCGGCGGCAGAGAGAAGTGGGAGATGAGAAACTGAAAATTTTCGAAGTGTTTCTTATATAGGGGACACCTTTAGTACCGGTTGGAGCCACCAACCGGTACTAAAGGCCTGTTTTGGCCAGGCCAAGCGGGGGGGAGCACCCCCCTTTAGTACCGGTTCCTGGCTCCAACCGGTACTAAAGGCCCCCCCTTTAGTACCGGTTGGTGCCACGACCCGATACTAAAGGGGGTGCGCTGCCAGGTGAGGGGCGCAGAAGTTTAGTCCCACCTCGCTAGCCGAAGGGCGCTCACACCTGCTTATAAGCCCCACCGCCACTGCTGTCTCGAGCTCCTCTCTAAAGCAGGCCTTCTGGGCCTACCTCTGCTACTCTGCCCTGTGGGGCCTATTGGGCTTGCGGGCCTGCATCCTGGCCCAACAACAGGTTGGGTTTCTAGTCGTATGCAGGTCGGTGTGGCCCGGTAGGTGGGCTTTTTTCATTTAGTTTTTTCTTTTCTGCTTTATTTATTTTGTTTTATTTATTTTTAGTTGTTTTTTGCTGTATTTAGAGTTTCTTTGTGAATATTTTTGATAGTTTTTAGAAACTTTCAGTTAGTGCCGGTAGTTTTTAAATTTGAATAGTTTAAATTTTGAATTATTTGAAATTTGTGTGAATCACTAGTTTGTGAATAACTTAACTTTAAAAATACATTTTCCAGTGATTCTTTTTTCTTATGTTTAATATTAGTGTGTTTTATCATTATATTCAATTTGGTAATGCTTAAGTTATTTAAAAATGAAATGCCTTTGTAACGGATGAGTTTTCGTCCGAAACCCTGATACTTCGAAACAGATTGTCCATTTTGTACACGAAGTGTATCCAGTTTTTGCGGTAACCCTCTCTACTTTTTTGCACATGCTATGTGGGTGAAATTATGATACCATGCCAACTTTCATCCTTTTCTGAGTTCATTTGAAATGCTTTTCAATTTCAGGGTCATTTAGCTGAAAAAATCAATAAATGCATGAAAGAATTTGCTTGCACATAAAATTTCTTCGCGTTTCAAATGCCAAAACACATAACTAGCTACCCTAACTATTACAGAGATTCCCTCCTGGGTGTGAAACACAGAAGAAAGTGATGATAGCTAAGCCGATCACATCCCAGATCTTTGGGTGTGAAACTTTTTCTTCGCGTGTGTCCCTTTGCGTCGTAGCCATGGAAAATCTTCATCATTTAACGGGATGCTCGGGTCAATATTCACTGTGAATGGAGCAATTTCATCAAACTTTTCATAATCTTCTGACTTGTCTGTCTTGTCATCCACTCCCACGATGTTTCTCTTCCCAGAAAGAACTATGTGCCGCTTTGACTCATCGTACGATGCATTCGCTTCCTTATCTTTTCTGTTTCTTGGCTTGGTAGACATGTCCTTCACATAGAAAACCTGTGCCACATCATTGGCTAGGACGAATGGTTCGTCTGCATACGCAAGATTGTTGAGATCCACTGTTGTCATTTCGTACTGCGGGTCTTCCGTTACCCCGCCTCGTGTCATATTGACCCATTTGCACCGAAACAAAGGGACCTTCAAACCACATCGATAGTCAAGTTCCCATATGTCCTGTATATAACCATAATATGTTTCCTTTACCGTCTTGGTTTCTGCATCAAAGCGGACACCACTGTTTTGGTTGGTGCTCTTCTTATCTTGGGCGATCGTGTAAAATGTATTACCATTTATCTCGTACCCTTTGAAAGTCATTATATTCGAAGATGGTAACTGGGACAGCAAGTACAGGTCATCTTCAATAGAGGTGTCATGCATGGTACGTGCTTGCAACCAGCTGGCGAAACTCCTGGTTGTTCACGTGTAATCCAGTCATCAGACCGCTCCGGGTGTTTGGAGCGTAGCAAATTCTTGTGTTCATCCATATACGGAGCCACCAAGGCGGAATTCTGTAGAACTGTGTAGTGTGCTTCAGTGAGAGAATGTCCGTCCATACATATTATTTGTTCCCCTCCTAGCGTGCCTTTTCCATCCAGTCTGCCCTTATGCCGCGATTCAGGAACACCAATCGGCTTAAGGTCAGGAATAAAGTCAATACAAAACTCAATGACCTCCTCATTTTGACGGCCCTTGGAGATGCTTCGTTCTGGCCTAGCACGGTTATGAACATATTTCTTTAAGACTCCCATGAACCTCTCAAAGGGGAACATATTGTGTAGAAATACAGGACCCAAAACGTTAATCTCTTCGCATAGGTGAACTAGGACGTGCGTCATGATGTTGAAGAAGGATGGTGGGAACACCAACTCGAAACTGACAAGACATTGCACCAAATCATTCTGTAACCTTGGTATGATTTCTGGATCGATTACCTTCTGAGAGATTGCATTGAGAAATGCACATAGCTTCACAATGGCTAATCGAACGTTTTCCGGTAGAAGCCCCCTCAATGCAACCGGAAGCAGTTGCGTCATAATCACGTGGCAGTCATGAGACTTAAGGTTCTGGAACTTTTTCTCTGCCATGTTTATTATTCCCTTTATATTCTACGAGAAGCCAGACGGTACCTTAATACTGAGCAGGCATTCAATGAAGATTTCCTTCTCTTCTTTGGTAAGAGCGTAGCTTGCATGACCCTGATGTATGCCGTCTTTTCCGTGCATACGTTGCTGGTCCTCCCGTGCCTCAGGTGTATCTTTTGTCTTCCCATACACGCCCAAGAAGCCAAGCAGGGTCACACAAAGATTCTTCGTCACGTGCATCACATCGATTATGGAGCGGACCTCGAGGTCTTTCCAATAGGGCAGGTCCCAAAATATAGATTTCTTCTTCCACATGGGTGCGCGTCCGTCAGCGTCATTCGGAACAGGTTTTCCACCAGGACCCTTTTCAAAGACCACCTTCAAATCCTTGACCATATCATGTACATCAGCACTAGTACGGTGGCGAGGCTTCGTCCGGTGATCTGCCTCACATTTGAAATGTTTGCCTTTCTTTCTTACGGGATGCCTGCTCGGAAGAAATCGACGATGTCCCAGGTACACATTCTTCTTACAATTAGCCAAATATATACTGTCGGTATCGTCCAAACAGTGCGTGCATGCGTGGTATCCCTTGTTTGTCTGTGCTGAAAGGTTACTGAGAGCAGGCCAATCATTGATGGTCACGAACAACAACGCCTTTAGGTCAAATTCTTCCCCCATGTGCTCATCCCACGCACGTACACCTGTTCCATTCCACAGTTGTAAGAGTTCTTCAACTAATGGCCTTAGGTACACATCAATGTCGTTGCTGGGTTGCTTAGGGCCTTGGATGAGCACTGGCATCATAATGAATTTCCGCTTCATGCACAACCAAGGAGGAAGATTATACAAACATAGAGTCACATGCCAGGTGCTATGGTTGCTGCTCTGCTCCCCAAAAGGATTAATGCCATCTGCGCTTAGACCAAACCATACGCTCCTTGCGTCATCTGCAAACTCCTTCCCGTACTTTCTTTCGATTTTTCTCCACTGCGACCTGTCAGCGGGTACTCTCAACTTTCCTTCTTTCTTACGGTCTTCTCTGTGCCATCGCATCGCCTTGGCATGCTCTTTGTTTTGGAACAAACGTTTCAACCGTGGTATTATAGGAGCATACCACATCACCTTGGCAGGAATCTTCTTCCTGGGGCGCCGGCCCTCGACATCACCAGGGTCATCGCGGCAGATCTTATAGCACAATGCACCACATACCGGGCAAGCGTTCAAATCCTCGTACTCACCGCGGTAGAGGATGCAATCATTAGGGCATGCATGTATCTTCTGCACCCCTAACCCTAGAGGGCAGACAACCTTCTTTGCTTCGTACGTACTCTCAGGCAATTCGTTGTCCTTTGGAAGCATATCCTTTATCATTACCAGCAACTTTCCAAATCCCTTGTCAGATACACCATTCTCTGCCTTCCATTGCAGCAATTCCAGTGTGGTGCCCAGATTTTTCTTGTCACCTACGCAATTCGGGTACAACAATTTTTTGTGATCCTCTGACATGCGCTGCAACTTCTTCTTCTCCAAATCACTTGCGCAGTTTCTCTTTGCATCGGCAATGGCCCGACCTAGATCATCAACGGGCTCATCTGATGCCTCTTCTTCAACTTTTTCCCGCATTGCCGGCTCAGCTTCTTCCCCCATTGTTGTATCATCGTATTCAGGGAGCCCATGGCAGGGATAGCTGTCGTCGTCCTCTTCTTCTTCATTGTCTTCCATCATAACCCCTCTTTCTCCGTGCTTGGTCCAAACATTATAATGGGGCATGAAACCGGTCTTAAACAGGTGGACGTGAATGGTTCTTGACGTAGAGTAATTGTGACCATTCTTACAGCGAGCACATGGACAAGGCATAAAACCATCCGCCCGCTTGTTTGCCTCAGCTGCAAGCAGAAAAGTACGCACGCCCTCAACGAACTGGGGAGAGCATCGGTCATCGTACATCCATTGCCGGCTCATCTTCATTACACAACACCGAATAGACCAAATTAATACAAGTTCATACATAAAGTTCATACAACACTTAAATGCAACAAACAAATAACTCTCTAGCTAAAGCATTTAAATGCAACAACAAATACGATCAAGATCGCAACTAAGGTAACAATGGATCCAACAGGATAATGATACCAAGCCTCACTATCGATGGCATATTTTCTAATCTTTCTTATCTTCAAGCGCATTTTCTCCATCTTGATCTTGTGATCATCGACGACATCGGCAACATGCAACTCCAATTCCATCTTCTCCCCCTCAATTCTTTTCAATTTTTCTCTCAAGTACTCGTTTTCTCTTTCAACTAAATTTAACCTCTCGGCAATAGGGTCGGTTGGAATTTCAGGTTCAGATACCTCCTAGAAAAAATTTCTATGTCAACTTGATGGGCATAATTTGTCATAAACACGAAATGCAACTAGTTTTAAAAGATAATATACATACCACATCCGAATCATAACAAGGACTAGGGCCGACGGGGACGGATATCAAAACCATGGCACTATATGTATAACAAACAACGTACGGGTAAGATAATTATACGAGTAACTATATATCCAAATCACACACATCAATTTTTAAATAAAATTTCATGAACAAGAGGCTCACCACAAGGTGGTGCCGGCGACGGGACGGTGCGGGCGATCGACGGTGGCTACGATGGAGATTTAGAAGGCACTAAGTAAACCACACGTACATATGCAAACTAAGTGTTATTTTTGACCTCAAATTGCATATAAATCAAATACTAGCACATATATATATATATATATATCCTCCCAAATTACTAAACTCACAAATTAATCACTATATAAACCAATGCAAGAGCTAATCTAGCAATGAGAGATGAAAGGACAAAGTTGCTAACCTTTGTGATCATTTGAATGGATGAGGGCCTTCAAATCTTGACAAATTTTGGGGAAATTTTGTGATGAACTCGAGAGGAAGAAGGGAAGAACAGAGGAGAGGGCCGGAGAGGGGAAAGGGGGAAGAACAGAGTGCTGGTGGACGAATGGTTTATATAGGACGACCTTTAGTACCGGTTCGTGGCACGAACCGGTACTAAAGGTGCTGGAGGGGCCCCACTCTGACAACATCCTGCCACCACTCTCATTAGTACCGGTTCGTGGCACGAACCAGTGCTAAAGGTTCGCCACGAACCGGTACTAATGAAAGCGGCCCGGCTAGCCGTTGGAACCGGCACTAATGTATACATTAGTGCCGGCTCAAATACAAACCGGCACTAATGTGCTTCATGATTGACCCTTTTTCTACTAGTGGTGGTTCATCTGATGAGATCATCGAGGAGCATGTGGGAGCCAACATGGGTATCCAGATCCCGCTGTTGGTTATTGACCGGAGAGCCCTCTCGGACAAGTCTACATGTCTCCCGAACCCGTAGGGTCTACACACTTAAGGTTCGGTGACGCTAGGGTTGTAGAGATATGCAGTAACCCGAAAGTTGTTCGGAGTCCTGGATGAGATCCCGGACGTCACGAGGAGTTCTGGAATGGTCCGGACGTGAAGAATTATATATAGGAAGTGCAGTTTCGGCCATCGAGAGAGTTTCGGGGGTCACCGGTATTGTACCGGGACCACCGGAAGGGTCCCGGGGTCCACCGGGTGGGGCCACCCATCCCGGAGGGCCCCATGAGCTGAAGTGGGGAGGGGAACCAGCCCATAGTGGGCTGGTGCGCCCCTTTGGCCCACCCCATGCGCCTAGGGTTGGGAACCCTAGGGTGGGGGGGCGCCCCACCTGGCTTGGGGGGCACTCCACCCCTTGGCCGCCGCCCCCCTAGGAGATCCCATCTCCTAGGGCCGGCGCCCCCCTAAGGGAGCCTATATAAAGGGGGGAACAGAGGGGCAGCCGCAACCTTGACTCTTGGCGCCTCCCTCTCCCCTGCTACACCTCTCCCTCTCGCAGAAGAATGGCGAAGCCCTGCTGCGGTGACTGCTGCATCCACCACCACGCTGTCGTGCTGCTGGATCTTCATCAACCTCTCCTCCACCCTTGCTGGATCAAGAAGGAGGAGACGTCACGCTGACCATACGTGTGTTGAACACGGAGGTGCCATCCGTTCGGCGCTAGGATCTCCGGTGATTTGGATCACGTCGAGTACGACTTCCTCATCCCCGTTCTTTGAACGCTTCCGCGCGTGATCTACAAAGGTATGTAGATGCAATCCGATCACTCATTGCTAGATGAACTCATAGATGGATCTTGGTGAAACCTTAGGAAATTTTTTGTTTTCTGCAACGTTCCCCAACATTCATGCCACCAACCGGGACCAATGGTGGTGGGCCAGAAGCGAGGCCATTGGTCCCGGTTCGTCCCACCAACCGGGACCAAAAGGTCAGGACGAACCGGGACCAATGGCCCACGTGGCCCAGCCGGCCCCCTGAGCTCACGAACCGGGTCCAATGCCCCCATGGGTCCCGGTTCTAGACTGAACCGGGACTAATGGGCTGACCCGGCCTGGACCATTGCCCCTTTTCTACTAGCGAAGGAGAGAAAGAGGGGAAAGGAAAAAGGGGAGCGCCGCCCCCCTCCTTGTCCAATTCGGACTTGGGGGGGAGGGGTGCGCGGCTGACCCTTGGCCTTGTCTCTACTTCCTCCACTAGGCCCATTAAGGCCCATTAGGTTACCGGGGGTTCCGGTAACCTCCCGGTACTCCGGTAAAATTCCGATTTCACCCGGAACACTTCCGATGTCCAAACATAGGCTTCCAATATATCAATCTTTATGTCTCAACCATTTCGAGACTCCTCGTCATGTCCGTGATCACATCTGGGACTCCGAACAACCTTCGGTACATCAAAACATATAAACTCATAATGAAACTGTCATTGTAACGTTAAGCGTGCGGACCCTACGGTTTCGAGAACAATGTAGACATGACCGAGACACGTGTCCGGTCAATAAACAATGGCGGAACCTGGATGCTCATATTGGCTCCTACATATTCTATGAAGATCTTTATCGATCAGACCGCATAACAACATACGTTGTTCCCTTTGTCATCGGTATGTTACTTGCCCGAGATTCGATCGTCGGCATCTCAATACCTAGTTCAATCTCGTTACCGGCAAGTCTCTTTACTCGTTCCGTAATACATCACCTTGCAACTAACTCATTAGTTGCAATGCTTGCAAGGCTCAGGTGATGTGCATTACCGAGAGGGCCCAGAATACCTCTCCGACAATCGGAGTGACAAATCCTAATCTCGAAATACGCCAACCCAACAAGTACCTTCGGAGACACCTGTAGAGCACCTTTATAATCACCCAGTTACGTTGTGACGTTTGGTAGCACACAAAGTGTTCCTCCGGTAAACGGGAGTTGCATAATCTCATAGTCATAGGAACATGTATAAGTCATGAAGAAAGCAATAGCAACAAACTAAACGATCAAGTGCTAAGCTAATAGAATGGGTCAAGTCAATCACATCATTCTCCTAATGATGTGATCCCGTTAATCAAATGACAACTCATGTCTATGGTTAGGAAACATAACCATCTTTGATCAATGAGCTAGTCAAGTAGAGGCATACTAGTGACACTTTGTTTGTCTATGTATTCACACATGTATTATGTTTCCAATTAATACAATTCTAGCATGAATAATAAACATTTATCATGATATAAGGAAATAAATAATAATTTTATTATTGCCTATAGGGCATATTTCCTTCAGGCGGCTCGTAGTTGTGGTCGTCGTCGCAGCCATAGATGAAGTTACACTCGTCCACCACCTTGGCATACACAGACTTGCCATTGGCGGTGATCTTGATGCAGTGCCCGCAACGGGCCAAGTTCTTGAACCAGCCAGTGGAGAGTGCGACTACCATCTCCTTGTCGCTATGGTAGGCGTTGTCACACTCTGACGGACCGCCGTCGTCCTTGCCCTTCTCGAAGCTGTTGAGCGTCAAGACGGCCGTGGTGGTCGCAGTGAGTGCAAGGCTTCTTCCCTTGTCCTTGCTAAAGAGCCACGTACGTGCATGTCTTATTCATGCGTTCTTGAAAATGGTACCACGAGAAGGAATAAAATGTACAACTTGGGGATAACATATATAATCCTACCACCAGAGGTGCAGTTCCTTGCTGGTGCAACACATATTTTCGCCATTTTTATTTTCACCTTATAGATACGGTGGAATTCCTCTTCCAAACATACTAGCCTGTCCAAAATCTGCCCTGATATAAAATGCCACATATAATTTATTTTTCATATATTTATTGGCCGCTGAAATCACTCGGGTCCTAGGCCGTCGGATCCAACGCTCGCCATCCACTGGATCCGGTCAACGCATCACGCTGCAACGTGCAGCCGCATCACCATCGACAGGACACGCGGATCGCCACCCTGCGTGCATCACCATGCCCTGTTCTACTACAGCTCCGCGGCCCCGCCTGAGTGTTGCACCGCAGCTCCGCCGCCCTGTGCGCATCACCATGCTCCGTTGCACTGGAGCTCCGCTCGCCAGCCCGCCGGAGTGTTGCAGTGTAGCTCCGCTGCTCCGGCGCGCAGCACCACGCCGTTGCAGCACCAAGCTTGCCCTCGAGAGCCACCGAAGACGCTGCATTGAGCCACGGCGATGCTGCAACGAGGCACCGGGGACTCGGGAAACTCATCGCGCGAGTGCTGCATCGGAGCACAGGGGAGGCACCGGCGAGCGCTCCATTGCAGCACAGCTGGTGGCGATTGTAGCGCCAGTAGCGACACCAAGGTTGCATCACTGCACCGACAACGGTTCCGAAGCAGCACGACGGTCGTCGATGAGTTGTTGCGTCGCAGCTCGCGGTCGTGGACGCGTTGTTGCGTTGCAGCACCGACAGTCACCGACGAGCCCCGTATCACATCTCCGGCAGCACAAAAATGAGTGATCCGCCTCCCGCGTGTGTGTTGCTTCACAACAGAGCGTCGCCTCGCGCAAGGTTGCAGCGCCATGGCGATGCGTGCGGGTCTTCATCGCCTTCGTTTGCGGCAGGGATGCAGCTGGTGGTGCGTGCTGCCGCTCACAGCAGCGGTGCGGAGCGACGATGCTGTTAGAAGGGAGAGAGGGATTTGGTGGAATAGTTCGTTGTATTGTTTGAGCCTCGTGGACATATATATAGGAGTACAATGATCTACTTGGAGCACAAGACAAACCAGAATAAATCCTAGTCTATCTCGTCTTTCCTAATAATCAATATACTCAACATCCCCCCGCAGTCACAATAGTAGCGACGCAGACGGTGAGACTGGAGAAGAATCTGAAAGCAAGCCGACGGACACCCCCCCTAGTCATAACGGTCGATGCATCACGGAAGTCGTGGCTGGAGTGGAAACCCACGAGGTTGCTCAAGCAAGGCGGCAGCCCTTTGTGCTTGTCGAAGTAGCCGAGAGCGTAGGTGGTGTAGCCGTGGTCGAGGTTGCGTGCGAAGAACGCGGCGGTCGATGTCGAGTCGGGGTAGCCGGTGTCGAGGAAGTCGTTTGGAGCCGCGGGCGCAAGGAGGTGCCGAGTTAGTCATGGGCGCAGTGGTGTCAAAGTAGTGGTGCGCCAGGAAGAAGACGATGTTGACGAGGCGTCGCATCGGGTTTGCCAAACCCGGGGACACGTCGTAGACAAAGGCACACGTCGGTGTTGGCAGCACCGGGCATGCATAGACGGACGAAGACGAAGTTGACGAAGCGCCGACCAGGCTTGCCAGGCCCAGGAACACGTCGTTGATGAAGGCACACATCGGTGTTGCCGGCACCGGGCATGCGTAGACGAGGGACCTGTACAAGCTGTACGCCATGTCGGAGAAATCGAAGGGGCCAGCAGAGAAGAACTCGACGATGGTTGCGGTGTCCATCAGCGCGGGGCCGATGTCACCAACGGTGGTCGGAGTAGACGAAGTGGTCGGGGTAGATGACGACGACGCTGGAGACGGTTGGTGCTTGGACGAAGAGGAAGGGGTGGACGGGCGGCGGCGGCGGCCGCCAAAGAAGAGCAGCGGCGGCGGTGCTCGAAGTAGGCGAAGAACCCTGACAGCGTGACGAAGACCGGCGCAGACGGTGGCGTTCCCGCGCCAAGGGAGATGGCGCGGCGCATACCACGGAAGGTCGACGCACGGTGATGGCGGAGTCGACCGCGGGCCGCGGCGCTACGGCCCGAAGGGGCGACGCAGCGGCGGCAGGCGGGTCGGGGCGACGGCGGGGACCGCGGGCCACGACGCCGCGGCCCGAAGAGGCGACGCAACGGTGGTTCGCGAGTCGGTGCAGCCGCGGGGACGGCCTCGGAGCGGCGGCGGGGACCGCGTATTGCGGCACTACGATCCGAAGAGGCGACGCAGCGGCAATGCACGAGTCAATGCAGCCGTGAGGAGAACCACGGGGCAGCGGCGCTGCGGCCCGACGGGACGACGCAGCGGCAGCCCGATGCTCGTTCGGCGGAGAGGCGCGCGATACTCGGGACGATCTTCACGGGACCTGCGAAGACGCGCGCAAGCAACTGGCCAGGTCAGTTGCACGTCGTGGATGAGATGGATCACGGGCGAACGGGTGATCAATCCGGACACGCGCGATGTCGATGATGATGTACCGGATCGCCTGGTGATGATGACAAGCCTATATCGATGGCGCACATATGTGAAGCTAGCTTGGGCTTTGTACTCCAGTACATGAAGTGCCTGCGGATGCTTTGATTCACAGGAGGCAGCAGTTGGTGTGCGTGATGGTTAGCAGACCAACGCATCACTGCGCGAGCGGCCGGCCGTCCAACATGAAGCCTGGACGCCAAGCAGCAACTGATCCGGGTGGATGGAGACGGGGTTGATGGAAGGATCCCAATCAGATCAGGAGACGACGACCGACAGAAATGGACAACACATGGAAGTGCGTATATGGACGTCCCTTGGGACACCGTGTGTGGCATCTGGCCGCATAGTTGAAGATGAGGCCGGTGTAGTTGCAACCGATGTCGAAGTAGAGGCGCGAAAAGGTCGACGGACGGTGGCGGACGATGCAAACCGATCTTAGATCAGAAAACTAAAGAGTAGACGTCGATCAAAGCGATCGGCGAGAGAGAGAAAACCCGGATCAAAGGATCGGGAAAAAGATTTTCTAGGGCAGCCGGCCAACACAGCCGGCGGACGAACCCTAGGTACGCGCGGCGTAGCCCCCGGTCCACTCAACAGATGACATGGGAGCTCCTGTCTCGAGCGAGGGCAAACAGAGATGGGGAAGGAAATGTGTGGAGGAGAGATGACGCGAAGAGATAAGGTTGTGGCGCTGGAGGGAAAGCGGTGGATGGGCCAGGGACATGTGCTGAGCGGTTTACGTCTGTGATAGATTAGCCGGTTGATCTTAATACTTTTTCATATTCATTAGGTCAGAAGTATTAAGTTACGCGAGACATCTTTTTTTCCCTTGGGGCCAGTTGAGGCTGAAAATTTATCAACTTGATGAATTCGTGTCGAATTCGACGGACATGAAACCGTGACCATCATGTGACATGACAGGCCCACTAATTATTCATGAATGAGGCCCCAGGCAAATCGCCCGACCCGGATTTACATGCACGGTGATTCTGGCCGCAACCTTGAGCCTTTCCTCTGTATGTTGGCCATGGCACCAACGCCGGCCTCCACCTCACGAGATCCTCTCTTCGCCTTGTCTTCCGAGCCGCGGATAAGTAGCAAAGGTTGTGCGTGCATCGGCATGATAAGATGTTGTTGCCGCAAGTGACACGAGTGGCATGGGCCCGGTCTGCGTGATTGTGGCGGCGTAGCAGCAACAATTGCATGCTTGGTGCTGCCTCATCGGCGTCCTACTCGCCCAAGAGATGGCGGCTAGTGGCGCTCAACACAAGCAATATGAAGATCGATGGTCCCAAGTCCTCAGGATAGTGCTCCCGTGGGTGCGAACTCACAACGGCATCATAGCGGTTGCTCGAAGCACTCCTGGTGGCATGATGCGGTGGTATGAGTTTATGGGGTGTCCTTCACGAGGCCGCAAGCTATCTAGTGGTGGTGTTGGCTGTCTCGGCGGCCTCCGCGGTTCTCTACTTCACGATGGGCACATGTGTCGGTTGCAAGCAGCTGGCTGGATGGCGCGGCATGCGGCTGTGGGGGGATGATGGTCACGAGCAGAAAATGATGACGTGGCAGCGAAGGCTACAACCTAAAGCATGGCACATCTAGCGTCCCGCGGCTGTGCGTCCACCTTTGATGGGAATCTGGATCTCTGGGCTAGACTTTGCTGATGGGACTGGGGTGCACCAAGGATTTCCCATCGGCTATGCCTCTATTGACATAGAGGACGCCGGGGTAACAACCCTGGGAATGTAATGTATGATGCTGGCCGGTTCATGTCAGTGTGGACTAGATTTGTACCATGACAAGAATGCCCCCCCCCCCCCCCCCCCCCCGGCTACCGTGATGATCTTATGTGGGATTACATTCCACGCATCTGCTAGGGTCACTTCTACATGGCTAGCGTGACGTTGTTTATAGAAGATCTATCATCAAGTTTGTGACTGAAGCACTACTTCATGTCTACGGTGAAATTTTTTGTTCTACCTTTTATATATTGGGCTCATTGCCATCACACTTGCATCGTTGTCTTGTTGAAGGTGTCTTCTAATGGTTGTTTGCTAGCCTTCAGTGGTTGGTCTCGGCTTGCAGGATGGAAAGCCACGCCCTGGTAAGTTGGGACCGGACAGACTATGGCGGCGCAAAGAGGTGTATTCGTTCTCAAAGGTGATATTGCGGAAGAAGTAGACGCCGTCATAGGTGTTGCATTCATTTCTTATAAAGGTTCTTCCGTCATTGCCTATGTTTTATATTCCCCTTGTTGATGACTTTTGTCAACTTTACTAAAATGATTGTGTGCCTCACGATGATGTAAAGGCTGGCGATTTCAACCTCCCTTTCAAAAGAAAATTGGTCACATTGTTTTTTCAGGAGGGACCCCATATTCACGCCACACCTGCTCTAGCCTCAGCCTCGCTCTTGCAAACCAGCTAGAGCACACATAGTTGCCCTCCGCCATTGTCGTGTCCTCTCGGTGTGTCGCCATTATGTAGTGTGGTCACCGACATCCAAACGCAGGCAGTGCCACTATCGGGTCAGCCCGGCCATTAGCTTAGACTAGTCCCCTATTAAGGTTAACCCTCTATCCATATTGCCCTATGATAAGTGGGACCCCTATTTAATCCATCGGTTAAAATATAGCGAAGACACTGCCATGTGTGCCCCGCTTCTAGTTTGATAGTCTTAGTTGACTGGGTAAACATCGGCACATGGATCCACTTGGCATACATCGTCGCTAGGTCCTTGTGTGTGCCAACAGTTTTTTGGGATGTTTTGAGTTCAGAAATACTTTTAAAAATTCCAAAAAAGCATTTAAACTTGAAAAATCATAAGAAATTGATATGAATTCAGATTTATGCAAATAGTATACAAAATGTTTAAAAATATCGCATATATGTGCATTTCATTTGCATTCATGTGTGAAAACCAGTACTTTAAACCTGATTCGGGTAAATAACTTAAATTGGCCTTTTAATACCTATTCGAGTTGTTGGAAATGCTATAACTAGTGCATTTGAAATAATTCAAATAGCTTTTGTTATGTTGCATTAGATCAATTTCAAATAACACTATGGCATGCCATGGATCTCATATCATCATCACTTTGGTGTCTTGATTGTAGTAGTAAATGCCTTGTCTTACGCTTTCCTGGTGTTTGTGCTTCTTCTTGATAGGACCCAAAGTTGATATGAACAATGAGAAAGATCAAAGCAGTGTGAGTCGCTGATGGAAGACAAGGAAAATCGCTTGATCATATGGGCGTCGACGACGTCTATGCCAATAGATGGAATGGATCCTGCCAACGTCGCCTTCATCTGTACCGGAACAACGGGAACGACCCCTCATTTCAACTGGCCAGGTGGGCCCCTTCCATTGGTGGCTCATCCCTCCATCTTTTGCATTAGTATTGTATGTTCCCATCAATATAAAGGATTCCTCTGCAAATATTATATTTCAAACAACGGGTGCCTCTACAAACTTTCAATTAAACTCCTAGATTATTCCGTAAATCCTCCTCATGATTAAATAATCTCAAAAGCACGTTACCATGGAATGGGAATACTTATGGTGATAACGGGCCACCCTGATGGAGGCCCCAAGTGGGAGAGAACATATCAGGTACTGGACCATTAATTCAACTGGAGCTGATATTTAATGGGTGAGACGCATTCAACAATGAGGTCCACCCACTTGGAGTCAAAACCCAGCTTAAAAGTAATACTTCTCAAGAAATTCCACTCCACCTGGTCATATGAATTGTGCATATCAAGCTTGACATCAAAAACACAAAACCTTCCTTTCCTTTTTCTTCTTTGTAGTATGATAACGCTTGTATGCCACCAAATCATTATTAGTAATCATGCACCATGGAAAGAAAGTGCTTGCTTATGGCGAGAATTATCTCGCGCAGCATACTCTTCAAACAGATAGCAACATTTCCTCATAACTTTATAAACTACATTGCGTAAAGAAAATGCCCGGAACTAGACTTACGGATTTGGGGTTATCAAATTTTGGAATAGAAACCACCATTTACAGTTACATCCATCCAGAACCATGCACGAGTTGAGTGCTTGTAACACATTATGGAATCATGCAATCATCTGTATTACATAGTTAGTTGATTTACTGAAACAATAAGCGTCAACACGCACGGATTATTCCTCCTGCTTTTGCATGGCCCTTGATTAAGATGCTCCATTTTGTTGATTGCTTGCTTAATGCTTGACTTGAGTAAATTGTTATGGGAGTTATACTTGCAGCTTGCAGCACTGTCACTCTTCATATGCTGCCACTTGCTGCAAAGATGCTGCACTTTAGATGCAACCGCGCAAGAGAACGGTCTGTATAATTCAACAAAATAGTTTCTACAAAGTTCACTGTATTTTTAGCTGCCCCCTGGACACTCAGTGCAAATGTGAATGATGTAGTTTGTTACCGTTTTGTTATACTTGTTTAGCTACCCTTGAAAATGAGTGTGTAGCTTTCTCAGGTGCCTCTCTCGTATGTTTCACATTCTCTATGCACCATGCTGCTCACTATTTATTATATGCATGATCGAAGAGCAAACATGAACTTGTCATCCGTGCTAAACCATAGGTGGCACTTTTTATTTTATAAATTCATGAAATCATATACAGAATCTAATAAACCTCCCAAGTATATGATATGTGTACACTGGACTTCCCTATAAGAACGAAAATTATATACATGACACTGGACCGATAAGTGGTATCAACAACCTGCGCTCACCTTTATTTTGGAAACTCACTCATCCGACCAGGTGATGCCCTCCATGCCGACGTTCTGGTCGAGCCCCAAGGCATTCCACACCGCAGGAGATGCGTCAACGATGTTGTTGGCACACGGGGGCTCGTAGTTGTGGTCTTCGTCGCAGCCATAGACGGAGTCGCACTCATCCACCACCTTGGCATACACAGACTTGCCATTGGCGGTGATCTTGATGCGATGCCCGCAACGGGCCATGTTCTTGAACCAGCCGGTGGAGAGCGCGACTACCATCTCCTTGTCGCTATGGTAGGCGTTGTCACACTCGGACGGACCGCCACCGTCCTTGCCCTTCTCGAAGCTGTTGAGCGTCAAGACGGCCTTGGTGGTCGCGGTGACCGGCGGCGAGCAGTGGTACTGCGGGTATCTCTTGCCATCCTCGCAGCAGTCGGGGTCGTTGCTCTTCTCACAGTTGCCTGACTTTCCTGGAAGGTAGCCACTTGCACGGCACACACCGAGACCTGGGCGGAGCGAGGACGCGATGTGGGAGGTGGAGAGGGCCACCAGGAGGAAAACTGCCATGGTGGCTAGAGCTCTTGCAGTGGCCATCTTACCTACTGAACAGCGCGGAACTCTAACGCTCGTCTACTTCTTCTTTTTGCTGCTACAGTACTGGTTTGTTTCCCTCGATTGATTGTGCTGTGTGGTTAGACAGCTGCAGGGTCGACTTTATATAGTGCTTCTGCTAGTTCAGTCATGAGCACCAACTTGTTGCATGTTCTCCACGGCAAATCATTGATGAGTTCAGACAGGGCACTGGTCCGTAACGTCTCAAATGGATTGTTATAATACTAGGTCGGACGTATATATATTGTGTCTCATTGAGCATGCCCTTGGGAAAGACAGACGGAGACAGGATTACACCGATGATAAAAATATTGCAGAACAGGTTCAAAGAACTGAATGAATTGATAGCAACATTCTTTATACTATTCTATTTCTACCACACTTCTTGCCGGTGCCTTCAACCATGACAGACACTGAGGGTCACTGAAATATAGAAAACTTCGTTAGATAGATAAGTATTATGCTAAGCTATCATGTGTTTTTATTCCACTAAAATAGTATAGCACAGCTCGATGCCAGACACTGTTTCTTTTTTGCCAATATCGTCTAGTTCTTGCAGGTCTTGCCGTGTGTTTGTGCAAGGATTCTTCCCTTGTCCTTACTAAAACATAATAAAAAGCCATTTACGTGCATGTCTTATTCATGTGTTTTTGAAAATGGTACCACGAGAAGCAAATAAAATGTACAACTTTGAAAAAACAAATGCTACCACGAGAGCTGCAGTTCGTTGCTGGTGCAACACATATTTTTGCCATTTCTATTTGCACCTATTGTTTTTTTTTTGCGGGATATTTGCACCTATAGTTACGTGGGACTTCCTCTTCCAACCATACTAGCTGGTCCAAAACCTGTACCTATGTAAAATGCCACATATTTATTAGATCTGGAGTATTAAGTTGCACATATGTCTCTTTTTTTCAATTGGGGCCAGTTGAGGTTGAAAATTTATCAGCTTCATGCATTCCTGTCGAATTCGACGGACATGTAAACCGGGCCCCATCATTTGATATTGACAGGCCCACTTATTATTCAGGCCCCACACTACTAGAAAAAGGCCTACTAATGGCGCACTGGTTTTGCCTACTAATGGCGCATTACCAGTGCGCCATTAGTAGCACGCCACTAGTATATCTTACTAATGGCACACCAACTAATGCGCCATTAGTATTTGGTATACTAATGGCGCACCAACTAATGCGCCATTAGTGTGTCTCCCGGGGGGCCATACGTAAGCATGGCTTTGTCATACTAATGGCGCATTCTCTGTTGATGCGCCATTAGTATCCTTTGGCATACTAATGGCGCACCTGGTGGTGATGCGCCATTAGTATGAATATTTGGTTTTTTTTCCTTTTCTGATTTTTGCGCAGGTTACAAAATATATTATTAGACAGAATATAAAATATATTATTAGACAGCAGCACACAGCAACATCAGATTCATCGAATACAATAGAAGATTAGTCTCCGAATACAATTCATCATATTAGTCTCCGAATTCAAAAGACCGAACAAAGATAAAACATTACAAATCTCAAGACCGCGAGTATCGAGTTTGTCTTCACATTACAAGTCGATATCGATCATCTAAACAACCATCACATAGAAGAGAGTTGTGGTCATCACGATGAGCATCATCGCGATCAAACTGGTCTTCATCCGGTTCCTCCAACGCTCCCTCCTCTCTCCCGCTAGATAGCGGGCGTATCTAGATTCGGCCTCCGCCCTAGTGGTGTACCCTTTGTAACTATTACCGCTGAAACGGTGAACCTGTCTCCGACACTCCTCCCAGTCGTCGTAGACTCCGGGAACCTTACCCTTGTACACGACATACGACGGCATCTCTATGCACAAGCCAAACAACAGACAATACATAAGCAATATGTAAGTATGCAACAAAAGGATCGGAAGAGAAAAGCAAGACATTAATAGCACGATTCATGGTCCTACTAATAAATAGCATCGATTACATCTAAGTTGAACGACTGTCCAAACCAAAGAGACATACGAATTCATTAAAGTATAATTACAACATGAGCCAATCAATGTTTCAGAACTACACATCACTACTTTCGACTCGACTCATCGGACAGGAACGTGGATGAAGCCGCCGTCTGTCGTGATGGTCATGAAATCACGGTCGTTGTCACCCTGCATTTGTAGCATTTCATCTATCTCACTGTTGGACGGTTGATATCTGAGGAAGAACTGCCCCGAGGTATGAAGGACATCTTGATGGATGATGTCCGCAAACTCCGACTGGATGCGAAAGAATTCTTGTCTGAGGTCCGCGTCCTGGACTGCCGACAAGCTCGCGGCCCAATCTTTGAGATTATCTGGTAGCAGAAGTTGATGATGGTCCCTTACGATCGCCCGCATGTGATGGAGGGCGTAGTAGGCATCCTTCTGACCGCCAGGCGGCTGCTTGACGCAGCAGAACTTCGTATTGTGTGAGAACATGTGCTTGTCGTACTTACGAACTACCCTGGTGAAGGTACCTCTAGATTTGGTGTAGCCGGGGAGAACATCATCAAGAACTTTTTTGACATTTGTGTAGTCTATGTTGGAGTTACGGTTCGGGTCGAAATACGTGGCCATGGAATATTTCGGGCTTAAGAGGATGAATGTGCAATGTGTGTCACTGCACAGAACACGGAATGTTAGAAAAAAAGAACGATCGAAATCTAAGAAATCATATGTTACGGGGCGGTTAAGGGATGACTTACTCGGGAAAGTAAGCCACAAGAAAGTTATCCTTATCTGGGTTTGCCAGAATGACGCCTTCGAGGTGTGAACTCGCAACTTGGCGGTCTCCAGCGCTGCTCAAGTGCTTGGCACGCATGTAGAAGGGGTCGACTATCACGATGTCCGGGGTCTTGTCTCTAATGATCCGCATCTCCATACTCAGCGAAAACAGCCGAACGAAGGTGTAGTGCAGCGGATGAAGGTTAAACATAGCAAAGATGTCATCAAACCGCAGGACGATCGTACCCCCGATGTCGCCATCCACAAAGCCCTTGCCCTCTGGCACCTTGGCCATGAAAACCGGGTATGCCACATCCTTCTCTCTGAGACACCGCTTCTTCAAAGAAAGAACACTGTCGTGCAGACTCCGCATAGCACCGGTTGCAGCATTCAGCATATTTGGCGGTAGCATCGCCCTACCCGCCACATGCACCCTCCTCGAGATATCCTTAGGTGAAGGTGGCCCGTCCTGAGCACGGATCGAACTCGGTGCCGGCTGGCTCGCACCGGCGCCCTTGTTAGTCTTTCGTTTCCGTCCCTTCTTCTTGATCTCCTGTAATGGGACCGAGTTCTGTTCACAGACCGCCTTCTTGAGCGTGTTGGGGCTGATAATATTTCGCACCTCAGCTATCTGAGGCTCGGTGAAGGCGGGAGCTGGAGGCGTGTCCTGAGAACTGAACGCCAGACGACGCCTGTTGCAATTGGATTTCTCCGCCGTACCAGCTAGATCGCGGTCGTCTTGGTTGGGTTCTTGAGAAAGAGGCCCGCAGAACTCGTCAGCGTACCCATGTTCGGCAAAGTACTTATCAACTTTGGTAAATGTACCGTCGTCGTTGTCGTCGCCGTCCGGATCCTGTGCCATAGGGCTGTCCGGATCCTGTGCCATAGGGATGTCCGGCAGGTCCGGTAGCGTTGCGGCGTTCTTGACATGGCTTGGCGCCGGCACGACTGGCGGTCTTGTCTGTGGGGTGGTGTCCCCCGCCCCCAAACGAATCTGGCTCTTCGGCCAAAGCAGGGGCCAGTTTACGCAGGTGCTGAGGGTTATCTCGTCTTCTTCGTTGGCCCCAGCGGGTCGAATCGGAGGTAACAGCTCGTCGCAGCCTGGCAGCACCCGAACCACTTCAACCCTATACATTATGGGTGGCATCGGATTACTGTGGAATATGGGGTTGCCCGGTTGAACGATTCTGCCCTTGGTGACATCGACCAACTCGGCGCCCACGAAATGCAGAAGAGTGCAAGGAACGTCGGCGGTGCCCTGCAAAAACATGTATAGGGCGTCAGGGATGCCCAGTCAAAGGCAAGGAGATGAAGTCATCGGCCGAGAGGCTTGGTTACCGTGATGCCATCGAGCTCGGCTAATGTCGAGGCACCGCCAACGGCGGGCGTGCAACTGACGGAGGGGGCGCTTTCTGGCGAGGTGCCGGCCGGCGTACACCCGAGTGCATTAAGCTCCAATGCCCGTGCCGGCGCCGGAGACACGAATACCGCCTCCGCCGGAGACACCAATGGCGCTAGCCGTGAAGCTGGGAATCGGGGGAGGCCCCTGTTGGCCGCCCGCAATCCACATCGTCAGCCCATGAATCAACGTAGGCACCATGGCGTTGAGCGTCGTTCCAAGTTGTTGTTGCACTTGCTCTTGGACAAGCTCCGGAATCCACGCCACTTGTGCCTTGAGTTCTTCAACCTCGCGCGTCTGGCTTTCCGAGCTGGTCTTTTTCTCCTTCCACACACCAGCGGTATAGTATGACCCCCATTTTATGGACAAGCCTTTGCCGGCCACACGACCAGCTGATGTCGGCTTAGTGAGCTTATCCTTGTTTTTCATTACGTTCAATGCCCTATTTAAAGGGGTGTCGAAAGGGGAGCTCTTAGACGACCCCGCGCTACTGTTTTCAGTGTCCTGCGAAAGGAACGTGAACCATTTAGAAATATTGGGGATTAATTAGAGTGCAACCATATGGAGCTAATTACGCGGGGGTGTATTCCTTACCAGAAGAAGCTCAAGCGCCCTGGTCTTCAGATCCGTGGTAAGCTCCTTTGTTATCGGGTCCTCCTTGTACCGGGCCCTGACATAGTTCCTGGTCTGCTTGTCATCGCTGTATTTCTCGAAGCGGGGCGGTAGGCCTTGCTCGGCACGCTCCGCGTCCTCCTTGTCCCATATAGGCTCCGCCACTCTGTAACCGCCGGGACCGAGTTTGTGTTCCCCTAAGTTCAACTCCCGCATTTCTTTCCCCCACTGACTTGATTCGGAGGTTGCACTGCTGTCGCACTTGATCTTGAACTCCTTGTACTCATCTTCGCTCATCAAAGGATATTTCGCCTTCATCTTCTCATAACTATCACCTTTATCAATCATTCTCTTCACCGCGCTTTTCCAAGTAGACAGGGTCGTGCTCATCTTCGTGAGGGCGGCACTGTTCACTTTATTCCCTGAGAGGTGTGTGTTTTCAAATTCGGCGGGGAACTTGTATCGTTCGTGCAGCTTCGTGAAGAGTAGGTTGCGCAAATTCCCTCGGTCCTTATGCCTAAGGTTCTCGGTGTTGATCGAGACGGTGCTCTGGAGAATGCACCCGAGCTGAAGCGAGTACCCCTTGACTATATGTTTGGGCTCCGTTGGATTCCCGTCGGAGTCCACTTGAGTGAATTCCTCCTTGAGGGTGCGGAGCGCATTCGGGCGCCGGTCCTTCCTTTGCTTCTTCGGTTGGCTGCCATCTGTTTGTGCGCCGCCATCATCAGTGGTGGCATCCTCGGCGGCACCATCAGTGGTGTCATCCCCGACGCCACTAGGGGTTGTGTAATCAGGATCGGTGTCTTCCGCGGCATCCTCATAGCGGTGAGGTTGTTCCTCCATCTCCTGGGATAGCTCCCAGAATTTCTTGCCGCCCGAACCACCGGCCTCATCGTTGTGGGCCATGTTTCGCTCTAAATAGGAAAAAAGTTTGGTCAAAAAGTTGGTTATTGTCAAGGAACAAGATCATGGTCTCATCATTTAGGGTTTGTCGACACCGAGGCACCCTAAAAGCCTAAGCTTTCATCATTTAGGGTTTGTCGACGCCGAGGCACCCTAAAAGCCTAAGCGTACATCATTTAGGTTCTCATCGACACCGAGGCATCCGGGGCAGCCAAGTTAAGTTTTCATCATTTAGGGTTTATCGATGCCGAGGCACCCTAGGTTGAGCCTAATCACTTGGCACTAATCACTTGGCTCTATTGCCACCTATGGTTTAATGCAGCAAGAATAAAGGGGCAGTTGATCCTACTTAACTAAGTACTAAGATACCCCAGCCCATGCATTAGTAGCAAGTACCTCATATGTCCGATTTTTAGCAAAGTCATGCTAAAATTCACGGAAAATTTCAGCATGACCTTTGCTGAAAATAGGACATGTGGAGTACCCGAATTTGCCGGAACGGAATTTAATCGACATTCCGGCAAACTCAAGGGCCTCTCGGGGTACCTGCAAAATCATCACGACACAATGGTCGGAGACAAAACCCAGCCACAGACCATTTTCTGAAACATATTTTTGCCATGGCAATTTTGAATCAATAGACATACTTCTCAAAAGAGGCATGATCAAATTCTGGTGCCCTTGACTTACTAGTATTTATCTCTTATGACTGATGAATGTGCATTGAGTCCAGAAGCAAAGACTCTACAGTGAAATGAAAAAAACCTTGGAAATATATTTATGATAACTCTAAATGGATCAGAAGGTGCAGATGCACTTGTAAAAAAAAGTATGCATTTGCAGCAGCTTTGTTCTGATTATGACACCATTCTGTTAAGAAGGAAAAATAACATTATCATCCCAATTCATGGTTGACCAGTTCAGAACTAATGCACATTGGCCACATAATATTATTTTGCAACCACTCAGTTTGTCCTTGACTGGGACACTTGAAGCACAAAACAACTAATGCAGAGCTAGGTCTACTTTGGTTCTGACAGATCACATCCTGGTGCATATGTGGGGTTTTTTACTTAGAAAATACAAAACTTCTATTATTGTTTTTATTTTTAACCAGAGCCTAACCACCTCTACAGTTTACAAACTAATTCAGATAATCACTAATCAAGAAGATTGGTGATACATATGATGGAATTGTCAGTTTAGTGTTCCACTATGATGCATTGGTTCACCTGTGATTTCCTGATGGCACTGGCCATACCTTTGGTCATTTTCGTTGTAAATATTCCAGAGTTTGACTGCAACGATGCTTAAACAGCAAGCTATTATCTTACTGATCTTGTACATATCTCCAAGTCTCTTGGGATCTTGTCCAATATTTTCTAAATGAGGCGATAGCTAAGGAAAACTAGTTCAGGCTTCTTGCTCCAGCTGGCAGACAAGTTAATGTAGAACTCTATTTTTTTCTTAGTTGGCACATGTTTGTCTAGTGTGAACCTCAACTAATAAAATTGTTGTGTGTTAGGACCATACACTAGAAAGCCTCACTTTCTGGCTTTCAAACTGTTAACCTGTTGTACTGTAAGTATAAAAGATAACAAACTAACATATGGAGATTGTGAGAGAACCTAGAAAAATGCACTCCTCTTATAGTGATGCACAAACTAGAAACTGTATACCAAACACACAAATAGAAACCCAGCTCCGGGAACTAGAGTAGCATATTCAGTAAATCAACTTGTAGTGGGAAGTACAGCAAGTTAAATCAAGTAGTCAAAGACAATAGGATTAGTGTACTGAACCACGGAGCAGAGGTGGAGCGGAGACCGGAGTTGAGGTGGCCGGAGTTGAGGAAGACGACGGTGACCCGAGGAAGAGGACGAGGTGGATCCGGTGCTGTGCGGCTCCTCGGCGATGGCGGATCTGGTGCAGTCTCCCTCCTGGATCGGCTGCGACGCGAACAAGGACACTGTTACTGCTCTGCTCTGCTCTGCTCTATGTAGCAAATTGACAGTAGCCAAGAACAGACCTTCCCAGTGGCGAGGTCCCGATGCGCAGCGCCGACGAGATGGCAGACCCGGCCTTGCTCCGCAGCCACGGCAGGAAAGCACCGTCCTCCTTCACCTGCGGGCGGCAAATTTGATTCCATCGACATTCAGCAAAGGGGCGGGGGGGACGGGGGGATTTCTTCCTCTCTTTCTTTGCTTGCGGTGAACCCTAGCTAGCCCAGATAGCTCACCTTGGGGATGGCTGCGAGGGGAGCCGGAGCGGGTGTGGAGCGGGCGCGGGGGTCGTCGGAGCGGGCGCGGGGGAGCCGGAGCGGGTGTGGAGCGGGCGCGGGGGTCGTTGGAGCGGGCCGGGGGTCGTCGGAGCGGGTGTGGCGGCGGGGGAGGGAAGGGGGGATCGGGCGAAGGGGTATCCAGCTAGACACTATAGCAATGGCGGACCACCCTCTGGTGCGCCATTAGTATTTTTTCTGATAGCAATGGCGCACCCTCCTCTGGTGCGCCATTAGTAACATTTTTTTCATTATTTCTTGTTGCATCTAATAATTTGTTTTTTTATCAAATTTGTTATTTTCATCAGGACTAGAACAGAAGATATCATCAAATAACATCAATTTTTTTTTGAAAATATCTTCAAAAAGTGGGGGAGGGTGCGGGTGTCGGCGGCGGTGGTGGAGCGGGCCGGGGGAAGGTGCGGGGTGTCGGCGGCGGCGGTGGAGCGAGGGAGGGTGCGGTGGGTCGTCGGCGGCGGTGGAGTGGGGGAGGGTGCGGGGGGTCGGCGGCGGCGGTGGAGCGGGGGAAAATATTGAATATGAAAAAATATCATCAAATTTGAAAAAATATTCATGAATTCAAAAAGTGCCCATGAAATATTCATGATATCAAAAAGTGCCCGAGAAATGAAGGCTACAATTTAGATACAATCGATCTTAGCTAGCTATCTGTTCACAATCTTCTTGCCCTTCTTTTTTGCAAATGGAGTTCTTCTGTGGAACGGACGTCCTTTAGGTAGGGTGGTCCTGCTTCTTCTTGTGGTGTATGCTGCTACTTCATCGTCGTCGTCATGTTCGATCTTCGGGTCGCCGTACTTGTCGAAGTCTTGCTCATTGGCTACTCCATCCATTCCGATGATCTTCCTTTTGCCTCTCCTCACGACAACACGACTGGGCTTTGACGGATCGGTAATGAAGAAGCATTGGTCCACTTGTGAAGCCAGTACCCATGGCTCATTTTTCGCGGTGACGTTTGCGCCCGCGCTCTTGGATTTGGCTTCGGGTATAACCATGGTGGTGAAATACCGGTCTTCTTTTAGGGCGCTCTTGGCCCATCTGACACGGAACATCGGGACCTTCTCTCCAGCGTAGCTCAACTCACAGATCTCCTCGATCCTTCCGTAGTATCTGTCCTTGTCGTTACCGGTGTAGGATTCCATCGTTATCCCAGAGTTCTGATAACCATCGCTCTTCATGTCCTTGTCCTCGGTGTAGAATGTGTAGCCGTTGATATCGTACGCCTCATAGGTCATCAGGTTGTGCTCGGCGCCCTGTGACAAGGCGAATATGAGTTGTTCTTCCGCGGAAGAATCCTCATGTAAAGGGTACGACAGAAGCTTCTGCTTGAACCAACGCATGAAACATGAGTTGTGCTCTTTGAGTATATCTCCGTCCGTCCTCTGTTGGCCTCGGTCATTGTACGTCTTCTCAATAAAGGTTTTGTGCTCTACCACCCAAGGATCGACCACGTCTATGTGTTGTAGCGCGACTAGGTTTGCTCTTTCAAAGTCGGCGAGTCGACCCTCGAAGTCGACATGCATTTCGCGGCGACCCTCACGGTGACCCCATCCAGCGAGCCTGCCGAGGTGCCTGTTGATGGGCAGACCAATGGGGTTCTCGATGCCTAGATAATTCGTGCAGTAGGAGATGCACTCTTCGGTCAGAAAGCCCCTGGCTATACTTCCCTCTGGACGTGAGATGTTGCGAACGTATCCTTTGATGACACCGTTCATCCTTTCGAATGGCATCATGCTGTGCAGGAACGTCGGCCTGACTTGGATGATATCCTCCACGATATGGACCAGCAGATGCACCATAACGTCGAAGAATGCGGGCGGGAAGTACATCTCAAGCTCGCATAGTATCACCACGATCTCTTCCTGTAGCGTTCTGAGTTGCCTCACGCCAATTGACTTCCGAGAGATGACGTCGAAAAAGTTGCATAGGCCAAATAGCGTTTCATGGACGTGCGCGTCCATGATCCCACGGATTGCAACTGGAAGTATCTGCGTCATCAGCACGTGACAGTCGTGAGACTTCATCCCGTTGAACTTCTGCTTCGCTGGGTCTAGGTATCTGCTTATCTTCCCCGCGTAACCGTAAGGAAGTTTTACTCCTAGGAGGTAGGTGAAAAACTACTCGATCTCCTCCTGACTTAGAGTGAAGCACGTGGAAGAGTAGTCATTTCCGGTCTTCTTGGCCTTTTTGCCTTTCCGACGACTTTCTGTGTCCTGCTTCGCCTCATCATCATCATCATCATCATCATTAGCGTGAAGCTCCTGCCTGATGCCCATTGATTTCAAGTCTGCCCTTGCTTTCGGCCCATATTTGGTCTTCTCTGGCATGTTGAGCAGGGTACCAAGCAGACTCTCGCACACGTTCTTCGTGATATGCATGACATCAAGGCTGTGAGGCACACGGTGGATCTTCCAGTACGGCAAGTCCCAGAAAACAGACCTCGTTTTCCATACCTTCAGCAGCGGCTCTGGCGCCTTTCGCTTCTTTCCCGGCTCTGGCGCCTTTTGCTTCTTTCCCGGCAGTGGGCAGTCTTTCCAATTTTTCAACAGCTCATCTATTTCCTCACCGCTCCTCGTACACGGGCGTTTTCGGGGTTCGGTTTCACCATCGAACAGATCCTTGCGTTTCCTCCACGGGTCATCGTCGCGAAGCCACCTTCGATGTCCCATGAACACGGTTTTCAAAGACCCGGGATCTCTATCTAGCTGGCGATACGTTGTGTCATCCATGCACCTTACGCATCCAGAAAATCCGTGGACTACCTGCCCCGCGAGATATTCGTAACCGAGATAGTCGTGCACCGTCGTGAGCAGTGCGGCTCTCATAGGGAAATATTCTTTCTCTGCGGCGTCCCACGTATTGGCTGGCGTTTTCCACAGCATGTCTAGCTCCTCCTTCAGCAGCCCCAGATACAGATTGATGTCGTTCCCTGGTTGTTTCAGCCCTTCAGTTAGCATACTTATGTGAATGTACTTCCTCTTCATGCACAACCAGGGGGAAAGGTTGTACGTCCACACAAACACAGGCCAGGTACTATGTGTGCTTCTCTGGCTGCCAAACGGATTGACTCCATCGGTGCTCGCGCCCAGCACGATGTTCCTTGGATCCTTCCCAAATTCTGGGTATTCGAAGTTCAACGCTTGCCACTGGCTCGCATCCTTAGGGTGACTCAGCATTTTGTCTTTTTTATTTATCTCCGGATCATTTCCGTCATCTTCCCGCTTCTTCTCCTCCCTATCCGCGTGCTAACGCAGGAGCTTTGCTACCTTAGGGTCCGCGAAATACCGCTGCAGACAAGGAGTGATCGGAAAGTACCACACCGATTTTCGAGGAGCTTTCTTCCTCTTCTTGTATCGAGTGACGCCGCACACCGGACATATGGTAAACTCCGCGTGCTCGTCCCGATAAATGATACAATTGTTCATGCACACATGGTATTTCACGTGCGGTAAATCCAGAGGACACACGATTTTCTTCGCCTCCTCGAAACTGGTCGGGCACTTGTTCCCCTTGGGAAGACGTTCGTGCCAGAATGACATGTTCTCGTCGAAGCATGCGTCGGTCATTTTGTGTTTTACCTTCATCTCCAGAGCCATGAGCGTTACTTTCAGGCGGGTATCCTTGGGCCTGCATCCTCATACAATGGAGTAACCGCGTCTATCTCCAGTTGATCCAGCTTGGCTTTCTCTCGGGCGGCAGCTCTTGTGTTATCCGTCTGCTTGAGAAGGAGCTCTTGAATATGAGGGTCCTGCACCCAGCCTCCATCGTCGTCTGCTCCGGCATCTTCATCTTCATGATCATGCCCTTCATCTTGATCTTCCTCATCATCATGTACGACATCTTCTACATGATGACTGTGTACAGCATCACCGTCGTGATCATGTCCTGGAGATTCTTCGTCTTCTCACCCGCCCTCGCCGCGGTGGTACTTGTCTTGTTACCCTTCCTCATTTCTTGCCCGGCCCCGGCCATGGACGACTTCATAGTCATCTTCATCACCTTGCCGCCGATAGCCATCCATGAAACCACGCAAGAGTAGGTGGTCCCGCACCTGCCCGGAATCCGGGTCCGCAATAAGGCTCTTCAGCTTGCATCTTCGACACGGACATCTTATCTCCGTCTCGTTCTTTTGAAGTATCTCGGCCTTCGCGGAGCTCAAAAACCTATTCACGATGCCTTCAGTCATCGTGCGGACCATGGTCGCCTGCAGGGTAGAGCAAAACGATATTTTAGAACCAAAAAAAATTTGGCATGACCTTCCCTAAAAATAGGACCAAAAAGAATGCATAGTGCCAAAATTCTCGCCGAAACGGATATGAATCAAAACATTCCGGCAAAATATTGGCAAGTATCGCATTTCAAATACCGGTACCTTCAAACACAAACATATATGCAACACCACAAACACATGCAACACCACAAACATATATAGATCTAGCTAGGCCACAAAAAGTGCATGTGCACGTTGTTGGAGCGAGGTAGGGAGAAAAAAAGTAGATCTACATCATGAAGATAGCTTTCCCCTTACTTACCTATCAAAAAAAGGTAATTTCACCACTTAATTTTGATGAATCTATGGTGGAAATGAGGTGAGGAGGAGGAGGCAGCCAAAAGCTTGGAGAAGGAGGTGGAGGGAATGAAGTGGGGAAAGTGAGTGGGTAGGTGTGGGGCTGTCCAAAATATCTTGTTGGGGTCACAAGTTACTAATGGCGCACCTGCAGATGATGCGCCATTAGAAGTTTTGCAAAAAAGTAAAAAATATAAATATATATACTAATGACGCACCGTGTAATAGTGCGCCATTACTAGTTTAAACTAGTAATGGCGCACTGTGAAACGGTGCGCCATTAGTAGTTTTGCAAAAAAAAGAATAAGAAAAAAATTACAGTAATGGCGCACTCTCTGCCTGGTGCGCCATTACTAGTTAGAACTATTAATGGCGCATTGTCGACCTGATGCGCCATTAGTATGTATGGAAAAATGGAAAAAAATTAATACTAGTGGCGCACCCTGTTTCTGGTGCGCCATTAGTGTCTTCCACACTAATGGCACATCACCAACAGGTACGCCATTAGTATATAGTAGTGGCGCACTACTTCCCTGATGCGCCATTAGTATCAATCCTATCTATAGCCCTTTCCTAGTAGTGCCAGGTGAACCGCTCGATCCGGATTTTCCTGGTCGGCGATTCTAGCCGCAACCTTGAGCCTCTCCTCTGTACGTTGGTCGTGGCGGCAACGCTGGCCTCCACCTCGGGAGATCCAATCTTCACCTCGTCTTCCCAACCACGGATAAACAATAATGGATGTGCATGTGTCGGCGCGTTAAGACCTTGCTGCCACAAGCGACGCGAGTGACACGGGCCCAGTCCTCGGGAAATCACAATTTAGGCCCCATGTATAAGAAAGTCAAGTAGGCAATTTAAACATTATTTTTATTAGTCACTACAGTAGTACAGATTTCTCAAGGAACTACATAATACAAGAGAAAAATCTTAGAATTTTGAGCTACAGGTCCATCTTTTACTCTGTTAGCCAAAGCGTGCCATCCTTTGAGCATTTCTTGATACAAAATCTTCAATTAGATCTTCATAAGCAACCCCCTCCAGTATATCATTTTCAATTGCTATAGTAGCCAACCCACTGAGCCTTTCTTGTGTCATTGTTGAACGTAGATAGGACTTCAATAATTTCAATTTGGAGAAACTTCTCTCAGCTGATGCGACGGTCACTGGAATAGTTAACAAAATTCTATATGCAATAGTTGCATTAGGGAAACAATCTAGCCGTTTAAGAAATTTCAAGATATCAACCGGCCCCATATTATCATTTGGAATGAAACTTTTAAGTAAATTTAGCTCAACATATAATTCACTACCATTAATGTCTGATTTCCCCCCACTCTTTAGTGCAGCCTCAAGAACACTACAAGAATATTTTAAGCTCTTCTCATCCAATGATTTTAGTGCATCAGAAGTAAATAAAAAACCAAAGTTCTTTTGGAATGATTCATATTGCTCAAATCTTGTTGTAAGTGAACTGATAGCCTGATCAACAACAGGAATAAAATATTTTCTCCTAAATGATTCATGTGCAGGTTGTGAAGAAATTAACACATCATCTGGGTTTTCGTCAAATTGTTTCTTTCTTTTAATCTCACGCTTTTGACGAAATGTAGGATCGATCTCCATTTCAAGTGCAATTTCTTTTGCTGTTTCCAATGCATTACAAAAACCAGTGTCTCTATACCCATTAAAAAAGGTAATTAGCCCCTGCACTTGCTCAATAGCAACATCAATAAGCATATCCTTTGATTGTAAGTTCTTGCTGACCAGATTGACGGCATACAGTATTTCATACCAAATAACAATAGCTACTAAAAATTCAAAATCACCAAGTTCATTATTCGCGAGAGATTTAGCTTCACTGCTAGTTTTTGGATCATTATCAATATCAGATACTTGCAGTAAAGCTTCTCGTATGTTCGAAATCTGAAATCTTATAGCTTTAACACTATCTATTCGACTCTCCCAACGAGTAGATGACAACGACTTGAGAGTCAATCCTGTTGTATCATCTATATTATCTTTCAAGATCTGCCACTTTTTAGTTGAATTAGCAAATGTTGTGTAGATGCGTTGTATGATTCCAAAAAAGTCCTTTGCTTTACCACAAGTTTTTGCCATGTCACAAAGTGTCAAATTAAGACTATGACAACCACATGCTGAATAAAAAGCTCTAGGATTTTTATCCAAAAGTTTCCTTTGAACACCATTATTCTTACCTTTCATATTCGCACCATTATCGTAGCTCTGTCCTCTTACATCATCTATATCCAGGTCAAGATTCCGTAGTTCTTCCTGCAAAACATCAAAAAGCCCTTGCCCAGTTGTATCATTGACATCCAAAAATCCTAAAAAGGATTCCTCAATGGAAACAAAAGTCGAAGATGCATTGACATATCGTATTATCAGAGACATTTGTTCTTGGTGGCTCGCATCAGGGGTACAATCAAGTATAATGGAAAAATACTTTGCTTCTTTAATTTTTTTAATTATCTCTGACTTAATTGCAGAAGCAAGCAAATGTATTAACTCATTTTGGATCCCATGACCAAGGTAATGAACATGAGTTTCATTGTTTGTTATGCGCCTAACATGCTCCTGAATAATTGGGTCGAACTCAGCTAGCATTTCAACCAAGCCTAAGAAATTTCCATTATTATCTTGATACAATGTCGAGTTAGTACCACGAAATGCAAGATTGTGTTTCGCAAGAAATTTTACCATCAAAAGAATTCTAAATAGAACTTTTCTCCAATGGTCCTTTTCTTTCTCAAGTTGTCGCTGCGCTACACAATTAATAGTTTGATGCTTTTGCAACCGTAGTCGCAAATCATACCAAGTGACCATATTCAGAACATGTTCGGCACTTGTTTGGTGCTCTCTAATTCTAATGCTAATATGTGCCCAATCATTAAAACCCTCACTAGGCAAATGACCCTTTCCATGCCCCTTTCGAAATAATTTGCAACAAAAGCAGAATACCTTGTCAAGTTCTCTAGAGTATACAAGCCAATCTCTATCACACTTCTCTCCATTTGGTAGAACTCTTGTGTAAAATATCGAAGAAAAGCATCTTTTATTTTTATCCTTCCGGCCTTTTTTTATAGTTAAATCTCTTTTGGGACCATTTTCTACCAAGATGTCAATCGCTTTTGAGTCAAGGGCATCCCAATTCCTTGGATCAAATATATCTGGCCAGAAAGAAACATTACCATCGGAAGATGCATCCATGTTATTCTTATCAGATGAACTATCCATGTTTTCATCAACACTAGCGCCAACGACATTTTCATGCAGGTTAGCCTCATCAGGATTAGTATTCTCAACCTGAATGTTGTCAACATTATCATCAACATCAGCCTCTATATTCTGATTTTCGGAAGAAACTTGTGGTTCTTTCACAACAAATTTATCAAGAGACCCCTTCAGAGAATGAATAAGATTTTCAGCTTTTTTCTTCTTTGTACGTTTTTCATACCCAGATTTATACTTCTTACCAGGGCGTTTAGAACTAGAAGACATCTTAGAAAATTAAGAAAAACCAAGGATACACAAATGCAAGAAAGAACAACGGATCAACTAAAAAAGGGGTGAAAAGGGGGCGAAACAACCTTTGGTTGCTGACTGTTCACGGATGCAGATCATCAGGCGGGGGCGTTTGGTGCTCTGATTGCTCACCTCCAAGGACTGCGGCCACCAAGCAGCGAGATTCCAACCCAGGCCTGTTCCAACCTCTTGATTTTCTAAGGGGGCGATGGATGGATTGATGGATCAGTGGAAGAAGCAGTAGAAAACGCCCTAATTTATAGATTGATGCGGAAACGAACCTGCAGTTCATTGTGTACTTGCCATCAACGGCTCTCTTCTTGGATAATAATTGGGAAGCCATCCGAGAAAGGAGATGAGGAGTCTGCGAGTTAATTGCGAGCGAGTTAATTCGCCGGCCGCCGGCGAGTCCTGGTCTCGAGGAATAGAGTTGTAGAGAGAGAGAAAAGAACAGGGGAATTCGATCCGTCTTCAGTCTTCTGGAATTCTCCGTGAGAGAGATGAGTTGGGCTATGGGCCTGCTGTTCCGTTGGGGCTTGGTGGATTAATTGACGTGCGTTGGGCTGGGGCTGCACTTTATTTTTCTTGGCAGTTTAATGATCCAGTCTTTCCTCTTTATTAATCTCAGGATTTAGTAATATATACATATAGTACTTGAACAAAAATTGGGGGCCCCAGATTTTGGGGGGCCCTGTGCAGCGGCTCCACTTGCACCTGTGGATGTACGGGCCTGGCACAGCTCGATGGCAGACACTGTTTCTTTTTTGCTAAGCTCATCTAGTTGGCGCAGGTCTCATCGCGTGTTTGTGCAAGGCTTTTTCCCTTGTCCTTATCCTTACTGAAAAGCCACATACGTGCATGTCTTATTCATGCGTTCTTGAAAATGGTATACCTCCAGAAGGAAATAAAATGTACAACTTGGGGAGAACATAGATAATGCTACCACGAGAGGTGCAGTTCCTTGCTGGTGCAACACATATTTTTGCCATTTTTATTTGCACCTATAGTTACGTGGGACTTCCTCTTCCAAGCATACTGGCTTGTCCAAAATCTGCACCGATGTAAAATGCCACATACTATATTTATTAGGTCAGGAGTATTAAGTTACGCGACACGTCTCTTTTTTTCCCTTTGGGCTAGTTGGGGTTGAAAATTTATCAGCTTCATGAATTGGTGTCGAATTCGACGAACATCTAAACCGTGCCCCATCATGTGACATTGACAGGCCAACTTATTATTCATGGATGAGGCCCTAGAGGAATCGCCCAATCCGGATTTTCCTGATCGGTGATTCTGACCGCAACCTTGAGCCTTTCCTCTGTATGTTAGACGTGGTGGCAACGCCGGCATCCACCTCAGGAGATCCTCTCTTTGCCTCGCCTTCCCAATCGCGGATAAGCAGCGAGGGTTGTTCGCATGTTGGCGTGTTGAGACCCTGCTGCCACAAGCGACGCGGGTGGCGTGGGCCCAGTCCTGTGTGATTGTGGCAGCGCAACAGCAACGGCAGCACGCGGTGCTGCCTCTTCGTCGTCCTGCTCACCCAGGACATGGCAGTTGTTGACACTCAACACAAGCAATATGAAGATCTATGGTCCCATGACCTCAGGGCAGAGCTCTCATGGGTGCGAACTGTGGAAGGTGCACATGCGCAATAACGTCGCAACGGCTGCTCGCGGCGCTCCTGGTGGCATGATGTGGTGGTATGAGTTCATGGGGTGTCCTTACCGAGGTCGTGAGCGATGCAATGGCGATGTTGGCTATCGTGGCAGCCTACGAGGTTCTCGACTTCACCATGGGCACGTGTATCAGTTGCGAGAGGCAGGCTGGTTGGTGCGGCATGTGGTTGTGGGGGCACAATGGCCGCGAGCGAAACATGATGATGTGGCGGTGGAGGCGATGGCCTGGTGCACGGCACATCTAGCATCCGGCAGCACCGCATCCACCTTCGATGGGCATCTGGCTCCTGGCGTGAGACTTTGCTGATGGGGCTGGGGTGCGTGAAGGATTTCCCAACGGCTATGCCTCTTTTCACATGGAGGACGCCGGGGTAACGACCCCGGAGCCATGGTGTATGCTGCTGGACGGTTCATGTCATTGTGGACTGGCAACAGCTGGATTTGCACTGCGACATGGATGGTCCCCTAATGGCTATCATGATGATCTTATGTGGGATTACATTCCACTCGTCTGCTAGGGTCACTTCGGCCTGGCTAGCGTGACGTGACTTTCGGAAGATCCATCATCAAGTTTGCGACTGAAACACTGCTTCATGTCTAGGGTAAAAACATTTGTTCCAGCTTGTATTTTTTGGGCTCATCAGCATCACACTGCGTCGTTACCTTGTTGACCAAGGTGTCGTCTGGTGATTGTGTTCTAGCCTTCAGTGGTTGGTCTAGGCTTGCAGGATGAAAACCCAAGGCTTGGTAAATTGCGACCAGATGGGACAATTGCGGCACAAGGACGTGTATTCTTCTCAAAGGTGTTGTTGCCGAAGAAGTAGACTTCGTCATAGGTGTTGCATTAATATCTTGTAAAGGTTGTTCCATGGTTGCCTATGGTTTGTATTTCTCTTTTGGATCATTTTCGTCAGATTTAATGTAAAAAAGATTATGTGCATCACAATTATGTAGAGGCCGGAGCATTCAACCTCCCTTTAAAAAAATAGGTCACATTGTTTTTTTTTCAGGAAGGACCCCATGTTTCGGCGCCTCCTACTCTAGTCTCAGCCTTGCTCTTGCAAACCAGCTAGAGCACGCATTTTTCGATAAAGGGTGATTTTATTATCTCAAATGTAGCATCAAACGGATACAAAACATTATGAGTAACACTCGGCCTCTGCATAACTAGGATGCACACAGCCAAACACCAAAGTCTGACACTAGAAAAGGTAAGAAAACCGACAATACGACAACAGTAGAGTCCTATGGACCGACACTTTGCCTATGTCGAACTCGGCGGTGGATGGATCCAGAGGTTATGCTGCCACCCATGTTGGGAAAAAACCTCCATAGCCGCCTGCTCCAACCGCGTACACACCGCCTTGAACAGCGGTTGGTGCTCCGCCTGTTGTATCGTAGACCACGTACGAAGCAAGTGCGTACAATGGAAAATAACCTACAGAGGAGAAGCATTTTTGTCATTAAAAATCAAATCATTTCTACATAGCCAAAGCGACCATAGTAAGGCATACGCCCCCACCCTTATTAGCGTTTTGAAACTATTTGAAATTCCGTCCAACCAATGACCAAATATATTGGCAATACTCGTTGGCGGATACAAATTTGACGCTATTTGGATGACTGACCATGTAGACCGTGCAAACTTGCATTGGAAAAAGAGGTGTTTGATTGTCTCGTCATGAGCACAAAAGCAACACTTCTTACTTCCTGGCCAGTTGCGCCGTGCAAGATTGTCTTTGGTTAGCACAACTCCCCTACGAAGATACCACATAAAGATTTTAACTTTTAGTGGAATCTTTGACTTCCATGTTTTCTTGCTATTATTCACTGGCACCTCGGAATGCATAAGCGCACGGTACATCGAGTCTACTATGTAAGACCCTGATGTTGTGAGTTTCCAGTGAAACACATCCCGACCTTGTGTCAGATTAATCGAATCCAGACGGGATAAAAGATTATGCCATGACAAAAGTCGGGGGCCAATCAAATCCCGCCTGAACGAAATATTCGGTGGGGATGAACTAAGCACTTGCGCAATAGTATTACTCTTATCGCGAGCAATGGCGTATAAGGCTGGGTATTGCTCTCGGAGACTGGCATTGCCTAGCCATATGTCTTCTCAGAAACGAACCTCTGACCCATCCTTTATCGCGAAAGAGCCAAAGCGAAAGAGATGTTTCTTTGCCACCATTAGGCCAGCCCAAAAGTGTGAGTCACCAGGTTTCCAATAAGCCTAAGACACCGCCTTTTGGCCTAGGTACTTGTTGCGCAATATGGTTTGCCAAACACCATCCTCAGTAAGAAGTTTGAACAACCATTTACTAAGTAGGGCCTCATTCTTGACATGCAGGTCATGAATTCCAAGGCCACCTTGGTCTTTCGGCCTACAAACCACGCTCCATTTTGCCAGCCTATATTATTATTTTTTACCGTCTCCCTGCCAAAAGAATCTGGATCTAAAATAGTCCAATCTTTGGAGGACCCCTTTTGAGAGTTGGAAGAAAGAAAGCATATAGAGAACCATATTTGTGAGGACAGAGTTAATTAAAACCAACCGTCCTCCAACTGAGAGCAACTTGTCTTTCCAACTGCTCAGTCGTTTCTCTAGACGCTCCTCAACATGCTTCCACTCCGCAATGGTGAGACGTCGATAGTGAACTGGTATTCCCAGATATTTAATTGGGAATTGACCATGTGCACAACCAAACAGGTCAGCGTAATCTGCAGCCGCCTCAACGGCTTCTCCAAAGCAGAATAGTTCACTTTTGTGGAAGTTAATTTTGAGACCCGACATTTGCTCAAATGTTGAAAGCAAGAGTTTCAGGTTTCGAGCCTTGTCCAGGTCATGTTCCATAAAAAGAATTGTATCATCGGCATATTACAGAATAGAGAGACCACCATCCACAAGGTGTGGCACTACTCCTGCAATCTGGCCGTCCTGCTTGGCGCGCTCAATCAGAATAGCCAACATGTCAACACACGCATAGCAGCCCTCCACCATTGTCATGTCCTCGCGCAGTGTGGTCACCGCGTCCAAACGCAGGCAGTGCCACTACCAGGTCAGCCCGGCCATTAGCATAGAATAGTCCCCTATTAATCCATGTATCCCTATGATCAGTGGGCTCTCTATTTAATCCATCAGTTAAAATATAGCATCCCTATGATCAGTGGGCCCTCTGTTTAATCCATCAGTTCAAATATAGCATCCCTATGATCAGTGGGCCCTCTGTTTAATCCATCAGTTAAAATATAGCAACGACACTGCCATGTGGGCCCCGCTTCTAGTTTGATAGAGTCTTAGTCGACCGGGTAAACATTGCTACCTGGATCCACTTGGCATACACCATCGTTGGGACCTTGCATGTGCCAAATATTTATTGGGATATTTTGACTTCAGAAATGATTTTACAAATTGCGTAAAAGCATCTAAACTTTGAAAAATCGTAAGAAATTCATATGAATTAAGAGTTATGCAAATAGTATACAAATTGTTCGGAAATTATCACATATATGTGCATTTCATTTGCATTCGTGAGAAAATAAATACTTAAAACCTAATTTGCATAAATAACTTAGATAGACCATTTAATTATTATTCGAGTTGTTGGAAATGCTATAACTAGGGCATTTCAAAATCCATTAACCTCTGTTATGTTGCATTAGATCAATTTCAAATAACACTATGACATGCCATGCATCTCATGTCATGAATATTTGGTGTATTTATTGTAGTAGTAAATGCCATGTCTTATGCTTTCCTAGTATTTGTGCTTCCTTTTGCTAAGACCCAAAGTTAATGTGGACGATGAGAAAGATCTAAGCAGTGTCAATCACTGATGAAAGACAAGGAAAAATCGCTTGATAATACGGGCCCCCATTACTTTCAAAGCATACAATTGTGTCTCCCTGCATTTTGCACTACATAAATGCCCAACCCATGTCAATCCACTAGCTATTTTCCATCCTGAGCCTTTCCAAGTGTCCGCAACCACTCCATGGGATCCATGTAGCTCCCGTACTGATGGGTTTCGTAGTAATTTCAAAAAAATTCCTACGCTCACGCAAGATCATGATGATGCATAGCAACGAGAGGGGAGAGTATGATCTACGTACCCTTGTACATCGACAACGGAAGCGTTTGGTTGATGTAGTCGTACGTCTCCACGGCCCGACCGATCAAGCACCGAAACTACGGCACCTCCGAGTTCTAGCACACGTTCAGCTCGATGACGATCCCCGGACTCCGATCCAGCAAAGTGTCGGGGAAGAGTTCCGTCAGCACGACGGCGTGGTGACGATCTTGATGCTCTACTGCAGCAGGGCTTCGCCTAAACACCGCTACAATATTATCGAGGACTATGGTGGAAGGGGGCACCGCACACGGCTAAGAATATGATCACGTGGATCAACTTGTGTCTCTCTGGGGTGCCCCTGCCTCCGTATATAAAGGCTCAAGGGGGGAGGCCGGCCGGCCATCATAGGGCGCGCCAGTTGGAATAGGATTCCTCCCCCAATCCTAGTTGGAATAGGATTCGCGAGGTGGAAAAGAGAGAGAGAAAGGAGGGGGGCGCCGGCCCCCTCTCTCCTTGTCCTATTCGGACTAGGGGGAGGGGCGCGCGGCCCAGCCCTGGCCGCGTCTCCTCTTCTTCCACTAAGGCCCACTAAGGCCCGTGTAGCTCCCGGGGGGTTCCGGTAACCTCCCGGTACTCCGGTAAAATCCCGATTTCACCCGGAACACTTCCGATATCCAAACATAGGCTTCCAATATATCAATCTTTATGTCTCGACCATTTCGAGACTCCTCGTCATGTCCGTGATCACATCCGGGACTCCGAACAACCTTCGGTACATCAAAATGCATAAACTCATAATATAACTGTCATCGTAACCTTAAGCGTGCGGACCCTACGGGTTCGAGAACAATGTAGACATGACCGAGACACGTCTCCGGTCAATAACCAATAGCGGAACCTGGATGCTCATATTGGCTCCTACATATTCTACGAAGATCTTTTATCGGTCAGACCGCATAACAACATACGTTGTTCCCTTTGTCATCGGTATGTTACTTGCCCGAGATTCGATCGTCGGTATCCCATACCTAGTTCAATCTTGTTACTGGCAAGTCTCTTTACTTGTTTTGTAATACATCATCCCGCAACTAACTCATTAGTTTCAATGCTTGCAAGGCTTAAGTGATGTGCATTACCGAGAGGGCCCAGAGATACCTCTCCGACAATCGGAGTGACAAATCCTAATCTCGAAATACGCCAACCCAACATGTACCTTTGGAGACACCAGTAGAGCTCCTTTATAATCACCCAGTTACGTTGTGACGTTTGGTAGCACACAAAGTGTTCCTCTGGCAAACGGGAGTTGCATAATCTCATAGTCATAGGAACATGTATAAGTCATGAAGAAAGCAATGGCAACATACTAAACGATCGGGTGCTAAGCTAATGGAATGGGTCATGTCAATTAGATCATTTAACTAATGATGTGATCATGTTAATCAAATGACAACTCTTTGTCCATGGTTAGGAAACATAACCATCTTTGATTAACAAGCTAGTCTAGTAGAGGCATACTAGTGACACTATGTTTGTCTATGTATTCACACATGTATTATGTTTCCGGTTAATACAATTCTAGCATGAATAATAAACTTTTATCATGATATAAGGAAATAAATAATAACTTTATTATTGCCTCTAGGGCATATTTCCTTCAGTCTCCCACTTGCACTAGAGTCAATAATCTAGATTACACAGTAATGATTCTAACACCCATGGAGCCTTGGTGCTGATCATGTTTTGCTCGTGGAAGAGGCTTAGTCAACGGGTCTGCAACATTCAGATCCGTATGTATCTTGCAAATCTCTATGTCTCCCACCTGGACTAGATCCCGGATGGAATTGAAGCGTCTCTTGATGTGCTTGGTTCTCTTGTGAAATCTGGATTCCTTCGCCAAGGCAATTGCACCAGTATTGTCACAAAAGATATTCATTGGACCCGATGCACTAGGTACGACACCTAGATCGGATATGAACTCCTTCATCGAGACTCCTTCATTGGCTGCTTCCGAAGCAGCTATGTATTCCGCTTCACATGTAGATCCCGCCACGACGCTTTGTTTAGAACTGCACCAACTGACAGCTCCACCGTTTAATGTAAACACGTATCCGGTTTGCGATTTAGAATCGTCCGGATCAGTGTCAAAGCTTGCATCAACGTAACCGTTTACGATGAGCTCTTTGTCACCTCCATATACGAGAAACATATCCTTAGTCCTTTTTAGGTACTTCAGGATGTTCTTGACCGCTGTCCAGTGATCCACTCCTGGATTACTTTGGTACCTCCCTGCTAAACTTATAGCAAGGCACACATCAGGTCTGGTACACAGCATTGCATACATGATAGAGCCTATGGCTGAAGCATAGGGAACATCTTTCATCTTCTCTCTATCTTCTGCAGTGGTCGGGCATTGAGTCCGACTCAACTTCACACCTTGTAACACAGGCAAGAACCCTTTCTTTGCTTGATCCATTTTGAACTTCTTCAAAATCTTGTCAAGGTATATGCTTTGTGAAAGTCCAATTAAACGTCTTGATCTATCTCTATAGATCTTTATGCCTAATTGTTGGGTTTCGTAGTAATTTCAAAAAAATTCCTACGCACACGCAAGATCATGTGATGCATAGCAACGAGAGGGGAGAGTGTTGTCTACGTACCCAACGCAGACCGACTGCGGAAGCGATGACACAACGTAGAGGAAGTAGTCGTACGTCTTCACGATCCAATCGATCAAGCACCGAAACTACGGCACCTCCGAGTTCGAGCACACGTTCAGCTCGATGACGATCCCCGGACTCCGATCCAGCAAAGTGTCGGGGAAAAAGTTCCGTCAGCACGACGGCGTGGTGACGATCTTGATGCACTACAGCAGCAGGGCTTCGCCTAAACTCCGCTACAGTATTATCAAGGACTATGGTGGCAGGGGGCACCGCACATGGCTAAGGAATAGATCACGTGGATCAACTTGTGTGTTCTAGCGTGCCTCTGCCTCAGTATATAAAGGACTAGAGGGGGGAGGCTGGCCGGCCATAGGAGGCGCGCCAGGAGAGTCCTACTCCCTCTGGGAGTAGGATCCCCCCCCCAATCCTAGTTGGAATAGGATTCGCGGAGGGGGAAAAGAGAGAAGGGGGCCGGCCACCTCTCCTAGTCCTAAAAGGACTAGGGGAAGGGGGTGGCGCACAGCCCATGTAGGGCTGCCTCTTCTCTTTTCCACTAAGGCCCATCATGGCCCATTTAGCTCCCGGGGGGGTTCCGGTAACCTTCCCGGTACTCCAGTAAAATCCCGATTTCACCCGAAACACTTCCGATATCCAAACATAGGCTTCCAATATATCAATCTTTATGTCTCGACCATTTCGAGACTCCTCGTCATGTCCGTGATCATATCCGGGACTCCAAACAACCTTCGGTACATCAAAATGCATAAACTCATAATATAACTGTCATCGTAACCTTAAGCGTGCGGACCCTACGGGTTCGAGAACAATGTAGACATGACCGAGACACGTCTCCGGTCAATAAACAATAGCGGGACCTGGATGCCCATATTGGTTCCTACATATTCTACGAAGATCTTTATCGGTCAGACCGCATAACAACATACATTGTTCCCTTTGTCATCGGTATGTTACTTGCCCGAGATTCGATCGTCGGTATACCAATACCTAGTTCAATCTCGTTACCGGCAAGTCTCTTTACTCGTTCTGTAATACATCATCCCGCAACTACCTCATTTAGTTACAATGCTTGCAAGGCTTTAATTGATGTGCATTACCGAGAGGGCCCAAAGATACCTCTCCGACAATCGGAGTGACAAAACCTAATCTCGAAATACGCCAACCCAACATCTACCTTTGGAGACACCTGTAATGCTCCTTTATAATCACCCAGTTACGTTGTGACGTTTGGTAGCACCCAAAGTGTTCCTCTGGCAAACGGGAGTTGCATAATCTCATAGTTATAGGAACATGTATAAGTCATGAAGAAAGCAATAGCAACATACTAAACGATCGGGTGCTAAGCTAATGGAATGGGTCATGTCAATCAGATCATTCAACTAATGATGTGACCTCGTTAATCAAATAACAACTCATTGTTCATGGTTAGGAAACATAACCATCTTTGATTAACGAGCTAGTCTAGTAGAGGCATACTAGTGACACTTTGTTTGTCTATGTATTCACACATGTATTATGTTTTCAGTTAATACAATTCTAGCATGAATAATAAACATTTATCATGATTATAAGGAAATAAATAATAACTTTATTATTGCCTCTAGGGCATATTTCCTTCAGTCTCCCACTTGCACTAGAGTCAATAATCTAGATTACACCGTAATGATCCTAACACCCATGGAGCCTTGGTGCTGATCATGTTTTGCTCGTGGAAGAGGCTTAGTCAATGGGTCTACAACATTCAGATCCGTATGTATCTTGCAAATCTCTATGTCTCCCACCTGGACTAGATCCCGGATGGAATTGAAGCGTCTCTTGATGTGCTTGGTCCTCTTGTGAAATCTGGATTCCTTTGCCAAGGCAATTGCACCAATATTGTCACAAAAGATTTTCATTGGACCCGATGCACTAGGTATGACACCTAGATCGGATATGAACTCCTTCATCCAGACTCCTTCGTTTGCTGCTTCCGAAGCAGCTATGTACTCCGCTTCACATGTAGATCCCGCTACGACGCTTTGTTTAGAACTGCACCAACTGACAGCTCCACCGTTTAATGTAAACACGTATCCGGTTTGCGATTTAGAATCGTCCGGATCAGTGTCAAAGCTTGCATCAATGTAACCTTTTACGACGAGCTCTTTGTCACCTCCATATACGAGAAGCATATCCTTAGTCCTTTTCAGGTATTTCAGGATGTTCTTGACCGCTGTCCAGTGATCCACTCCTGGATTACTTTGGTACCTCCCTGCTAGACTTATAGCAAGGCACACATCAGGTCTGGTACACAGCATTGCATACATGATAGATCCTATTGCTGATGCATAGGTAACATCTTTCATATTCTCTCTATCTTCTGCAGTGGTCGGGCATTGAGTCTTACTCAATTTCACACCTTGTAACACAGGCAAGAATCCTTTCTTTGCTTGATCCATTTTGAACTTCTTCAAAATTTTGTCAAGGTATGTTGTTTGTGAAAGTCCAATTAAGCGTCTTGATCTATCTCTATAGATCTTAATACCTAATATGAAAGCAGCTTCACCGAGGTCTTTCATTGAAAAACTCTTAATCAAGTATCCCTTTATGCTATCCAGAAATTCTATATCATTTCCAATTAACAATATGTCATCCACATATAATATTAGAAATGCTACAGAGCTCCCACTCACTTTCTTGTAAATACAGGCTTCTCCAAAAGTCTATATAAAACCAAATGCTTTGATCACACTATCAAAACGTTTATTCCAACTCCGAGAGGCTTGCACCAGTCCATAAATGGATCGCTGGAGCTTGCACACTTTGTTAGCTCCCTTTGGATCGATAAAACCTTCTGGTTGCATCATATACAATTCTTCTTCCAGAAATCCATTCAGGAATGCAGTTTTGACATCCATCTGCCAGATTTCATACTCATAAAATGCGGCAATTGCTAACATGATTCGGACAAACTTAAGCATCGCTACGGGTGAGAAGGTCTCATCGTAGTTAATCCCTTGAACTTGCCGAAAACCTTTTGCGACAAGTCGAGCTTTGTAGACAGTAATATTACCATTAGCGTCAGTCTTCTTCTTGAAGATCCATTTATTCTCAATTGCTTGCCGATCATCGGGCAAGTCAACCAAAGTCCATACTTTGTTCTCATACATGGATCCCATCTCAGATTTCATGGCTTCAAGCCACTTTGCGGAATATGGGCTCACCATCGCTTCTTCATAGTTCGTAGGTTCATCATGATCTAATAACATGACTTCCAGAACAGGATTACCGTACCACTCTGGTGCGGATCTTACTCTGGTTGATCTACGAGGTTCAGTAGTATCTTGTTCTGAAGTTTCATGATCATCATCATTAGCTTCCTCACTGACTGGTGTAGGTATCGCAGAAACAGTTTTCTGTGATGTACTACTTTCCAATAAGGGAGCAGGTACAGTTACCTCGTCAAGTTCTACTTTCCTCCCACTCACTTCTTTCGAGAGAAACTCCTTCTCCAGAAAGTTTCCGAATTTAGCAACAAAAGTCTTGCCTTCGGATCTGTGATAGAAGGTGTATCCAATAGTTTCCTTTGGATATCCTATGAAGACACATTTCTCCGATTTGGGTTCGAGCTTATCAGGTTGAAGCTTTTTCACATAAGCATCGCAGCCCCAAACTTTTAGAAACGACAAAATTGGTTTCTTGCCAAACCACAGTTCATAAGGTGTCGTCTCAACGGATTTTGATGGTGCCCTATTTAACATGAATGCGGCCGTCTCTAGAGCGTATCCCCAAAACGATAGCGGTAAATCAGTAAGAGACATCATAGATCGCACCATATCCAGTAAAGTATGATTACGACGTTCGGACACACCATTACGCTGAGGTGTTCCGGGTGGCGTGAGTTGCGAAACTATTCCATAATTTTTCAAATGTACACCAAACTCGTAACTCAAATATTCTCCTCCACGATCAGATCGTAGAAACTTTATTTTCTTGTTACGATGATTTTCAACTTCACTCTGAAATTCTTTGAACTTTTCAAATGTTTCAGACTTATGTTTCATTAAGTAGATATACCATATCTGCTTAAATCATCTGTGAAGGTGAGAAAATAACGATATCCGCCACGAGCCTCAATATTCATCGGACCACATACATCTGTATGTATGATTTTCAACAAATCTGTTGCTCTCTCCATAGTACCGGAGAACGGTGTTTTGGTCATCTTGCCTATGAGGCACGGTTCGCAAGTACCAAGTGATTCATAATCAAGTGGTTCCAAAAGTCCATCAGAATGGAGTTTCTTCATGCGCTTTACACCGATATGACCTAAACGGCAGTGCCACAAATAAGTTGCACTTTCATTATCAACTCTGCATCTTTTGGTTTCAACATTATGAATATGTGTGTTACTACTATCGAGATCCAACAAGAATAGACCACTCTTTAAGGGTGCATGACCATAAAAGATATTACTCATATAAATAGAACTATCATTATTCTCTGATTTAAATGAATAACCGTCTCGCATCAAACAAGATCCAGATATAATGTTCATGCTTAACGCTGGCACCAAATAACAATTATTTAGGTCTAATACTAATCCCAAAGGTAGATGTAGAGGTAGCGTGCCGACTGCGATCACATCGACTTTGGAACCGTTTCCCACGCGCATCGTCACCTCGTCCTTAACCAATCTTCGCTTGATCCGTAGTCCCTGTTTCGAGTTGCAAATATTAGCAACAGAACCAGTATCAAATACCCAGGTGCTACTGCGAGCATTAGTAAGGTACATATCAATAACATGTATATCACATATACCTTTTTTCACCTTGCCATCCTTCTTATCCGCCAAATACTTGGGGCAGTTCCGCTTCCAGTGACCAGTCTGCTTGCAATAGAAGCACTCAGTTTTAGGCTTAGGTCCAGGTTTGGGTTTCTTCTCTTGAGTAGCAACTTGCTTGCCGCTCTTTTTGAAGTTCCCCTTCTTCTTCCCTTTGCCCTTTTTCTTGAAACTAGTGGTCTTATTGACCATCAACACTTGATGCTCCTTCTTGATTTCTACCTCCGCAGCTTTCAGCATCGCGAAGAGCTCGGGAATAGTCTTGTTCATCCCTTGCATATTATAGTTCATCACGAAGCTCTTGTAGCTTGGTGGCAGTGATTGAAGAATTCTGTCAATGACGCTGTCATCTGGAAGATTAACTCCCAATTGAATCAAGTGATTATTATACCCAGACATTTTGAGTATATGCTCACTGACAGAACTGTTCTCCTCCATCTTGCAGCTATAGAACTTATTGGAGACTTCATATCTCTCAATCCGGGCATTTGCTTGAAATATTAACTTCAACTCCTGAAACATCTCATATGCTTCATGACGTTCAAAACGTCGTTGAAGTCCCGATTCTAAGCCGTAAAGCATGGCACACTGAACTATCGAGTAGTCATCAGCTTTGCTCTGCCAGACGTTCATAACATCTAGCGTTGCTCCTGCAGCAGGCCTGGCACCCAGCGGTGCTTCCAGGACGTAATTCTTCTGTGCAGCAATGAGAATAATCCTCAAGTTACGGACCCAGTCCGTGTAATTGCTACCATCATCTTTCAACTTTGCTTTCTCAAGGAACGCATTAAAATTCAACGGAACAACAGCACGAGCCATCTATCTACAATCAAACATAAACAAGCAAGATACTAATCAGGTACTAAGTTTCATGATAAATTTAAGTTCAGTTAATCAAGTTAATTAAAGAACTCCCACTTAGATAGACATCCCTCTAATCCTCTAAGTGATTACGTGATCCAAATCAACTAAACCATAACCGATCATCACGTGAGATGGAGTAGTTTTCAATGGTGAACATCGTTATGTTGATCATATCTACTATATGATTCACGCTCGACCTTTCGGTCTCCGTGTTCCGAGGCCATATCTGTATATGCTTGGCTCGTCAAGTATAACCTGAGTATTCCGCGTGTGCAACTGTTTTGCACCCGTTGTATTTGAACGTAGAACCTACCACACCCGATCATCACGTGGTGTCTCAGCACGAAGAACTTTCGCAACGGTGCATACTTAGGGAGAACACTTCTTGATAATTTAGTGAGAGATCATCTTATAATGCTACCGACAATCAAAGCAAGATAAGATGCATAAAAAGGATAAACATCACATGCAATCAATATAAGTGATATGATATGGCCATCATCATCTTGTGCTTGTGATCTCCATCTCCGAAGCACCGTCGTGATCACCATCATCACCGGCGTGACACCTTGATCTCCATCGTAGCATCGTTGTCGTCTCGCCAAGCTTATGCTTCCACGACTATCACTACCGCTTAGTAATAAAGTAAAGCATTACATCGCGATTTCATTGCATACAATAAAGCGACAACCATATGGCTCCTGCCAGTTGCCGATAACTCGGTTACAAAACATGATCATCTCATACAATAAAATTCAGCATCATGTCTTGACCATATCACATCACAACATGCCCTGCAAAAACAAGTTAGACGTCCTCTACTTTGTTGTTGCAAGTTTTACGTGGCTGCTACGGGCTTAAGCAAGAACCAATCTCACCTACGCATCAAAACGACAACGATAGTTTGTCAAATAGACTCCGTTTTAACCTTCGCAAGGACCGGGCGTAGCCATACTCGGTTCAACTAAAGTTGGAGAGACAGTCGCCCGCAAGCCACCTATGTGCAAAGCACGTCGGGGGAACCGGTCTCGCGTAAGCGTACGCGTAAGGTTGGTCCGGGTCGTCTCGTCCAACAATGCCGCCGAACCAAAGTATGACATGCTGGTAGGCAGTATGACTTATATCGCCCACAACTCACTTGTGTTCTACTCGTGCAAATAACATCAACATAAATAACCTAGGCTCGGATGCCACTGTTGGGTTTCGTACTAATTTCAAAAAAATTCCTACGCACACGCAAGATCATGTGATGCATAGCAACGAGAGGGGAGAGTGTTGTCTACGTACCCAATGCAGACCGACTGCGGAAGCGATGACACAACGTAGAGGAAGTAGTCGTACGTCTTCACGATCCAACCGATCAAGCACCGAAACTACGGCACCTCCGAGTTCGAGCACACGTTCAGTTCGATGACGATCCCCGGACTCCGATCCAGCAAAGTGTCGGGGAAAAAGTTCCGTCAGCACGACGGCGTGGTGACGATCTTGATGCACTACAGCAGCAGGGCTTCGCCTAAACTCCGCTACAGTATTATCGAGGACTATGGTGGCAGGGGGCACCGCACACGGCTAAGGAATAGATCACGTGGATCAACTTGTGTGTTCTAGGGTGCCTCTGCCTCAGTATATAAAGGACTAGAGGGGGGAGGCTGGCCGGCCATAGGAGGCACGCCAGGAGAGTCCTACTCCCTCTGGGAGTAGGATTCCCCCCCCCCAATCCTAGTTGGAATAGGATTCGCGGAGGGGGAAAAGAGAGAGAGGGGGCCGGCCACCTCTCCTAGTCCTAATAGGACTAGGGGAAGGGGGTGGCGCACAGCCCATGTAGGGCTGCCTCTTCTCTTTTCCACTAAGGCCCATCATGGCCCATTTAGCTCCCGGGGGGTTCCGGTAACCTTCCCGGTACTCCGGTAAAATCCCGATTTCACCCGGAACACTTCCGATATCCAAACATAGGCTTCCAATATATCAATCTTTATGTCTCGACCATTTCAAGACTCCTCGTCATGTCCGTGATCATATCCGGGACTCCGAACAACCTTTGGTACATCAAAATGCATAAACTCATAATATAACTGTCATCGTAACCTTAAGCGTGCGGACCCTACGGGTTCGAGAACAATGTAGACATGACCGAGACACGTCTCCGGTCAATAACCAATAGCGGGACCTGGATGCCCATATTGGTTCCTACATATTCTACGAAGATCTTTATCGGTCAGACTGCATAACAACATACGTTGTTCCCTTTGTCATCGCTATGTTACTTGCCCGAGATTCGATCGTCGGTATACCAATACCTAGTTCAATCTCGTTACCGGCAAGTCTCTTTACTCGTTCTGTAATACATCATCCCGCAACTAACTCATTTAGTTACAATGCTTGCAAGGCTTTAATTGATGTGCATTACCGAGAGGGCCCAGAGATACCTCTCCGACAATCGGAGTGACAAAACCTAATCTCGAAATACGCCAACCCAACATCTACCTTTGGAGACACCTGTAATGCTCCTTTATAATCACCCAGTTACGTTGTGACGTTTGGTAGCACCCAAAGTGTTCCTCTGGCAAACGGGAGTTGCATAATCTCATAGTTATAGGAACATGTATAAGTCATGAAGAAAGCAATAGCAACATACTAAACGATCGGGTGCTAAGCTAATGGAATGGGTCATGTCAATCAGATCATTCAACTAATGATGTGACCTCGTTAATCAAATAACAACTCATTGTTCATGGTTAGGAAACATAACCATCTTTGATTAACGAGCTAGTCTAGTAGAGGCATACTAGTGACACTTTGTTTGTCTATGTATTCACACATGTATTATGTTTCCGGTTAATACAATTCTAGCATGAATAATAAACATTTATCATGATTATAAGGAAATAAATAATAACTTTATTATTGCCTCTAGGGCATATTTCCTTCACTAATATGTAAGCAGCTTCACCGAGGTCTTTCATTGAAAAACTCTTATTCAAGTATCCCTTTATGCTATCCAGAAATTCTATATCATTTCCGATCAGTAATATGTCATCCACATATAATATCAGAAATGCTACAGAGCTCCCACTCACTTTCTTGTAAATACAGGCTTCTCCAAAAGTCTGTATAAAACCAAATGCTTTAATCACACTATCAAAGCATTTATTCCAACTCCGAGAGGCTTGCACCAGTCCATAAATGGATCGCTGGAGCTTGCACACTTTGTTAGCTCCCTTTGGATCGACAAAACCTATCGGTTGCATCATATACAACTCTTCTTCTAGAAATCCATTCAGGAATGCAGTTTTGACATCCATCTGCCAAATTTCATAATCATAAAATGCGGCAATTGCTAACATGATTCGGACAGACTTAAGCATCGCTACGGGTGAGAAGGTCTCATCGTAGTTAATCCCTTGAACTTGCCGAAACCCTTTTGCGACAAGTCGAGCTTTGTAGACAGTAATATTACCGTCGGCGTCAGTCTTCTTCTTGAAGATCCATTTATTCTCAATTGCTTGCCGATCATTGGGCAAGTCAACCAAAGTCCATACTTTGTTCTCATACATGGATCCCATCTCAAATTTCATGGCTTCAAGCCATCTTGCGGAATCTGGGCTCACCATCGCTTCTTCATAGTTCGTAGGTTCATCATGATCTAGTAGCATGACTTCCAGAACAGGATTACCGTACCACTATGGTGCGGATCTTACTCTGGTTGATCTACGAGGTTCAGTAGTATCTTGTTCTGAAGTTTCATGATCATCATCATTAGCTTCCTCACTAATTGGTGTAGGTGTCACAGAAACAGTTTTCTGTGATGCACTACTTTCCAATAAGGGAGCAGGTACAGTTACCTCGTCAAGTTCTAATTTCCTCCCACTCACTTCTTTCAAGAGAAACTCCTCTAGAAAGTTTCCGAACTTAGCAACAAAAGTCTTGCCTTCGGATCTGTGATAGAAGGTGTATCCAATAGTCTCCTTTGGATATCCTATGAAGACACATTTCTCCGATTTGGGTTCGAGCTTATCAGGTTGAAACTTTTTCACATAAGCATCGCAGCCCCAAACTTTCAGAAATGACAACTTCGGTTTCTTGCCAAACCATAGTTCATAAGGCGTCGTCTCAACGGATTTTGATGGTGCCCTATTTAACGTGAATGCGGCCGTCTCCAAAGCATAACCCCAAAACGATAGCGGTAAATCAGTAAGAGACATCATAGATCGCACCATATCTAGTAAAGTACGATTACGACGTTCGGACACACCATTACGCTGTGGTGTTCCGGGTGGCGTGAGTTGCGAAACTATTCCGCATTGTTTCAAATGTACACCAAACTCGTAACTCAAATATTCTCCTCCACGATCAGATCGTAGAAACTTTATTTTCTTGTTACGATGATTTTCAACTTCACTCTGAAATTCTTTGAACTTTTCAAATGTCTTAGACTTATGTTTCATTAAGTAGATATACCCATATCTGCTTAAGTCATCTGTGAAGGTGAGAAAATAACGATATCCGCCATGAGCCTCAATATTCATCGGACCACATACATCTGTATGTATGATTTCCAACAAATCTGTTGCTCTCTCCATAGTACCGGAGAACGGTGTTTTAGTCATCTTGCCCATGAGGCACGGTTCGCAATTACCAAGTGATTCATAATCAAGTGGTTCCAAAAGTCCATCAGTATGGAGTTTCTTCATGCGCTTTACACCGATATGACCTAAACGGCAGTGCCATAAATAAGTTGCACTATCATTATCAACTCTGCATCTTTTGGTTTCAACATTATGAATATGTGTGTTACTACTATCGAGATTCAATAAGAATAGACCACTCTTCAAGGGTGCATGACCATAAAAGATATTATTCATATAAATAGAACAACCATTATTCTCTGATTTAAATGAATAACCGTCTTGCATCAAACAAGATCTAGATATAATGTTCATGCTTAACGCTGGCACCAAATAACAATTATTTAGGTCTAATATTAATCCCGAAGGTAGATGTAGAGGTAGCGTGCCGACTGCGATCACATCGACTTTGGAACCGTTTCCCACGCGCATCGTCACCTCGTCCTTAGCCAATCTTCGCTTAATCCGTAGTCCCTGTTTCGAGTTGCAAATATTAGCAACAGAACCAGTATAATATACCAAGGTACTACTGCGAGCATTAGTAAGGTACACATCAATAACATGTATATCACATATACCTTTGTTCACCTTGTCATCCTTCTTATCCGCCAAATACTTGGGGCAGTTCCGCTTCCAGTGACCAGTCTGCTTGCAGTAGAAGCACTCAGTTTCAGGCTTAGGTCCAGACTTGGGTTTCTTCTCTTGAGCAGCAACTTGCTTGCTGTTCTTCTTGAAGTTCCCCTTCTTCTTCCCTTTGCCCTTTTTCTTGAAACTAGTGGTCTTGTTGACCATCAACACTTGATGCTCCTTTTTGATTTCTACCTCCGCAGCTTTCAGCATTGCGAAGAGCTCGGGAATAGTCTTATTCATCCCTTGCATATTATAGTTCATCATGAAGCTCTTGTAGCTTGGTGGTAGTGATTGGAGAATTCTGTCAATGACGCAATCATCTGGAAGATTAACTCCCATCTGAATCAAGTGATTATTATACCCAGACATTTTGACTATATGCTCACTGACAGAACTGTTCTCCTCCATCTTGCAGCTATAGAACTTATTGGAGACTTCATATCTCTCAATCCGGGCATTTGCTTGAAATATTAACTTCAACTCCTGGAACATCTCATATGCTCCATGACGTTCAAAACATCGTTGAAGTCCCGGTTCTAAGCCGTAAAGCATGGCACACTGAACTATCGAGTAGTCATCAGCTTTGCTCTGCCAGACGTTCACAACATCTGGTGTTGCTCCAGTAGCAGGCCTGGCACCCAGCGGTGCTTCCAGGACGTAATTCTTTTGTGCAGCAATGAGGATAATCCTCAAGTTACGGACCCAGTCCGTGTAATTGCTACCATCATCTTTCAACTTTGCTTTCTCAAGGAACGCATTAAAATTCAACGGAACAACAGCACGGGCCATTTATCTACAAACATACATAAACAAGCAAGATACTATCAGGTACTAAGTTGATGATAAATTTAGGTTCAATTAATCATATTACTTAAAGAACTCCCACTTAGATAGATATCCCTCTAATCCTCTAAGTGATTACGTGATCCAAATCAACTAAACCATGTCCGATCATCACGTGAGATGGAGTAGTTTCATTGGTGAACATCACTATGTTGATCATATCTACTATATGATTCACGCTCGACCTTTCGGTCTCCGTGTTCCGAGGCCATATCTGTATATGCTTGGCTCGTCAAGTATAACCTGAGTATTCCGCGTGTGCAACTGTTTTGCACCCGTTGTATTTGAACGTAGAGCCTATCACACCCGATCATCACGTGGTGTCTCAGCACGAAGAACTTTCGCAACGGTGCATACTCAGGGAGAAAACTTCTTGATAATTTGGTGAGAGATCATCTTATAATGCTACCGTCAATCAAAGCAAGATAAGATGCATAAAAGATAAACATCACATGCAATCAATATAAGTGATATGATATTGCCATCATCATCTTGTGCTTGTGATCTCCATCTCCGAAGCACCGTCATGATCACCATCGTCACCGGCACGACACCTTGATCTCCATCGTAGCATCGTTGTCGTCTCGCCATTCTTATGCTTCCACGACTATCGCTACCGCTTAGTGATAAAGTAAAGCATTACAGCGCGATTGCATTGCATACAATAAAGCGACAACCATATGGCTCCTGCCAGTTGCCGATAACTCGGTTACAAAACATGATCATCTCATACAATAAAATTTAGCATCATGTCTTGACCATATCACATCACAACATGCCCTGCAAAAACAAGTTAGACGTCCTCTACTTTGTTGTTGCATGTTTTACGTGGTTTCTACGGGCTTAAGCAAGAACCAATCTTACCTACGCAAAAACCACAACGATAGTTTGTCAAGTTGGTGCTGTTTTAACCTTCGCAAGGACCGGGCGTAGTCACACTCAGTTCAACTAAAGTTGGAGAAACTGTCACCCGCAAGCCACCTATGTGCAAAGCACGTCGGGAGAACCAGTATCGCGTAAGCGTACGCGTAATGTCGGTCCGGGCCGCTTCGTCCAACAATACCGCCGAACCAAAGTATGACATGCTGGTAAGCAGTATGACTTATATCGCCCACAACTCACTTGTGTTCTACTCGTGCATATAACATCAACATATAAAACCTAGGCTCGGATGCCACTGATGGGTTTCGTAGTAATTTCAAAAAAATTCCTACGCTCACGCAAGATCATGATGATGCATAGCAACGAGAGGGGAGAGTATGATCTACGTACCCTTGTAGATCGACAACGGAAGCGTTTGGTTGATGTAGTCGTACGTCTCCACGGCCCGACCGATCAAGCACCGAAACTACGGCACCTCCGAGTTCTAGCACACGTTCAGCTCGATGACGATCCCCGGACTCCGATCCAGCAAAGTGTCGGGGAAGAGTTCCGTCAGCACGACGGCGTGGTGACGATCTTGATGCTCTACTGCAGCAGGGCTTCGCCTAAACACCGCTACAATATTATCAAGGACTATGGTGGAAGGGGGCACCGTACACGGCTAAGAATATGATCACGTGGATCAACTTGTGTCTCTCTGGGGTGCCCCTGCCTCCGTATATAAAGGCTCAAGGGGGGAGGCCGGCCGGCCATCATAGGGCGCGCCAGGAGGAGTCCTACTCCCTCCGGGAGTAGGACTTCTCCCCCAATCCTAGTTGGAATAGGATTCGCGAGGTGGAAAAGAGAGAGAGAGAGAGAGAGAGAGAGAGAGAGAGAAAGGAGGGGGGCGCCGGCCCCCTCTCTCCTTGTCCTATTCGGACTAGGGGGGAGGGGCGCGCGGCCCAGCCCTGGCCGCGTCTCCTCTTCTTCCACTAAGGCCCACTAAGGCCCGTGTAGCTCCCGGGGGGTTCCGGTAACCTCCCGGTACTCCGGTAAAATCCCGATTTCACCCGGAACACTTCCGATATCCAAACATAGGCTTCCAATATATCAATCTTTATGTCTCGACCATTTCGAGACTCCTCGTCATGTCCGTGATCACATCCGGGACTCCGAACAACCTTCGGTACATCAAAATGCATAAACTCATAATATAACTGTCATCGTAACCTTAAGCGTGCGGACCCTACCGGTTCGAGAACAATGTAGACATGACCGAGACACGTCTCTGGTCAATAACCAATAGCAGAACCTGGATGCTCATATTGGCTCCTACATATTCTACGAAGATCTTTTATCGGTCAGACCGCATAACAACATACGTTGTTCCCTTTGTCATCGGTATGTTACTTGTCCGAGATTCGATCGTCGGTATCCCATACCTAGTTCAATCTCGTTACCGGCAAGTCTCTTTACTCGTTCTGTAATACATCATCCCGCAACTAACTCATTAGTTGCAATGCTTGCAAGGCTTAAGTGATGTGCATTACCGAGAGGGCCCAGAGATACCTCTCCGACAATCGGAGTGACAAATCCTAATCTCGAAATACGCCAACCCAACATGTACCTTTGGAGACACCTGTAGAGCTCCTTTATAATCACCCAGTTACGTTGTGACGTTTGGTAGCACACAAAGTGTTCCTCTGGCAAACGGGAGTTGCATAATCTCATAGTCATAGGAACATGTATAAGTCATGAAGAAAGCAATAGCAACATACTAAACGATCGGGTGCTAAGCTAATGGAATGGGTCATGTCAATCAGATCATTCAACTAATGATGTGATCCTGTTAATCAAATTACAACTCTTTGTCCATGGTTAGGAAACATAACCATCTTTGATTAACAAGCTAGTCTAGTAGAGGCATACTAGTGACACTCTGTTTGTCTATGTATTCACACATGTATTATGTTTCCGGTTAATACAATTCTAGTATGAATAATAAACTTTTATCATGATATAAGGAAATAAATAATAACTTTATTATTGCCTCTAGGGCATATTTCCTTCACGTACTACAACAAAACTCCAATCGTATCGCTTCAAGCGTGTGTGCTCTAGCCAGAGAAACCCATCATTATCACCTCTAGAAGATCTCCTATTTAGAAACTCCCCCTCCCCGAGCACTCTTTCCCACCCATAGCTCCTCCACCCATTCTTGGGAATCTTCATGCCTAATGAGTTATACCCCTACACTCTCATTTTCCACTACTGGAGAAATAATAGCCACCACCACTTCTTACCGCCATGAGCTCTCTAGAGCATCCCTCATCAACTCCATACACCAATGCGGCCCAATCGCCACCGTGTAGCACCCACGGCACTCCAATACCATTTCTGGATCACCGCACCATGCACCTCAAAGGTGCTCGTCACCACTAACCGCCGTGGGGGACATTTTCCTTGCTCCGGACCTTTTCCTACATGGACTAGTGCGCTCGCTTCTCTCGTCAATCTTTTGTACGAAACGTCGACGATGTCAAGAATGGATTGTGCCGACACCGCCTTCGTCCATACCGGAACGGCAGGAAAAACCCCTCGTTTCTACTCGCTACGTGGGCCCCTTTCAGTGGTAGCTCATCCCTCCATGTTTTGCATTAGTATTGTATATTCCCATAAAGATTAAGGATACTTATGCAAATATTATATTTGAAAAACAAAGGGAGCCTCAACAAACTTTAAACTTACTCCTAGATAATTCCCTAACTCCTTGTTCTTAAATAAACTCAAAAGCCCCTTACCGTCGAATGGGAATACTTATGGTGACAACGGGAACCACTAATGGAGGCCCCAAGTGGGAGAGAATAGAGCAGGTACTTGACAATTAATTTAACTGGACCTGATATTTAATGGGTGAGACGCATTCGATAATGAGATCCACCCACTTAGAGTCAAAAACCAGATTGAACATAATACTTATCAAAAATTCCAGTCCACCTGGTCATACGAATTGTGCATATCAAGCTTGACATCACATAGACAAAACCTTCCTTTCCTTTGTTTTCTTTGTAGTATGATAACACTCATATGCCACAAAATCATTATTGGTGACCATGCACCATGGAATGAAAGTGTGCTTGCTTATTGCAAAAATTATCTCAGGCAGCCATACTCTTCAAACAGTTAGCAACATTTCTTGATAACTTTATAAACTACTTTGTGTGAAGAAAAATGGCTGGGACTGACTTACTGATTTGGGGTTATCAAACTTTGGAATAGAAACCAACATTTGTTGTTACATCTGTCCAGAACCATGCCCGAGTTGAGTGCTTGTAACACATTACTGAATCATGCAATCATCTGGATTGCATAATTAGTTGATTATGTGCAAATGTGAATGATGTAGTTTGTTACCGTTTTGTTATACTTGTTCGGCTACCCTTGAAAATGAGCGTGTAGCTTTCTCAGGTCTCTCTCTCTCTCTCTCTCTCTCTCTCTCTCTCTCTCTCTAGTGTGTTTCATATTCTTTATGCACCACGCTGCTCACTATGTATTATATGCTTGATCGTAGAGCAAACGTGAACTTGCCATCCATGCTAAAACATAGGTAGCACTGTTTATTTTATAAATTCATGGAATCATATACAGAATCTGGTAAACCTCCCGAGTATAGGATAAGTGTACACTGGACTTCCCTCTAAGAATGAAAATTATATACATGACACTGGACTGACACATGGTAGCAACAACCTGCGCTCACCTTTGCTTTGGAAACTACTCATCAGACCAGGTGATGCCCTCCATGCCGACGTTCTGGTCGAGCCCCAAGGCATTCCACACCGCAGGAGAGGCGTCAACGATGTTGTTAGCACACGGGGGCTCGTAGTTGTGGTCTTCGTCGCAGCCATAGACGGAGTCACACTCGTCCACCACCTTGGCATACACAGACTTGCCATTGGCGTTGATCTTGATGCGGTGCCCGCAACGGGCCATGTTCTTGAACCAGCCGGTGGAGAGCGCAACGACCATCTCCTTATCGCTGTGGTAGGAATTGTCACACTCGGACGGACCGCCGCCGTCCTTGCCCTTCTCGAAGCTGTTGAGCGTCAAGACGGCCTTGGTGGTCGCGGTGACCGGCGGCGAGCAGTGGTACTGCGGGTACCTCTTGCCATCCTCGCAACAGTCTGGGTCGTTGCTCTTCTCACAGTTGCCCGACTTTCCTGGAAGGTAGCCACTCGCACGGCAGACACCGAGACCCGAGCGGAGTGAGGACGCGATGTGGGCGGTGGAGAGCGTCACCAGGAGGAAGATTGCCATGGTGGCTAGAGCTCTTGCAGTGGCCATCTTAGCTACTGAACAGTGCTGAACTATAACCCTCGTATACTTCTTCTTGGTTGCTGTTACAGTACTGGTTTGTTTGCCTCGATTGCTTGTGTTGTGTGGTTAGAGAGCTGCAGGGTTGACTTTATATAGTGTTGCCGCTAGTTCAGTTCTGAGCACCAACTTGTTGCATGTTCTCCACGGCAAATCATTGATGAGTTCAGACAGGGCACTGGTCCGTAACGTATCAAATGGATTGTTATAATACTAGGTCGGATGTATACATATCGTGTCTCATTGAGCATGATCCTTGGGAAAGACAGACAGAGACAGGATTACACGGATGACAAAACTATTGCAGAACAGGTTCACAGAACTGAATGAATTGATAGCAACATTCTATTCTATTTCTACCACCATTTTTCTGAATTTTTTTCCCTAGTTCGTGCAGGTCTCCTTCGTGTGTTCATGCAAGGCTTCCCTCTTTCTTACTAAAAAATTCAGGTCCAAGTCTAATTCATGTGTTGTTCAAAATGTTAAGAAACCAGATATCCTGATTCAATTTCACACAGAAGGAAATAAAATGTACAACTTGGGGAGAACATATATGATGCTACCACCAGAGGTGCAGTTCCTTGCTGGTTTTTCTTTTTTAGACAAACTCACAAAGCTTTATTCAACCGTCACAAGGTTTACAGGGAAGAAAACAAGCTGCTGCAACACATATTTTCGCCATTTGAGCAATTTACCTTGAGACCACAGTTTCATCCTCAGATTCCATTGCCGTAGTAACATCTTACTTGGAACTTTAGAATCCTGCAGACCACCATTTCATTGCCTGAATGTAGTACACTGCATATACGCGCTGGCAGAAAGGTAGCGGAGCACATTGCTCTGCTTAGACCCAAGCTGAAGAACAGGGCATGCTTGATTGCTTGCATACATCTCAGTATCGCAAACCGAGCTTTCGCTTGGATCTACAACTGCAAGACACACATCCAAATGTTCGATTTCGTCGAGTTTGAAGACCTCCGGCATCTTGTTAAAATCAAGGCATAACCACTCATTTTTCCGCTGGCGTTACATTCAAATGTGACCAGAATCAAAAATAGGATAATCTCACAAAAATAAGTCAGGACGTCTCTGCTTCTCCATACATACAGGTAGAATTTTCCGTTGTTGGACAGCCGCAACAGGTTTACTTCCTAGAACTTATTTCTCTAGCATGACAGTATAGAGTGAATAGCCCTAGTAACAAAGGGAAAACGCTCTCGCTCCATTCGCTGAAGATGGTCCTCTATTTCACTTGGTAACATCATGAATGGCATTAGCCAAGTAGGCGACGTTGCCTGTCGTTACGCCGGCCATGCTGAAAGAATAGATGCAGAACAAGTTAATGTGAGGAAATTAGACCAAAGGCGCCAGCAAAACAAAGAAAAACATGAAGAAACTGAATAGTTATAGTCGTTGTTAGTACCTTATTCTCCCGTTGCGTGTCATGTAGATATGGTATTCACTTGTCAAGCGGTCGACTTGTTCCGGTGTCATCCCACTGTAGCAAAACATTCCAATCTGCACGAATATAGAAAACAGTTCTTACATATAACCAATAACCAAATTGCCAATCTCCAAAAGAAACAAAGTTGAAATGAATGCAGAGGTTCTTGTCCAGCTAAAGGTATCAGCGCCACACAGAAGGAGATTGGTCTGCACTAGTAGTATTACGTCAAGAGTTTAATCACGGAAGTTACTGACTCTTCCCAGTTTTAATTAAGACTAAAAGCTTGAATGCCACACCTTCATTTGTCAGATTGACTATAACCATACGTAAGACAACTAATATATTATAAATTCACACTTCTAGTTGATTTGGAAAATTGTTAGGCCCAAAAAGCCCCTGACATATGTTTCTAGATGGTTGTTTGGCTCTCTGACATGGCTGTGACTTGCAGGACTGTATTAGCACCATAGACCACACATCATAGAATCATTTTCCCTATCTGAGTTTGCGCAAGTGTGGAAGCCATAATTTCTTTAAGTTACATCAAATGTAGTCCCTGGTGCACATAATTGTCTATAACTACAAGATTATGGTACCCCAGGGTGGGACCTTAGGATTGTTAGCATTATCGCAACTATTGTACATCAGTACAATTTGCATGCCATTAGTATCAAATTCAGAAATTCCATAGTGACATTTATCATAGTGCTATTTACCTGATTCGTGACATGCTCCCATGATAAAGGTGAACCTAACTTTTCAAGATTCTCCCGAAGTGCCTTCCGCATTCCAATGATACGATCAGCCATACCCTAGAGACAACAAGAATTGTTAATAAACTACTCCCTCCTTTCCAAAATACTTGACTTCCATTTATCCAAAAATGGATGTACCTATATACTAAAACATGTCTAGATACATCTATATTTTGACAAATGGAAGGCATGTATTGTGGAACGGAGGGAGTACTTTCTTTACATACTCCATAGACTTCATTTAGGAGCTTTAAATGGTTTAGACAGCTAATCAACAGTTTACCTTGACCTCTCCCAACCATACGTTCTTCAATTCTGGATCACTAAGGATAATTGAAACAACCAGCGCACCATGAACAGGTGGGTTGCTGTACATTGGTCTCGCAATCTGTTGCAATTGGCTCTTAACAGCAACTGCTTGCATCTCATCCTCGCAGAGGATACTGCAATGGCAACAAATCAAATGATAGCAACGATCATGATATGGCTACCATTTAGACAAAACACAATATACTCCCTCCGTTCCTAAATATAAGACCTTTTAGAGATTCCAGTATGGATTACATATGGAGCAAAATGAGCGAATCTACACTCTGAACTATGTCTACATACATACGAATGTTGTCCGTATTGAAATCTCTAAAAGGGCTTATATTTAGAAACGGAGGGAGTATTTCTTTGACAGTCATAGACTTCGCTGCAGACAATACATAGGGATCATTCCCTGAAGTGAAATTTGTTTGGTCTTTTGTTTGATTTCAAAACACAGTGTCTTGAGAAATCCAACAAGCTATACTTATTTTTATTTTTACCAGAAAGCCACACTTAATTTTACAAGAGCATGCGTGAAGTTGGTCAGGAACATACACAGATACACTATTACTGAAACCAGGAGCTAGGTGATAGCATCATGACATACGTTTCAAGGATAACTATCAGTGATCAATAGGATACCTCAGACATCCCACTCTCTGGCCATAAAGACCCATGTTCTTTGCATATGACTGAGCACATCCAATTTGGTGTCCATCTTCAAGGAATATACGGATTGCCTTGGCATCTCTCTCTGGATCACCGCTGGCAAATCCTTGGTATGCCATGTCAAAGAATGGGAAATGGTTCTTCAACTATAGAAACACAAGAGTGAGATATGCAAGCTGTAACCTGTAGCAAACAGGAAGCCAATATACAATCAACACCAATATCTGTTATCTTCTATTTCTCCTTACCTTGAACTGATAGGATATTTCTCGCCATTGTTCCTCAGTAGGATCTACTCCAGTAGGATTATGGGCACATGCATGAAGCAAAAAGAATGAACCATTTGGAGCATTCTGCGGATGACACAGAAAATCAGAAGAAGAAAACATAAAATCGAAGCAGCTATAGACAAATACACACTGTCAACATGCTAGAATCACTTGGGAAATGGCAAGTCTTTCTCTGTCTTAACTTCCAAAGTCTAACAGGCTGAAACTATATATGTATATAAAAAACTCAAGGTAACAGATAGAACAAGTAACATGAGAAGTTGATAATTGATCTATAGCTACGTGGTTTTACAAATCCATACAAAGTTTGATACAGGAATGAGCAACAATGCAAGATGTCATAATAAAAATGATACTCGGGAAATGGATCACCTTGATATCATCCATCAATCCTGCAAAGTCAAGCCCTCTCGATTCCGGATGGTAATATGAGAATGTCCTCTGTGGCACTTGAGCATCCCTCCAAATATTATGATGGCTGGAGAAGTTTCCGACATTAATGTTAGCTACTAAGGATGTAGCGCAAGTGGGAAGACAGCTGCTTATGAATTCTGTTTGACTACCATAGCGGCAAGCCTAAGGTAAGATAAACTACTTCCTCCGTCCCATATTAACTGTAGCTCAAACGGATACATCCTTTCGAGCAACAGTTAATATGCGACGGAGGGAGTAGTTCTCATGCAGACCACAATGGTGTTTACTGAAGATCTTTCTTTCTTTTTTTTCCTTAAAATAATCTGAGAAGTGAACAAAAGAACAATTGGTATCACAGCAGAGTATTAACTCACTTGGACCACGTTGGTGTAGGTATGTAGATCTGCGAATCCGGCAAGAAACGCTTCTGGAAATCAGCGAAGAGCCGGCATGCGCCAGTTCCTGAAAGTGCCTGCACCGCTGCAATTCTTTTATCTTTGATGAACTCGGAGTCCTCGCCATACGCCAGCTTTAGTGACTCTTCAATCATGTGGATACTCCCTCCCATTGGAAGGTACTCCCTGTTTTGCAAATGTAACCAAGATACTGATCATAAGTCTGGAAGCCAAAACACATGGCAAACTGGCAGTGTCCACTCTCCAGTAGTTAAGTGTTTGTGTTTAACATTGATATGGTCTAGTATCAAGCAAAAGACAGCATGTCTAGGATGACCGAACCATCTTTTTCATGATAAAGCTGCCAAAAAGCATCATCTGAAAATTATGATGTAGATCAACCCAAAACTGGTGTCCGGCCAATAAGCAGAAAGTAAAAAAATGCTAGCATTCCAAAATCTCATTGAAGGAGAAAATAAGAAAAACCGGCGCCACTAGAAGGTAAAGGCGTCGATGCGGTTCCTATTTGGAAGGTTGTAATTTCTTAACCGCAGCAGTTCCTACCCCTGCCAACAGCATCGGTTATCGATCAAGCATCTGGCAAGCTATTTCTCCCCAGCCCGCACATAAAAATGAACATAAGGTCCTTGCAACTAACTAGTGGATCAGCAGGTGCGAAGCAAGCAAGCAGCTGAGATTCCCAACACGCACAACTAGACAGAGAAAACACTAGCATCGGCCGACTCCGTGTCCACTCAAGCCCGCCGTCATCCTGGCTGGCGGAAATTTCATCGAACACGATCCGTGCAAGCAGCAGCTAGCAAGAGCGAGCGGATCAAGGGAGCCGGGAAGGGGATCTCACGCACATGTTGAGGTTGCCGGCGATCCGGCGCTCCGCCTCGCGCACGCAGTCGAGCACGACGGGCTTGCCGCTGTCGTCCCGGTAGGCGCCCTGCAGTTCGCCCAGCCATTTTGTCAGAACCAGCCGGCGGCGGCATTCGGATGGGAAGATTCCAAATAAAGAGGCGAGCTATAAGAGGAGTGTAAGCACGTACGACGCCGACGTTGACTTTGTCGGGGGAGGGGTCGGCGAGGAAGGCCTCGGTGACGCCGAGGATGGGGTCCTTGGGCGCCGGCTCGACGTGGCCGAAGAGCGACGCCATCGCCCGCGCCGGGAGCAGGGGCAGGCCCCCTGCCCCGCGCCGCCGGATCGCGGAGGCCGCGCGGCGGTACAGCGCCATGGCGGGCCGGCGAGGCGGCGGCGAGATTCTTGGCCGGCCGGAGGAGGGGCGGAGGGGAAAGGTGGGAGGAAATCTGTGGGCTGGTTGCGGCGGGCGGGCGGTGGTTTTGCGGGGGAGGAGAAAAAGGCGTTCCGTTTCGACGGATTCCTTCCCCGTCTCGATTCCTTCGCTGGCTGGTTTCAATTTTACCACTTTACTGCTACTCTGACTGGCAGTCAACTGTTACTGCTAGTGCTATTTTCACTACTCCCTCTGATCCATGTTACTTGTTGACAAGTAACAAATACTCCCTTCATCAGGAAATACTTGTCCAAGGAATAAATGTATCTACCTGTATTTTAGTTTTAAATACATCCATTCGTATCCATTTTCACGACAAGTATTTCCGGACGAAGGGAGTACGTGTCCGGAGACAAATGGTAGAGACAAAAATCATCCAACCATATGCATCAAATCCAAACCATGTGTTATGACTAATAGTGGGCTAGGCGGTCTAGGAGAAGAAAAAAAGAGATAAAGTTGCACATGGGCTGTCGAGGGACATGGTCCAACTAATAGTAGGCTAGGCAGACTTTCCTGACTTCCCACAAATCGTCAGCGCCGTCAAGTTGGGATACTTGAATCCCAACCGAGATGGAGAACCTTGCAAGAGGGTTTTACAAAAATCATTTTTTCATTGGAAGGGGTACACGACATGGAAACAAGTCTTAAAACAAGTGCTAAAGAGAAGTGAGTTTAGAGATGAACGCATCTTTAGTGGAGCCATATACAGAAGAGGAAGTAAAAAAGACCTTGTGTCCAAATGTTCCCGATATATGCTCCTGGGCTGGATGGGTTTCACGCCCTTTTTGTCAGCGTCACTGAGACGTGTGGCGCAAAGAAATCACGATGGTTGTTTTGAGAATTGTCAAGGGGGGAGAGAACATTGAATCCATCAATGGCACTACCTTGGTTCTAATATCAAAGGGAACAAATTCTTCCTCCCTCTCACAATGTAGACGATAAGTCAGCACCATCAAGTTGGGATACTTCAATACAACCGACTCCCATTTGGCGCTGTCTAGCGGAATAGTGCGCACACCCGAGGTTGAATCATTCGCACAATGGACCAGCCTAGTTTTTTGGGGATTTTCACGAGTAGTCTCGCCCTTTTTTTCAATTTTTTGTTCCATTTTTTCTTTTCTTTATTTGTGTTCTTTCCTATTTTTTTCTTTTTGTTCTCTTTTTGGTTTTTTCTTCTTTAATTTTCAATTTTTTGGGAATTTTATTTTAATTCATGAACATTATTTTGTTCATCGGATTCAAAAATGTAAAAAAATCATTGAATTCAAATTTTGTCCATCGAATTTAAAAATTGGTCATCAAAAATAAAAAATGTTTATAAAAATCGAAATTTTTCCATATTTTTTTTCAAAAAATGTACATCAAATTCAAAATTTGTTGTATTGATTTTCCAAAAAATGTTCATTGAATAATATTTTTGTTCATCAAGTTCGAAAAATGTTCATCGATTTTTGAATTAGCGAACATTGTTTCTGAATTTTATGAACAAAATAATGGTTTAATATTCCGAATTTTTTTAAAGAATAAAAAATAGAAAAAGGTTAAAAAATGAAAAATATGAAATAAAATAACTGGGGAGCCCAATCCCGCTTATGGGCCGGCCCATGAGGGGCGCGCGGGAGGGGAATGGGTGTGCGCTGGCATGTTTGCCAGCGCTCCACATGCAGAATAGGAGCTCCCTTCAGTACGAGCTGAGATGGAGAACCTTGCAAGAGAGTTTTATGAAAATATTTTTTTTCATCAAAAGGGGTACACGACATGGAAACAAGTCTTAAAACAAGTGCTACAGAAAGTGAGTTTGGAGATGAATGGTTCCAAATGTTTCCGACCAAGGCTCATGGACTGGATGGATTTCTCGCTCTTTTTTTCAGCGTCACTTGGACTTGTGCGGTAAAGAGATCATGCTGGTGGTTTTGAGAATTGTCAAGGGGGAAGAGAATGTTGAATCCATCAACGGCACTATCTTGGTTCTAATACCAAAGGGAGCAAATCCTTCCTCCCTCTCACAATTTAGACCGACAAGTCTGTGCAATGTCCTCTATAAGATTACTTCAAAAGTTGTGGCCAACTGTTTCAAGGTTATTCTCCATGGAATTATTTCACAAGAACATTCAACTTTTTTTGCCAGGTAGACTCATCACAGACTATTATATCAACATATGAGTGTCTACATTTTATGAAGAGGAATATATCCAAGACCAACAGTTATGATGCTCTTAGATTAGATTTGATGAAAGCTTATGACATGGCCGAGCGGTAGTATCTCGAGGCTATAATGTTGAAGCTTGGGTTTAGCCATCAGTGGTTTAATGTGGTTATGGTGATGGTCAAGTCAGTTTTATTCAACGGTAAGAAGCTTGGGGAGTTCACGCCATCCAGGGGTATTCAACAAGGAGATATCATTTCACCCTACATTTTTCTTGTCAGCAGTGTAGGGCCTTTCCTGCCTGTTGAGATCTAATCAGTCATCTCACTTGAGCGGGATTAAGGTGGCTTCAATGGCTCCACCAAGGAACCACCTTGTTTAGAGAGAGAGAAAGGTCACGGGCCAAAAGCCTGGGTAGGCCGGTTCATGTGCGCCAGGGCTGAATAAGTTTTTGGTCCAGCGAAATAGTTTTATTTATCAATTGAATTTACAACAAAGGGTTTTGGGGGCCAAAACTTATCCAAATGAAACCATAAAAAAACCAAACAATTCACAACATTAGCTAGCCTCATATAGAGTTTTGCGAACATTTATTTCTGGCTAAAAGCAATTACATGAATATATGTTTTATGCAATGAAGTGAATTTGGCAGTAATAATCCCCTAAATTATATTTAGGGTTTATTGAATGTTCAAAATGTTTCTAAGAACTCCAAACAATTAGGGTGATTTCATGATCCGGTCGGAGCTCATCGGCGGAAGGGAGCGGCGACCGCGGTTCCTCCCCTCCGAGGGCAGTGCGTCTCTAGTTTTTTTTTTTTCATTTGTAGTGGTGGCAGAGCGGAGGTGGGTGGGCCGAGTTGAGCCCTAGAGCAAGAAAGGAGAGGATGGGCCCAGCAACCAGCTGGCCAACCGAAGTGGGCTTTCACTCCGGCCGAGCCCACGAAGCTAGCGCGGCCCATTCGACCGGTCCGTTGCGTCCGTCCTACAAAACTCCGCATCCCCCCCGCTGCGCAACGGACCGTAACGTAGCGTAGCTTCCCTCCTCCCCTCCCCTTCCTCCGCTCCGGGGGCCCTCGCCGTCGCCGTCGCCGGCCGAAGTGAAGCGCCGCCCGCGCTCCACGGGTAAGCCAGCCCCGCTCCACCCCCACCGAATGCATGCGAAACCCCTCCCCCGCTCGCTCGCTCGCGCTCGGCTCAAGAGGCCCTGCCGCACCCTAGCCGGCGGGGCCTCGTGCGGACGCCGCGGAGGCGGAATCCCTGTGCTGCGCTCCTCTCTCTCGCCCGCTCTTCCCCGACCAGAGCGCGCGCGCGCATGCGCGTGGCTGCTCTGCTCGGCCCGGCTCGAGAGGCCCTAGCCTGGTCGTCGTCGGCGCCGCGCGCGTCGCGTCGCGGCGGCGGAGCTCTCGCGCGCTCTTCTCCTACCTACCAGAGCGCGTCCGTGATTTCCTGCGGCCGTTGCTGACCGATTCCGTTTCGCCGTCTCTTGCTGATGAACCTGCAGGGCACGCGATGGCCGCCGAAGGGGACGAAGAGGGGGCCGCGGCGCCCAAGGTGGTAGGGCTGGCGCTCAGCGGCCCCAAATCATGCGCCTACGTCCTCCGGTGGGCGCTCCGCAACTTCGCCCAGGACGACGCCCCTCCCGCCGAGTTCAAGCTCATCCACGTCCTCACCCCGGTCCTGGCCGTGCCCACGCCATGTACGCAACGCCACGGCTCTTCACGCCCCGCCGCTCCTTCCTCCTCGTCGCTTCCGCGCGTTTGAGTTTGCTTTCGCCGTACGCATGCCCACCATCTGTTTGTGTTTGTGCCTGTGCCTGTGTACCTTCAGTGGGGCACCTCCTCCCGATTGATGAAGTCAGCAACAGCGTCGCCGAAGGCGAGCTCGAGAAGATGTGGATCGAGAAGCAGGAAATGCTGCAACGCTGCAAAGACACGTGTGATGAAAACAAGGTTGGTTTGGATCAGCAAGTGCTCCTGCCTTTGCATTTCATGTTCTAGAATGGATCTGAATGAATGAATGAATCAGTGGATCGACCCCCTTCTATGTTGGCTGGATTTATTTGTTTGTTTAATTGGCTCAGGTTGACTTGCCTTAACAAGTACTAGTACTCCATCTCCATTTCATAGTCTACACTGGCTGAATGAATGCATCAACCCCTTGTCTGTTGGTTGAATTTATTTGTTTACTTACTACTATAGCCCAGGTTGACCTGCCTTAACAAGCATATCTCCATTTCCTATTCTAGACTGGCTGAATGAATGCATCAACCCCTTGTCTGATGGTTGAATTATTTTCTTGACTTACTTGGCTCAGGTTGAAGCTCAAGTACTGCTTGTTGAGGGTAAAGATGTCGCGGATACCATTTCCAGTCTTGTTTCTCAGTACCAGATACATAACCTCGTTGTCGGTAACCCTCCCAGCAAGAGCCCATTCACTAGGTAGCTCCTTCATACTCATACTCATACCTGTACTGTACTAATTCGTGATGAATAAGAAATAATGTGCGTGCTCCTGATGACCATTGGATCTTATAGGAGGTCCACTGCAAGTAGGACGGCCTGCAAAATTTGCAAGTGTCTCCCCAGCTTTTGCACGGCATATGTTGTTTCAAAGGATGGATTGTCTTCAGTTCATGTTCCTGAATCAGAAAGTGGCTCGCCCTCTGGCTCTCCAGTACCAAAAGGCAACTCTGGGAGCTCCAGCACCAAAGAATTTACAGATGGAACGTCCTCAAGATCCGGTAAGGCCCCATAGGCGTCAACCTATCACCAAATATTTCTCACGTATGTTCCCTTTCTGTGCATCCCTGGCGTGCAATATATCCCTTCCCATTTCTCATTGCTGCTAGAACTGTGAAACTGCAGCAACCTTGCATGAAGACATAAGCCTATTATTGTTTCTAGTACTTGGCTTAAAAGTATAATCTCAAATGCAAATATAGACAAGTTGGAGTTGCTTATTTCCCCTTCTCATCATCTGAATGTTACCTGTTCCCCTGTCTCATCAGATTTGGATGGCAGTTCAGCGCCGGGCCTGCCTAGTTTTACTCTGAACGATTATCTCACTGGAAATGCACCAGTATATGCTGACAAGGAGAGAAGAATTGCCTCACGCACTGGTGCTGAAAGCTCTATATTAAGTCAATTTCGGGGTTCGGACAAGGTGCCAACAAGTTCACTGCAGGAATTAATGCTTTCAGACAACAAGGTTGGTGGTACAATTTCTTGGTTCTTGACTGACTTCTAATTATATGAACGTCTTCATTGAAACTATAGTTACGCGTCAAACACATACCTTTTGCTTTGATTTTTTCCCTAGATAATAGTTCATATATAACAAATTCCACAGTTTTTTGTTTGCTAACTTTGCTACAGTAATTTGCTTTCCCTCCAATCTGATTGATAACGAGTTACTATGGAGTTGGCACGTGCGTTATGGATCTTGAATTATTATAGATGCATTCCTTAATTAGGCCAATTGACTGTTGCTCTGGAAAAAAGAGGTGAATGGAATATATGGTATGTTTTGGGGATTGCACTCTTAACTCTGCTCTCATCTGATAACCTGTCCCATTGCAGGATGATGTCAGTACAGAGCTTGGAAAGCTGAACCTTGAACCGAGTCATAATAGGCTGCTGGCAACGGCATCCAAGGACGCTGATAGGGAGTCGAGGCTGGAGAAGCCCCTTGTACTTCCAAGCGACTCGTACTCAATGTTCACCTGGGAAGAGATTGATAATGCTACAGCGTCATTCTCACTCAAGATCGGAACTGGGTCTAATGGAACGGTATACAAGGGCCATCTCAATCACTTGGATGTAGCGATAAAGGTCCTTCATTCTGATGACAAATCCAGTACCAGGCATTTCAACCAAGAGGTAGTATTATGTATTTGCTGAATTCATCCTGTGCTTCTTCTTCTACTACTTCTAGTGAACTGTTTTTTAATTAGGCAGCACTGTGTGTGTGTGTGTTTTAATGGCCTTTTCATCATGACATAGTGAAGCAGCTAGCGTCCCATCTTGAGAAATTTTTATGTCAAAAAGTTATTTAAGTGACAATGTTCAAAAAAAGTTGATGCAAGTGCACTCTGTTTCTGCAGCTTGAGGTTCTGAGCAAGATACGCCACCCACACTTGCTGATGCTCCTGGGAGCCTGTCCGGACAGGGGCTGCTTGGTGTACGAGTACATGGAGAACGGCAGCCTTGCGGATCGTCTGCAGCGCAGAAAGGGCACACCACCGATCCCATGGTTTGATCGCTTCCGCATTGCCTGGGAAATTGGGTCAGCCCTGGTGTTCCTGCACAGCACAAAGCCCAGCCCAATCATCCACCGTGACCTGAAGCCTGAGAACGTCCTCCTCGACCGCAACCTAGTGAGCAAGATTGGTGACGTGGGCCTGTCGACCCTGATGCCACCCAAGGAGACTCTGTCGAACCGCACGGTGTACAAGAAGACGGGCCTGGCGGGCACACTGTTCTACCTGGACCCGGAGTACCAGAGGACCGGGCAGGTGTCGGTGAAGTCGGACACGTACGCGCTTGGCATGGTGATCCTTGAGCTGCTGACGGCAAGGTGCCCGATCGGACTACCTGAGGTGGTGGAGCAAGCAGTGGAAGACGGTCAGATTAGCAATGTCTTGGATGAGAGCGCGGGGGACTGGCCCGTGAGGGAAGCGCATGACCTTGCTCAGCTAGGCCTGAATTGTTTGGAGATGCGGAGCAAGGACCGGCCTGACCTCAACAGCGTGGTGCTGGAGGAGCTGGGGCGGCTGAAGCGTATCGCGGCCAGCGTGTCGGGGGTGGCGTTGCCAGGGTCACCCAGTCACTTCAAGTGCCCAATACTCAAGGTACAGTAGATTAATGTCGTCCCAGTGAGTGTGTGTGTGTGTGTGTGTGTGTGTGTGTGTGTGTGTGTCATAGATAGACTGATGATATGGTTAAAATTAGCATGCATGTGGATGTGTGGATTGATAGCTTATTGTGTGTGTTTGTGTTTGGTTGCAGACGGTGATGTATGACCCATGCATCGCGTCGGACGGGTACACGTACGAGCGCAGCGCGATGGAGATGTGGCTGTGCGACAAGGACGTGTCGCCGGTGACCAAGGCGCGGCTGCGTGACAAGACGCTGTTGCCTAACCTGTCTCTCAAGAGCGCCATCGTGAGGTGGGTGGCCGATGGGGGGAGGCCTGTCAAGGAGTAAGGCTAATGGTAAATACTACTACTAAGCTAGTCTAACAGAACAGAGTGCTGCACATATCATGGGGGCTTGGTTGGGTTGGGTTGGGTTGGGAGAGAAGGCTGATGGTATTGGTGGTACAGAGAGTAGACTGCACATATCATGGGGACTTGGTGTCTGCATAACGTGAAGGAGCAATTTTGCAACGATACTATCATACTAGAGTAGGTAAGTCGTGGAGATGTCCAGGAGAGGAAACCCTGAGTTGAGTTGGTCTTAAAAATAGAGAATACGGAGAATTTTGGTTGGATTGGATGGGTGCCGAGGTTATATATGGCATTGAAACTTCTTGGATGATATATGGCTTTGTCCTTTGTTGTTGTTGGCCTTGTGCTGTGAAGCCAGATTGAGATGAGACGAATGGAATGTGGATATCTTTTTTGGGTGCGGGATTAAGTTACAGAGTTGCTAATTTTCAGCTGACTGTTGGGTTGTTCGTTTTCTGTTTCACGGGTTCGCGTCTGGACGGTTATGTCTGCACATTATAACCCATGGTTGTCATGTTTTGTCGCTTGGTGTCCTTGAGCTGCTTTGGCTTGTGTTTTGCTGCCCCTGATTGGATAGCTTGCTAGGTTTGGGGGCTGCTCTAGGCTATTTAGGCCTTGTGTTTTTGCTCCTCTGTGTGCAGTTTGGCGTGGTTGTTGCTCTGCAAGTAGTTCAGAGATAGCTAGGTTTGTTTTGTGTCATGGCTCATATGTCTTTCTGGTTTTGCAGTGCTGCATCGGTTGGTTATTCTTAGTTTGTGTAGACGAAGCGATAGGTGAATCCCTAGCTGTACTATTTACACCATGGCTCATATGTTTTTTTTTGGGGGGGGGGGGGGGGGGGGATTATTTTATGTAGTTGAGAGGCTAGTAGCAAGTTTAATCTTGTGGTGTAGCTGCCCTTCTGCTGTAGTGTCTTTTCCATCAGTTGGGTTTACGTACCTTGTATCTTATATGCCCAAACCTGGAAGTAGAAGGATCATCAAACCAAGAAACCTTCTGATGCATGATGCCCAAAACATAGAATCATTTTGAAGCTGGTGTGCTGGATGCCTGGATACTAGGACATCACAATGCTGAATGATGGGAAAATAATTCCATGCAGAAAAGCAGCTAATTTATAGGATAATTGGTGCTTCTCGATTATTAAGATTAAAAAGGCGTCCAGTTTGGTGCTTTCTTAGGAGCCTCACTGTCACCAAGTTCCTTGTGTGCTGGTGTTAGCTTGCCCTTGCAAATCAAATCATCATATCCAGGCAATTCAAATCCTTGTGTAGAGTGCAAATCATGATATCCAGACAGTCCTAGTGCTACATGTTGAAGACCTTGACACATGTACTTGGCACCTTGAGGACTCTATAAAGGAATGGTGGGTAAACAGATCAAGACGGTTAACCATATTCCAGTGTAAGAAAGGATTGCAAAAATTGCTGTATGATGGCGGGTAACCATATTCTCTAAATGATTCCATGATTAATTAGTTAATTTGTGCCTGGAGGGAGGCATTCTCTTTATCTTGCTGGAATGCATGCCATGTTTTGCAGCCAAGTGGATCTCCATAGCTTGGTTAACTGCTTGCACAAGACGATGGGCCAACGAAGAGTTTCATCCCAGTATTGTTTCTGTTTATTTTGATCCACTGATTTGGGCAGTGAGTGATGATCCATCATTCAGGGAAAGTACACGAGTCTCAAATTCACACAACTCCCTCCGCACCAAAATATAAGACGTTTTTGTAGTTCAAATTGAAATCAACATTAGAATTACTTGTGTTGAGATCAACATTAGAATTGCAACATTGATGAATTCGCCGTGGAGGAGTACCTCGTCTCCACCTGCGGACTCACCCGACCTCACGCGCTCAAGGCCTCCGCCAAGCTTTCCCACCTCAGGTCCCCCGCCAACCCCGACGCCGTGCTCGCCTTCCTCGCCAGCCTCGGCCTCTCCGCCGCCGACGTCGCCGCCCTTGTCGCCAAGGACCTGCAGTTCCTCTACGCCAGCGTGGAGGGCACCCTGGCCCCCAATGTCGCGGAGCTCACCGGCCTCGGTCTCTCGCGTTCTCAGATCACGCGCCTCGTCTCGATCACCAACACCACTTTCCGCTGCAAATCCATCGTCTCCGGACTGCACTACTGCTTGCCCCTCTCTGGCTCCTCAGAGAACCTCCTTCGGGTCCTAAGAGTGACTCCGTTCTTAGGTCTGACCTCGAGCGGGTGGTCAAGCCTAATGTCGCCTTCCTGCAGGAGTGCGGGCTAGGTGATTGCGAAATTGCCAAGCTCTACGTACTTAGGCCATTGCCACTCAGCATCAGCACGGAACGCATCAGCACAGCAGTGGCATGCATCGATGGTCTTGGTGTACCCCGTGGATCTCCGATGTTCAGACATGCACTACAAGCTGTGGGATTCCTCAGCGAGGAGAAAATCACCGCCAAAGTGGAGCACTTGAAGACCACGTTCATGTGGACGGATGCCGAGGTGGGCATTGTCGTTTCTAAGGCTCCAACGTTGCTGACGAGGAATAAGGAATCGCTGCAGCGCAGGTCCGAGTTCCTCATCTCTGAGATGGGGTTGGAACCGGCATACATCGCTTATCGTCCGGCAATGCTCACTTACAGCTTAGAGGGCCGGATCAGACCCCGGTACTATGTCGTAAAGTTTCTCAAGGAAAATGGATTGCTCAAGCATGACCCGAGCTACTTTACTGTTTTCAAGGAGTCCGGGAAGGCATTCAACAAGATGTTCATACACCCTCATAAGGAAGCTGTACCACACCTTGAAAAAGACCACGCTGCTGCTTGCAAAGGGGAGGTGCCCACTAATTTCAGATCCACATAAGCCAAGAACGGGCTCTGATGTAACTGTGTGCTGGTTGTCCGCTGTTGTATGACTGTTAGATGCTGGGTTGATCGTTGCTAACTGTGATGGAAATGATAATTTGAGCCCTGTCTCCTGGTAATTACTTGGTAGTTTCCTAGTAGCTTCTGGACATGCAAGTAGGTGGTAGTACCTGTGCATGTTCCTGGTAGTTTCTTAGTGCATGGATAGGAAAGTGCTATGCACTTACGTGGTGGTGATCACGCAAGGGCTGTGCATGTACGTAGTAGTTCCTAGGAGTTTACTTTAGCTTGACCAGGTAGCCTATAAAAGGACCTGTGCCCCATCGGTTGTAACCAGGCCATTCCAAGTTTGTAATACCAGGCATTTCCTCCTTCTAGTACCACCGTGTGTGCTCCAAGCCTCAAGTTCTGTGTACTACTACTATTGCTACTAGTGTGTGTATGTGATACACTAGTGAGTGTGTGAGTAGTACGTGTGTGTGCATAAAAAAAGAATGCAAATCCCATTTTTTGCAGCATAAAAAAAGAGATGTGAGGATATGAACACTAATATTTATTTTTTTTAAATAACTAAAACATTGAAAATCTAACTAAACTGAATTTCTAAGCATGTCATTTTCAAGTACCCCCAACAATTTTAGAGATTCAGTATAGTGGCCAGAAATACATCTTGGGTAGTTGAATAAAATAGTTACCACACAATGAGCACCAAGCAAAGAGAATGACGGGGATGAAACATCTTAATTGTGAAGTACTGATAAGATAACCAATTGCCAACATATATAGTCATGAGATGCAAATCCCATGGATCAACCCTGTGAAGAAACACTAACAACAGAACCGATTTCACATGAGGTAAGATGCAGACTTTGGATTTCCGATAAGAAATTTTGGAAGATAACTATAGGACCGACATAACTGATGGCATAGTGAAATACGTACGTCCACTAATCTAAATTACCTATTACTACATGGCTGGATCCATGCATGCTGACCACCAGCACACTGAAAGAAGATTCTCTATTTCTAATTTCCTGGCGGTCACCACGTCGTCCAGTCGCTGGCCATGTTGACTGCAGAGAAAGGTGGGAGCGTCCAGTCGCTGGCCATGTTGACTGCAGAGAAAGGTGGGAGCGATGGATGAGGGAGAGAATCGAAAGAACAAGAACAAAACAATCCCAAACTCCTTCCATAGTGCCGTTGTCCAGCCGCCGATCTGCGTCATCTGGCCACTCCTGCACAGCATCCCCACCTCGTCCTTGTGCTGGTGCTCCAGGCTTCTTCTTGCCCGCGACCTATCTATATGGCCACCACGCCTCATCGATCTAGGCCCGAATCACCAAGCCTCGCCCATACCTGAGCATGTCGCCGAAGAAGATGTTGCTGCTGGAGTAAGATGTGCATAGACAGCCAGGAAGGGAAGCATTATATGGTACTACCTGCGAGGTTTGCGACTTTACCAGACATTAAGCAAATGACCTGAATTAAGGAATGATAATAGCCATAATCGCGAGCTTGAAGGGGAGCATGGCAGTTTCCAGCAGAACAATGCCATGATTGCGAGCTTGATGGAGAGGAGACAAGTTACCAGTACACGAGGCGCCTCTCCCTCGCACGCACCTCACACCTTGCGCTGGATTGGATCGCTGGAATCGACCGGATGGACTCGTCTTCACCTGGATCCCGCTCCTCCGGTCGCTGGGACCGACCGGACTCGATCCCATCCCTATGGACGGACGCACCCCGACGGTCTTCGATCTGGAATTGAGCCCTTAGCCTCCTGGATTAGGGTTCGCTAGGTTGGGCTCTCGAGTAAAGCCGACGCGGTCGCTCTCGGGTCCCTCCTTCGAATGGGCTGCCGGCTCGCCCAAGGCCCAATGCGCCACAGGCGCCCGTTTCGGCCTGTGGAGCAGCAGCCCACAGGACAGCCGGCCCAGTTAACACAGATCGCGGAACAGATCGCCAAACGCACGAAATCGAACGTTCAGGAAGTCCCAAATCGGGAAAACGGACGGCCGAAAACGCTAATCGCTCAGAAGGCTCGCTTTAGGTGCAGTTATACTGTCCTTAACTAATAGAGTCTTGCAGAATCTCTTTCAAATATAGGAATAGTGTGTACCTCAGTTTACAAACCAACCTGTGCGAGGATGGTGCACATCTATTTGTTCCTGATTTGAGGCTGTAGAAGTTGGAAGATCTCAGGTGTGTGCTTGCAGTAAGGCAAAGGATAAGTCCATGCTATACTGGCCAAGATATGTGATTTAAAGATCAGCTATATGTCCCTTTCTCTGGTGCTTGTTGAAATATAGAAACAATATGAATGAAATGCAGGCGAGGGGAACTGGTTGATCAGTAAAGCGGCTTACCACCGGGTGAGAAGATGTGGAGTTTTTCATCAAGCAAAAAGTGGGTGGGCAATAGGAGCATACTGATTTACTGAATGTGGATGGTGCTTTCTTTCTTCCAGGTGAAGATGTGCTAAAACTGCATGTTGATGGTGCTTTTTTTCTTCTTTCAGGAAACGAGAGGAACCATGGCGGCAATGGCTTTGCTGTACTATACATCATTCTGAAGGCTCTGTTAGTTGATGGTGCCCTGAAGCTTCAGTGACAAGTACGGCCTGATGATGGCATGAGTTCTAATCAGGGAAGCTCCTACTTTTCTCTTTTCTGAATCTTGCAAGTTAAGTAATCCTTCTAGTATTGTATATACTATAGATTTGAATAATCCTTCTAGCATCTGGTGCTTTCATCAATTCTGTACATTTTGTTGGATCTTCACTTGGATGTAAACAATTTTAACGAGTCACACATGCATGTAAACAATCCTGCCGGAGTCCCCTTTTGTTTCGAAAGAATTTGCCCATCTCCCCATTGATCGACACCGCTGTTTGCCCACAACTAATCAGGTGCATAATCCTATGAACAAAGCCTGCATCAAAACCCTTTTTGAGCAGCACCTCCCGCACGAACTCCCAGTTCACGCGGTCGTAGGCTTTCTCGAAATCTAGCTTGAGCAGAACCCCTTGCTCTTTTGTTCGTTTTAGCTCATGCACGATCTCCGCGAGTGCAATTGGTCCCTCCAATATGTTGCGCCCTTTGATGAACCCGGTCTGACACCTACTAATCACCCGTTGAGCAATAGGTGTCAGCCGGACGGCGTAGGCTTTGGCACACAGCTTAAAAGAAATATTAATTAGCGTGATAGGCCTGAATAACTTGATGCAATCCGCGCCCTTAACTTTTAAACGGGCCAGATCCACTTGGCCCAGCGCAAAGCCATTGACGATTGCGTGAAACACATGTTTCAGGCTCGATCATTTTTTTTGAAAAACTCAACCGACCACCCATCAGGACCCGGGGCCGTGCCCGCTTTCATGGAGGCAAGTGCACGGTCAATCTCCTCCGGGAGAAAAGACAGGACTAGTCCTGCATTTTCTTCCCGAGAGACCCGCTCGGGAGGCTCCCACTAATCCTCCCGAAGACAGAGCCGCTTCTCCTTGGCCGTCCCTAACAGCCCTATGAAGAAGTCATAAATGTGCTTACTGATCTCCGCCTGGATGACCAAGACCCTATCCCCATGATTAAGGCGAAGGATAGCACATTTACGCTTTCTTCCGTTGGCGTACGCATGAAAGTAACCTGTATTTGCGTCGCCTTTGGTCACCCACTTGATGCCGCCCCTGCGGCGCCAATACTCTTCTTCGGCTCTCAGGATGGAGAGCACTTGGTCTTCCAGCGTGTATCTCTACGCCCACTCCTGCTCAGAGAAGGTTCGCACGTCCGCCTCCGCGTCAAGCGTTGTGATTTGATCCATCAGCTTGGCGCGTTCCTTTTTGGATTCGCCACCAAAATTGGCTCCCCAGCCCCTGAGGAACGCACGAAGCCTAGCCGCGGCTATCGACCAAAACTCGGCCGGGCCCCTTTGGGGGCCCATATGAGACACAATAGAATCCCACCTCTCGCGCACCATGCTCTCAAAGCCCTCTGCTTCAAACCATGTTGTTTCGAAAAAGAATCTACTACGACGACGAATCTGCTCCTCCCCTGAGGAAAAGATCATCGGGATGTGGTCAGATCCGATCCTAGTCTCTGCCACTAACGAGCACATCGGGAAAAGCGCTTCCCACTCCGGGGTAAAAAATACATGATCAAGAACTGACCTAACCGGACGGAGCTGTTTGTTGGTCCATGTATATCTCGCCCCGGTCCGGGCAGCCTCACGTAACACTAGTAGAAAACAGGGCTATGGTCCAGGCCGGCTCAGCCCATTAGTCCCGGTTCAGTGTAGAACCGGGACTAATGTGGGCATTGGTCCCGGTTCGTGAGCCCAGGGGGCCGGCCGTACCACGTGGGCCATTGGTCCCGGTTCGTCTGGACCTTTTGGTCCCGGTTGGTGGGACGAACCGGGACCAATGGGCCTCGCTCCTGGCCCACCACCATTGGTCCCGGTTGGTGGCCTGAACCGGGACCAAAGGCTCCCCTTTAGTCCCGGTTCTTGCCACAAACCGGGACCAATGAGGTGCCTATATATACCCTCGCCCGCGAGCAGAGCACTCCAATGCTCTGTTTTTCTCTAGCCGGCGAGGGGAGGGGTTTGTGGTGCTCTAGCTCACCTCCTATGCACATGAGGTGTTCGATGGAATGCCCGAGCCACACTACTTAAACTTTCTCCTCTCGAAGCTCGACCTCCAAGCTCCATTTTCCTCGAGATTTGTCTAGATTTAGCGGTCCGTCACGCCCCGTCCCCGTCTTCACCGCCGTCGATCACCCGCGCTGATCTCATCACCGACACCACCGTGGTGAGCCTCTTGTTCTTATCTTCTTTCTGAAAGGAAAAATATTCTTACTTGTCTGTTTAGATAGATACTTGTATCATTTTCTTACATTTATTATTGCATCTTATATAGTGCGATGGTTTTGGTATCCGCCCCCGTCGGCCCTCGTCCTGTCTATGATTCGGATTTGGTATGTATATTATCTTCATAACTATTGGTTCATTTATTGTTTATGAAAATTATGCCGACCAACGTGACATAGATTTTATTTATCTAGGATGTATGTGAATCGGAAATGCCAACCGACCCTATTGTCGAGAGGTTAAATTTAGTTGAAGAAGAAAACAATTTGTTGAAGGAAAAAATAAAAAAAATTGAGGAGGAGAAGATGATATTGGAGTTGCATGTTGCGGATGTCGTCGATGATCACAAGATCAAGATGGATGCAATGCGCTTGAAGATTAGAAAGATTAGAAAATATGCCATTCATACCGAGGCTTGGTATCATTATGCCGTTGGATCAATTGTTACCTTGGTTGCGATTATGATCGCATTTGTTTTCGCATTGAAATGTTTTACATAGTTTCAATGTATGGTTTAATTAATTAGATGCTCTGGAGAGCTATATGTTGTTAGATGAGAACTATGTATGCACTTTGGTTTTAATGTGATGATGAACTTCTATTAATTTGGACACTTAATTATATATAATGCACGCAGATGAACCGGCAATGGATGTACGGTGACAGACACACCCGCGAGTACATTCAGGGCGTGCATGAGTTTCTCGATGCGGCTGAGGCAAACAAGCAGAATGGTTTTATGTGTTGTCCATGCACTGAATGTGGGAATACGAGGTCTTACTCTAACCGAAAAATCCTTCACTCCCACCTGCTTTACAAGGGTTTCATGCCACACTATAATGTTTGGACGAGGCACGGAGAAATAGGGGTTATGATGGAAGACGGCGAAGAAGAAGAGTACGATGACAACTATGTGCCCCCTGAATACGGTGATGCTGCAACGGGGGGAGCTGGTGAAGATCAAGAGGAACCAGACGATGTGCCCAATGATGCTGCCACGGGTGAAGCTGCTGAAGATAAAGAGGAACCAGACGATGTGCCCGATGATGATGATCTCCGCCGGGTCATTGTCGATGCAAGGACGCAATGCATTAGTCAAAAGGAGAAGTTGAAGTTCGATCGCATGTTAGAGGATCAAAAAAAGGGTTATACCCCAATTGCGAAGATGGCAACACAAAGCTCGGTACCGTACTGGAATTGCTGCAGTGGAAGGCAGAGAATGCTGTGGCTGACAAAGGATTTGAGAAGCTACTGAAAATATTGAAGAAGAAGCTTCCAAACGATAACGAATTGCCCGACAGTACATACGCAGCAAAGAAGGTCGTATGCCCTCTAGGATTGGAGGTGGAGAAGATACATGCATGCCCTAATGACTGCATCCTCTACCGCGGTGCCTACAAGGATCTGAACGAATGCCCGGTATGCGGTGCGTTGCGGTATAAGATCAGACGAGATGACCCTGGTGATGTTGACGGCGAGCCCCTCAGGAAGAGGGTTCCTGCGAAGGTGATGTGGTATGCTCCTATAATACCACGGTTGAAACGTCTGTTCAGAAACGAAGAGCATGCCAAGTTGATGCGATGGCACAGTGAGAACCGAAAGAAAGATGGGAAGTTGAGAGTCGCAGTGGAGAAAAATCGAGAGAAAGTACTGGGATGAGTTTGCAAAGGACCCAAGGAATGTATGGTTTGCTTTAAGCGCGGATGGCATTAATCCTTTCGGGGAGCAGAGCAGCAATCACAGCACCTGGCCCGTGACTCTATGTATGTATAACCTTCCTCCTTGGATGTGCATGAAGCGGAAGTTCATTATGATGCCAGTTCTCATCCAAGGCCCTAAGCAACCCGGCAACGAAATTGATGTGTACCTAAGGCCATTAGTTGAAGAACTTTTACAGCTGTGGAATGGAAACGGTGTACGTATGTGGGATGAGCACAGACAGGAGGAATTTAACCTTAAGGCGTTGCTGTTCGTGACCATCAACGATTGGCCCGCTCTCAGTAACCTTTCAGGACAGACAAACAAAGGATACCACGCATGCATGCACTGTTTAGATGACACTGAAAGTATATACCTGGACAAATGCAGGAAGAATGTGTACCTGGGCCATCGTCGATTTCTTCCGACCAACCATCAATGTCAAAAGAAAGGCAAGCATTTCAAAGGCGAGGCAGATCACCGGAAGAAGCCCGCCATGCGCACCGGTGATCACGTGCTTGCTATGGTCAATGATTTACACTACGTAATCTTTGGAAAGGGTCCCGGTGGACTAGCTGTTCCGAATGACGCTGAGGGACACGCACCCATGTGGAAGAAGAAATCTATATTTTGGGACCTACCCTACTGGAAAGACCTAGAGGTCCGCTCCTCAATCGACGTGATGCACGTGATGAAGAACCTTTGCATGAACCTGCTAGGCTTCTTGGGCGTGTATGGGAAGACAAAAGATACACCTGAGGCACGAGAGGACCTGCAACGTTTGCACGAAAGAGACGGCATGCCTCCAAAGCAGTATAAAGGTCCTGCCAGCTACGCTCTTACGAAAGAAGAGAAAGAAATCTTCTTTGAATGCCTGCTCAGTATGAAGGTCACGACTGGCTTCTCATCGAATATAAAGGGAATAATAAATATGCCAGAGAAAAAGTTTCAGAACCTAAAGTCTCATGACTGCCACGTGATTATGACGCAACTGCTTTCGGTTGCATTGAGGGGGCTTCTACCGGAAAACGTCCGATTAGCCATTGTGAAGCTATGTGCATTCCTCAATGCAATCTCTCAGAAGGTGATCGATCCAGAAATCGTACCAAGGCTAAGGAGTGATGTGGCGCAATGTCTTGTCAGTTTCGAGCTGGTGTTCCCACCATCCTTCTTCAATATCATGACGCACGTCCTAGTTCATCTAGTCGACGAGATTGTCATCCTGGGGCCCGTATTTCTACACAATATGTTCCCCTTTGAGAGGTTCATGGGAGTCCTAAAGAAATATGTCCGTAACCGCGCTAGGCCAGAAGGAAGCATCTCCATGGGCCATCAAACAGAGGATGTTATCGGTTTTTGTGTTGACTTCATTCCTGGCCTTAACAAGATAGGTCTCCCTAAATCGCGGTATGAGGAGAGACTGACTGGAAAAGGCACTCTGGGAAGAGACTCAATAATATGCAGGGACGGATATTCTTGGTCTCAAGCACACTACACAGTTCTACAGAACTCTACCTTGGTGACCCCGTATGTCGATGAACACAAGAACAGTCTGCGCTCCAAACACCCGGAGCAGTGCGACGACTGGATTACATGTGAACACATCAGGACTTTCAGCAGTTGGTTGGAAACACGTCTCAGAGGTGACAACACTGTTTGTGATGAGTTGTACTTGTTGTCCAGGGGACCATCTTTGACTGTATTGACTTACAAAGGATACGAGATAAATGGGAATACATTTTACACGATTGCCCAAGATCAAAAGAGCACCAACCAAAACAGCGGTGTCCCCTTTGATGCAGCAACCGAGAGCGGAAAGGACACATATTATGGTTACATAGTGGACATATGGGAACTTGACTATGGACCTGATTTTAAGGTCCCTTTGTTTAAGTGCAAATGGGTCAATCTGTTAGGCGGCGGGGTACAGGTAGACCCACAGTACGGAATGACAACAGTGGATTTGAAAAATCTTGGGTACACTGACGAACCGTTCGTCCTAGCCAATGATGTGGCACAGGTTATCTATGTGAAGGACATGTCTACCAAACCGAGAAAAAGAAAAGATAAGGAAGCGAATACATCATACGATGAGCCAAAGCGCCACATAGTTCTTTCAGGAAAAAGGGACATCCTGGGAGTGGACGGCAAGACAGACATGTCTGAAGATTATGAAAAGTTTCATGAAATTCCTCCCTTCAATGTCAAGGCTGACCCAAGCATCCTGATAAACAATGAAGATTATCCATGGTTACGGCGCAATAAGCAAATGACACAAGCAAAGAAAAAGTGAAGACTTTCTCCCGCAATAAGCAAATGCTATGTGGGTGAAATTATGATACCATCCCAACTTTCAACTTTTTCAGAGTTCATTTGAAATGCTTTCATGTCTTATGGTTCGAAACTTTGATACTTCGAAAGTGATTGTCCATTTTGTACACGAAGTGCATCAAGTTTTTGTCGTAACCCTCTCTACTTTTTGAAACATGCTATGTGGGTGAAATGATGATACCATGCCAACTTTCAACCTTTTCAGAGTTCATTTTGAAATGCTTTCCAATTTCAGAGTCATTTAGCTCAAAAAATGAATTAATAGCAAACAGAATGAACTACAAAACTTTTATGAAAATAAAAACAATCAATTAAAATATTATGTTATGATCAACTAAAATAAAACTATAATATTCTTCAATAGCAAAAAGAATATAATTTGTGTGACCTAAAATCAAACTATAAGTATTTAATTGTAAGTATAAATAAAAAATAAATAGCAAAGAAGAAAAAAATTCTAATTTTATAGTAAAGTTATTCATAAACTAGTGATTCACACAAATTTTTAAAAATTCAAATTTAAACTATTTAAAATTTAAAACTAATGGCACTAACAGAAAGTTTATAATTTTTGTGACCTAAAAGCAAAAAGAAATCACTAAAAAACTGTAAGTATTTAGTTTTAAGTAGAAATAAAAAAATAAAAAACCAAAAAAATATAGAAATAAAAAAGCAAAAACCAAAAAAAAATGCCACCAACTGGGCCTCCACGGCCTGAATACGACTAGAAACCCTACATGGGCCAGGATTCAGGCCCGGAGAAGGCCCAATAGGCCCACAGGCAAAGCAGTGTCAAATTAGGCCCATAGGCCTGCTATTCAGAGGAGTTCGAGAGGGAGGAGGCAGCAGAGCTTATAAACCAGTGCCGGGCGCTCTCAACTAGCGATGTGGGACTAAACTTATGGGCGCGGGTAGCACAAGGGCATTGGTCCCGGTTGGTGGCACCAACCGGGACTAAAGGGGGCATTGGTCACGGTTGGTGCCACGGTTCGTGGCACCAACCGTGACCAATGCCCCCCTTTAGTCCCGGTTGGTGCCTTCCCGCCCTTTGGGCTGCCGAAAAGAGGCCATTGGTCCCGGTTCGTGGCAGCAACCGGGACTAATGCCCACCTTTAGTCCCGGTTGCTGCCACGAACCGGGACTAAAGCCTCTGCTATATAAGGCCACACTTTGGAATTTTTCATTCTCGTCTTGCAGTTGCAGTTGCCGACGCCGCCGGGCTACCCCGACGCCGCCCGCCCCCATCGTCGCCGTCGCCCGCGCCCATCGTCGCCGTCGCCCTCGTCCCTGCCCCCGTCGCCGCGCCCCCGTCGCCCCCGTCGCCGTCGCCCTCGTCCCTGCCCCCGTCGCCGCGTCGGCCGGCCCCTTGCCCGACGCCCGCCGCCCCGGCCCGCCGTCGCCGTCGCCCGCGTCTCCAAGCGCGCACCCACTGCCCCGTCGCCATCCTCGCCGCCGACTCCGCGGTCCTCCTCTGGTCCGGCCGGCGCCCTAGAATTTTTTCATATATATATGCTTGTTTTTCATATATATATGCTTGTTATATATATATATATATGTATACATATGTTCTCTGTGTATATATCTATGTTCATGTATATATGCAAAAGATTAGGATTAGAAGAGGGAGAAGAATATTAGGATTTTATATATATATGTATACATATGTTCTCTGTGTATATATATATCTAGCTATGTTATATATGCAAAAGATTAGGATTAGAAAAATTAGGATTTTTTTTCTGTTCATAGATTTTTTTTGGTGATATTAATTATTATAAATATGAAAATGTTTGTATATTCATATGAACAAATGAATTAGAAGAGGGAGAAGAAGAGGGGGTCGAGGGTCGTCGAACATGAGAGGAGGAAGAGGATAAAAAATGAAGAGGAATAAGAAAAGAAAAAAGAGGAGAAAATCTTCTCCTCTTTTTTTCTTCTTCTTCCTCTTTTTTTTATCGGGAACGAGGGTCGTCGAGGGTCGCCGAGCGGTAGAGGAAGAAGAGGATAAAATAGAAGAGAAAGAAAAAAAAGAGAGGGGTCGACGGTCGCCTAGGGGTTGAGGGTCGAGAGGGGGTCTAGGGTCGCCGAGAGGGGAGAGGAAGACAAGGAGAAATAAATAAGAAGAAGAAAAAAGAAGAAAAAGAAGAGGAGAAGAAGAAAGGAATAGTGGAGAAGAAGAGAAAATAGAATATATTCTATTTTCTCTTCTTCTCCACTATTCCTTTCTTCTTCTCCTCTTTTTTTTCTTCTTTTTTTTCTTCGACACGTGGGGGGGGGGTCGAGAACGTCGGACATTCATGAGAGAGGCAAGGAAGAAGGGGAAGAAGAGGGAGAAGAAGAGGAGAGGAAGAAGAGGAAGTCTTCTCCTCTATTCTTTCTTTTCTTCTTTTTTCTTCTTCTTCTTCCTCTTTATTTTATCGGGAACGAGGGTCGTCGAGAGGTCGAGGAGCGGTAGAGGAGAAACCCTAAATAGAAAGTATCGTCGGTGTGAGATACATGTACCGTCGGTGTCGGACACTACACCCACATCCCACAAGTGGCGTGGGCTTCGACGCCCACGTCACTTGTGGGACGTGGATGTAGTGTCCGACACCGAAGGCCACATGTATCTCACACCCACGAAACTTGCTAGCTATTTAGGGTTTCCTCTACCGAAAAGAAGAGGAGAAATAAATAAGAAGAAGAAAAAAGAAGAAAAAGAAGAGGAGAAGAAGAAAGGAATAGTGGAGAAGAAGAGAAAATAGAATAGAAAGAAGAGGAGAAGAAGAAAGGAATAGTGGAGAAGAAGAGAAAATAGAATATATTCTATTTTCTCTTTTCTCCACTATTCCTTTCTTCTTCTCCTTTTTTTTTCTTCTTTTCTTCTTCTTCTTCTTCTTCTTCTTCTTATTATTATTATTATTATTATTATTATTATTATTATTATTATTATTAGCCGGAAGTAGAGAGGGGTTTCCTAGTGTCAAAGTATTGAAGAAATCCATGCCTTCATCATTAGCCGGAAGTAACCAGGGCATGTTGGTACGAAGTTCTCCAAAGTTATTCTGGAATGGAGTCCCGGATAGAATAATCCGCTTTTTGGTACGAATTCAGCAAAGGCCTTCCAAATAGCGATATTCGGAAGGCTCTTGCTCAACTTTGTACCAAAAAGCGAATTATCCTATCTGGGAGTCCGTTCCAGAACAACTTTGAAGAGCTTCGTACCATCATGCACATGTTACTTTCGCCTAATGATGAAGACATGGTTTTGTTGAATCCTTTGACACTAGGCAACCTCCCGACCCCTCGGCGATCCTCTCGAACATGAGAGGAAGAAGAGGGTCGTCTAGGGGTCGAGGGTTCCAGGGTCGTCAAGGGTTCGAGGGGTCGAGGATCGCCGAGGGGTCGAGAGAGGTTTCCTAGTGTCAAAGTATTGAAGAAATCCATGCCTTCATCATTAGCCGGAAGTAACCAGGGCATGTTGGTACGAAGTTCTGCAAAGTTGTTTTGGAATGGAGTCCCGGATAGAATAATCTGCCTTTTGGTACCAATTCAGCAAAGGCCTTCCAAATAGCGATATTCGGAAGGCTCTTGCTGAACTTTGTACCAAAAGGCGGATTATCCTATCTGGGAGTCCGTTCCAGAACAACTTTGAAGAGCTTCGTACCATCATGCACATGTTACTTTCGCCTAATGATGAAGACATGGTTTTGTTGAATCCTGAGACACTACGCAACCTCCCGACCCCTCGGCGATCCTATCGAACATGAGAGGAAGAAGAGGATAAAAAAAGAAGAGGAAGAAGAAAAAAAGAGGAGAAGAAAGAATAGATGAGATCTTCTCCTCTATTCTTTCTTCTCCTCTTATTTTTCTTCTTCTTCCTCTTTTTTTTATCGGGAACGAGGGTCGTCGAGGAACATAGATGTAGTGTCGTCGTTGTCGATATATACCCCCTCCCGATAGCTTACTATGATTAGGTAGCTAGTTCTACGTTTGGCACTAATATATCCATCTATCATGTTTGAATAATAATTGCCATGTTGTAAATATTTGTAGAAACTATGGACACCGCCCTAGACGAAGCAACAAAAGAAGCGTTGTTGAGGGACATAATCGCAGAAGGAAGTGATGCCATCTCGTTGTTTCTCAACGAAACCGATGGTCTGGAAGGACAGGGTGAACAAGCTGGCTACGGTGACCTAATGCCGGTGCAAGAAGAAGAACATGAGGACGGCTCCGGTGACCGAACCAAGTCCGGCCAGGTATATATATTAGTTAAGCCTATGCTGACTAGCTGATTGATGCATTCATTGTTTTGGTATGTACACATATTAATTAAGTCTTTGTTCTTTTTTCTAGCCCTCCGGATCGAGCACAACTTCGGTAAAGAGACGAGGCCCGAAGAAAAAGTTGAGCTCGGATGAAAAGTTTGAGATCATAGCAATCGCGCCCGACGGCCAACCTATTGAACCCCTCCGGACAAAGAGCGCATTTGTTGCTCAGTGCGGGGTTCTGGTTAGGGACAAGATCCCGATAAGCATCCAGCAATGGTTTAAGCCGGCTACAGAAGACCCTGAGGTCTCTTATGTCAATGATATGCAGAAAAATTGATCTTTGGACTGAGCTGAAGTCAAATTTCACCCTACCGCAGCAGACCCAAATGCAGGCGCTGCAACCAAGGGTGGACGCGATAGAGGAACGAGAAGCAAATCGCAGCAAACGTACTGCCGAAGCCTCCCCCGAAGCTACCCCGCCATCTCAACGCAGAAGCAGCGTGGCTTCCACCGAGCTGCTTCAGCTAGAGCATGCCTTGACAGCTCCTGCCAGCTATCCCGTGGATGCTATCACGGAGTCTCAAAATTGCCACCTTATGACGCAATGGATGAATTTGAAGGTCAAGGCGGTTGTTGGCTCTGTTTATCCTACTGAACCCGGCGCAACTTTTCACTGCCGGCCGATTCCAGAAGGATATGCTAGGGTGATGGTGGATGAGATAACGGAGGGATTTGAGGACCTCCAGCTTGACCACCCTACCGGTGAAGGGGAGACTCGGCTGGGGTCTGCTCTGAAGACTCCATGCCTATGGCAGAAGGACCTCATCAACCTTCCGAACTGGACGCCACCGCCTCCTCCTCCTCCTCCGGCGAGTGACGATCAGGGCCCTCGGCCGGCTCCTTCTCCGGCGCGCGGCGGCACTCCGCCTCCTTCTCCGCCTGCGCCGACGCGCCCGAGCAGCCCGCCTCCTCCTTCTCCGCCTCGTCAGCAAGGGCGGAAGAGACCTGCCGCCGCTCCAGCTGCTCCGGCGCGTCGTAGTCCTTCTCCTCCGCCGCTTAAGCAAGTAAAGAAGACAACCGCTACGTCTGCTCGGTCGGCGTCTAGCAGTACAACCAGAGGAGGGAGGACATACAGATTCGGTCCTTCTCTGAAGACTCCAGAGAAGTTACCATACGAGAGGACCCAGGAGGAGAACGCCGAGATCGCGCGAGAAGAAGTGAAGAAATTCTTTGAAGGGGTGAAAGCAAAGAAACATCCACCTCCGGAGGAGAAGGTAGATCGGGTGAAAGTGAAGCGCACTCTGGCTGCCCTGACAAAAACACCGAAGTCTGATTCGCCGAAAGGAAACTATGACCGCATTATTGGAAAGGAATTTGCCGAAGCGGAGCGGTCGGGAAGTACTGTCAGTGATCAAAGGCTGAAACAACGACGAGCTGGGAAACAAATTGCCCAGCTCGGCGAACAAGCGAAGCAATCGTTCCCCCCGCTCAAGGTGCCTAGCCACAACGTCGATAATGATCCGAGGATGGTGCCCGGTTATAGCAATCCTGCAGATTACCTGCCCGACGAAGTACATTATGACCCCATGGACGTGCAGATACAAAGATACGAGTACGGGAAGCCTCTCGTCAAAGATGAAAGATCTCTATCAACGATGATGCAAAGATTGCATGATTGGTACTTGAAAATCTGCAGAGACTCTAGGGGGAGGAGTACTTTGTATGCGAGAGTTAAACCGGAGCATGACCTCGTTGGAATTGATATGTTGCCTGTTCCATTTGAGGAGTTCTATCAGTTCTTCAATCAATTGGCCCTCGATAAAGCAACTGTCACCTGCTATTGTCTGTAAGTAGTACTACTTCTGTCATTAAGTTTCTCTATATAGCTTAGCTCTTTCATTGCATGTATTTATAATCATCCTCACTATATTATGCAGATTGAAGATCATCGAATTGAAGAAAAGACAAGTCGGTGATATTGGGTTCATTAACACAAATCTCATAGATGCAACTCAGGTTAAATTTCATGCCGCAGAAACCGAGGCTAGCATGCTAGAATCGTTGATAATAAATCAAAACAAAGATATAATACTCTTTCCTTACAACTTCAAGTGAGTGTTACTGTCTTGTGCGTATTCGGTTTCCCTTATATATTAGTCAAGGTTATAATAATGTAATTGATGAGTTATGCATGCGTGTGCAGTTTCCACTATATTCTCCTACATATTAAGCTTGAGCAGGGACTAGTAACCGTCTTAGACTCAAGACGAAAAGATCCCAAGGACTATGCAGACATGACTCAAATACTCGAGAAGTAAGTTAAATCGATCATTATCCACCATATCAGCAACTTTGTTCATTTCCTGATATATCAAGTAATTGTTTTCTTTGTCCGGCAGGGTTTGGAGAAAATTCACCAGAAAAGCTCCGGGACTGCCGAAGGAGCTGCAATTTAGACACCCGAAAGTAAGTACTAGCTATAGTAGCATTTTAAGCGCATCTACTAGTCATTCAAGCGCTAGTTTCATCAATACCATTTGGAATTCTTGCTTATCAGTTTGATTAACCTCTATTTCTTGTAAAGTGGTTGTGGCAGCAACAAGGGAATGATTTCTGTGGTTACTATGTTTGCGAGTCCATCCGCCACACGACCTGTGAGCGGGGCTACACTGACGAACAATATGAAGTACGTAAATAACAACATTCACAATTTTATTTTATTACCATCATTTGTGTTGAGTTTCATTCATTCATATATATATGTATTGACCCCCTTCTTTAAATTAGATGTTTCGGAAGCGGGATGAACTCCTAGCACCAGCTCGCATGCGAGGAATTTAAGAGGAATTGGCGGCATTCTTTCTTGACCACGTGATCCCTGAAGACGGAGAATTCTATGTTAACCCTGAGTCCGTATGATTATATTTGTAAGAGATAATTACTGTATATATGTAGCCGGTAGTGTCAGATAGATATACGAGAACTTGTTGTTCGACCAATCTCTCGGAGAAGGAGAGGTGGTCGATATCACTTCTCTCTGTATATATGCATATATGTTCATGACGATCTTCTGTTTCCTTCGTTTGCTTACTAGCTAGCTAGCGTGTCTAGTCCTCTCTATATACGTATGTATAGTACGTAGCGTCGACCAAGCACAGACATAACAGAGGACACTTCTCTCTATTAATTATAACTAGCTAACACAATATATGAAACACCTAAATTAACCCCCTAAAACCCCCAACCCCCCCCCTTCAAAAAAAAAACAAAAACCCCAGCCACAGAAGTGCTGACGCGTGGATGCCTATTGGTCCCGGTTGGTGCCACCAACCGGGACCAAAGGGTCTCCACGTGGGCAGGGCACCAACCGGGACCAAAGGGTCTCCTGACTGGGCTCTGCGCACTGCCCACGTGGAGACCCTTTGGTCCCGGTTCTGGATTGAACCGGGACTAAAGGGTGGAGGTATTAGTACCGACACTTTAGTCCCGGCCTGAACCGGGACTAAAGACCCTTACGAACCGGGACTATAGGCCCTTTTTCTACCAGTGTAACCAGGCCGCCGCAATTGCGTTGTTGAAAAGGGACACCCTAGCCCAGTCGACAATGCCGTTGTTCTTGTCCGAACCCGATCGGATCAAGTTAAAATCCCCTCCCATAATGACCGGGAGGTTAGCTGCCCGTTTGTCCCCCACCATCGCCGAGACCTCATCTAGAAAACCTGCAGACTTCGAATGATCCGCAGGCCCATAGACACCAATAACTACCCAAACCAGGTTGGAAGCACGGTGCCTAATCGTGGCCATAATGCAAAATACACCAAATTCCCACAACACTACATCACATACATCACTTTTACAACCCATCAGAAGGCCACCCGAATGGCCCGAAGCAGGAACCCAACGCCAATCAAATCGTTGTAACGGGTCGATCGCAAGTAAATCACGGGAAGAAAAGTCAGCCTTGATGGTTTCCTGTAACGCAAGCACGTCAATGCGCTCCTTGGCCATGTATTCCCTGAGCTGCGTGCGACGCCCTACGTGCCCACAGCCCCGAATATTCCAAAACGAAAACCGCATTACAGCACCCGATTACGAAGGCGAACTCCTCGCGAGCTCACCGCCTTTTGCACTCTCTTCCTAGCCGGCGCACGGCTGGAAGAGGGGATGTCAGAACCTTCCCTCGGCTCTGCCTCCCCTTCGGGCACCACCACTGCCAACTGACCCCCTGGGCAGTTGTTCTGTGCATCCGAGGCATGGCACCGCGCGGCCGCCTCGGCCAAGGCAGCTTGTGCCTCCTCGCGCACGCACACTAACGGAATAATAGCAGTAGGGCTAGTCCCCAATTCAACCCCACTATCATGTAAAATCGAAGCAAGATAGCCTTCTTATGTTCAAGGCATGGTTCTGTCACCAAATTTGCTCCTAATTTATTTAGTCAAGTCGGAAAATATGTTTTCTTAGGATATTGACTATTTAAATTACATTTGTAGCCCGCGCATTGAACGGGCCACTTTGCTAGCTAGTTACAAAGAATGGTAGGTAGTTAAAGCTTGTACTTTTGGCAACAGATAAGATTTAACATAGTAGTACATGCATGTTTATTACTGAACTGTTGCATTCTTCATCGAGCACTGGTGCCTTGATGAGCATAGTAGCTACTCGCAGCAGTTTTGCCTCATCGTGCTCTCAACTGAACACAAGTGTCCTCTTTCCTGGTGTCTCCTACTCCCTAATAGTTTTAATTTCACATCCTCCCTTTCTAGTCTCGCCCTCTCACCTCCCATCGTTCTTATCAGTGGTAGATTGTTGAGCTTGCTGCTACTTGGCGTGGTATATATGCATGCCCATATGTGGATGGTATCAGGTAGGTTGGTGGGTATGTGCTTTATTTTCAATCGATGCCATCATTTTGTAAAGTAGTACATGTACCTAGCTATGTGAAAGCGACTTCGGTTTACACGATGTATGTAACATAACTGTGATGGTCAGATAGAGATAGACTTTTCTTCAGGGCCACATCAGATGCTTCAGGTCTTCAGACATTATTTATAGGAAATGTAGTTCTCGAAACTTTTCGCAAAACCCTACTAGAGACTTTCTGCAAAATTTTGCATGAGCATAACATTTGAACTGAATTTGCGAAACAGTTGAGAATCTTGATTCTGCTGACCAACCATATATAATACTCCCTCCATTTTATTTTATAGTGCGTATGATTTTTTCTCTCAGATTCTGAAATGTAGTGCACATTTGTAGCAGATTGCTCATTTGGACAATGCAGTAGCACTACGCACATGTAGAGTGGGAACAAAAGTTTCCCTTGGTAACTGTACGTGCGCTTCAGAGAGCAATCTCTGATCATACACCATTGTTGGTCGATTCCGGGGAAGCGACCCATGTGGGAAACAAAAACATTTTCTCTTTCGGACTAGGATGGTTCGAGAGGGAAGGCTTCATGGAAACATACCTAGAGAATGGACCAAGGAGTCAGGCGGGATTTCCAGTGTTGAAAGATGGAAAAAAATAAAATTTGACATTTGCACCAGTTCTTGAGGAGATGGGCCAAAAATCAGAGTGGTTTACAAGGTGCAAAAAGAGAGACTTATACAACTTATAAATGAGTTAGAACTAAAAGCTGAGTCTAACATTCTTAATGTGTCAGATCGGGCGGTTAAGAATGAGGCTGAGCATAATCTGCGTGTTCTTCTTGGAGAAGAAGAGATCAAATGGGCTCTCAGAGCTAAGATGACAAAGGTCGTCCAAGGTGACGATAACACCCATTTCTTCCACGTGATAGCGAATGGAAGACATAGAAAGAAGAAGAAAAATCAGCTTGAGCTGGATGAGGGTACAATTCTGGGGCACGAGAACCTAAAGCTGTACATCTCTAATTATTATAAGCGACTTTCTGGGGGCCCCGAAGAAAATTTTGTGTCGCTCAATGAGCACGCAGTCGCTGACATACCTCAACTCAACAAAAAAGAAAACGAGGTTTTGTTGCTCTGTTTACTGAGAAAGAGGTGTTTGATGCGGTCAGAGATGAAACAAAGAGGTGTTTGATGCGGTCAGAGATGAAACAAAGAGGTGTTTGATGCGGTCAGAGATGAAACAGAATAAAGTGCCTGGCCCTGATGGCTTTCCAGCAGAATTTTACAAGAAATGTTGGCATATCATTAGGAGATCTTATGCCTATGTTCCATGATTTATTCAAAGGGCATCTACAACTTTTCCACCTCATCTTTGGAACAATTACGTTGTTGCCAAAAAAGGAGGAGGCTGTGTGCATTGAGCAGTTCAGACCGATCTGTCTACTCAATGTGAGTTTTAAAATCTTCACCAAGGTGGACACGAATAGGGTTGATGCGGATTGCCCATTCGGTGGTGCAACCAACTCAGACGACATTCATGCTTGGAAGACATATCCTGGAAGGGGTTGTTGTCTTACATAAAACTCTTCATGAAATTCACTCAAAGAAACTGGATGGGCTTATCTTCAAAGTGGATTTCGAGAAGGCGTATGATAAGGTCAAATGGCCCCTTCTGCAGCAGGCGTTACGCATGAAGGGGTTCAATGAAGCTTGGAGGAAACAGCTGGATTCCTTCACTCAGAAAGTTAGTGTTGGGATTAAGGTGAATAATGACATAGGTCATTATTTCCAGACACATAAGGGCTTAAGATAAGGAGAACCAATGTCTCCTGTCTTGTTCAACATTGTAGCAGACATGTTAGTAGTTCTTATTGGTTGGGCTAAAGAAAATGACTAAGAAGGAGGGCTAGTTCCGCACTTGTGGATGGGGGAGTGTCCATACTATGATACGCGGATGACACTATTTTTTTCATGGAACATGATCTCGCAATGTCTACAAATATGAAGCTAGTACTTTGCTTATTCTCGGGACTCAAAATAAATTTCAACAAAAGTGAGTTATTCTGATTTGGGAGAGCTAAAGAGGAACGTGATGCTTATAGACAATTGCTTGGTTGTGAAATGGTGTCCCTACTGTTCAGCTACTTAGGGATTCCAATTCATCACCACAAATTATCGAATAAGGAGTGGAAGTGTATTGAAGATCGATTTGAAAAAAGACTAAGTTGTTGGAAAGGAAAGCTTATGTCTTATGGAGGTCGGCTTGTGTGACGCCCGGATAATCTTGCTACAGTAATCCCACGCTAATCGTGCCATGACACCTCAGTTACTGTTGCTATCCTCGCAAAATTCGAAACCGTTCAAAATTCAAATTCAAATTAGTGACAACAATAAAAGTTCTCAAAAATTGAAACAAAAATGTTCAGTGGTTGCCGAATATTACCAGGGTAGTTATGATGCAACAAACATATTTTTATAAAATGGCTAGATGGTTTTAAGTTAAATAAAATAGAAAAAAAATAAATAAAAGAAAGAAAATACAAAATGAGAAAACAGAGAACAAAAATAGAAGGAGAACACCCCCTTCCCTGGGCCGTGGCCCAACTGGGCCAACCCACCTAGCCCAGCCGGCCCACCCCCGGCTATAACCCCCCCCCCCACTACCAGAAACCCTAACCCCATCCACCCCACTCTCCCCACGACACCCCCACTCCCCCCCCCCCCCCCCCGCAGAAATATCTCCCTTCCCCTCATCTCTCCCGATTGGATCGGGAGGAGACGGCCGCCCCGACGCCCGTCGTTGCCGGCCCCGCCAATCGCCGCCGCCGCCCGACGCAGCCCGCTCCGACCTCGCCATGCCGCCGCCTACCATCGACGCCCGCCTCCTCATCTCCTCCCGCACGGCCGCGCCGACGCAAGCCACCACTCCGCTACGGCCACCGCAGCCGGCGCCGGTGCCGCCCCCAGGGCCTCCTCTGTGCCCCTGCGTCCCCGTCGCCAACCCTGCCGACCTCATCGCCTCCCCATCGAGAACGGCGCATCGGTCCCATCGCCCGTCGCCGAACCTCCCCGCCGGATCGCCGCCGTCCTCCTCGTCCTCCTCCCCAGGCCGCTTCCTCGCGCCTCACCGTCCCTCTCCTCGGCAACGAACGTGAGCCGCGCCCCCTCCCTCTTTCCCCCTCGGTCGCTATGCCGCTCCTCGCGCCGCATCGCCCGCTGCCCCGCTACGTGACCACCGCCGCTGTTTAGCTCCTCCCCGCGTCGCCCCCCTTGCTGCTTGCTGCGGCCCCGCTTCCCCTGGCCGGCGCCCCACAGCGCCCGGTGGCCATCACCGTCCACGGCCTCGCCGCTGCCACCTCAGGCGACCGGCCTCGCCGTGCCGATGGCCGCCCCTGTTGACCCGGGCATATGCCCAATCAGGCTGGGTGCCCGCGCCCGTTAGCGCTAACCCAGCGCCCGTAAGGCCCCTCTGGCCTATGGCATGTGGGGCCCTACCCCCCACAGAACATTTAAATAAAAATAAAAATAAAAAATAGAAAAAATTAATTAATTAATTAATTAATTAAAGAATTAATTAACTTAATTAATTTTGATTATTTAAACTAATCAAATAACTAAACTAATTAAGCTGTTAGTCAATTAATTAATTAGTATGACAGTGGGCCCCCCACCTAATTAATACTAATTAGGTTAATTAATATGTCTAATTAAAATGTGTCACCGACCAGTGGGACCCACTGGTCAGGTTGACCAGTCAACCCTGTTGACTGCTGACATCAGCATGACATCATGCTGATGTCATAAATCCTTTTTCGAATTAAATTAAATAATTAATTAAATTCCAAAAATTAATAAAATCTTTAGAAAATCATATCTTTTAATCCATGACTCGGATTAAATTATTTTCAATATGAAAGTTGCTCAGAACGACGAGACGAATTCGAATACGCAGCCCGTTCGTCCGCCACGCATCCCTAGCATAGCGAACACGCAACTTTCCCCCTCCGGTTCGTTTGTCCGAAAACGCGAAACACCGGAGATAATTTCCCGGATGTTTCCCCCCTTCACCGGTACCACCTCGTACCGCGTTAGGGCACACCTAGCATCACGCTTTGTCATGTCATGCATCGTCATGCAATTGTTTGCATTATATTTATTGTTTCTTCCCCCTCTTCTCTCGCTAGACACCGAGACCGACGCCGCTGCTACCCAGTACGACTACGGTGTTGACGACCACTCTCTCTTGCCAGAGCAACCAGGCAAGCCCCCCCCCCCTTTTGATCACCAGATATCGCCTACTCTTCTCTATACTGCTTGCATTAGAGTAGTGAAGCATGTTACTGCTTTTCGTTATTCCTATCCTGATGCATAGCCTGTCCTTGCTACTACTGTTGTTACCATTACCTGCTATCCTACTACTTAGTATAGGACGCTAGTGTTCCATCAGTGGCCCTACACTCTTGTCCGTCTGCCATGCTATACTACTGGGCCGTGATCACTTCGGGAGGTGATCACGGGCATATACAATATACTTTACACAGTTACATTACCTGTGATACTGTTCGGAGATGGGGGCTGAAGGGGCAGGTGGCTCCATCCCGGTAGAGGTGGGCCTGGGTTCCCGACGGCCCCCGACTGTTACTTTGAGGCGGAGCGACAGGGCAGGTTGAGACCACCTAGGAGAGAGGTGGGCCTAGCCCTGGTCGGCGTTCGCAGATACTTAACACGTTTAACGAGATCTTGGTATTTGATCTGAGTCTGGCTACTGGCCTATACGCACTAACCATCTACGCGGGGAAAGTTATGGGCACTCGACGTCGTGGTATCAGCCGAAGCACTTCGTGACGCCAGCGACTGAGCGGCGCGCGCCAGGTTGGACCGCGTAACGTGACTTCCTTTGAAATGGAGGTTGCTAGGTCTGCTCTTCGGCCGCGTACGCAACGTGCAGGTGTGCTATGGGCGATGGGCCCAGACCCCTGTGTGCTTAGGTTTAGACCGGCGTGCTGGCCTCTCTGTTGTGCCTAGGTGGGGCTGCGACGTGTTCATCTTCCGCGGCCGGGCATGACCCAGAAAAGTGTGTCTGGCCAAATGGGATCGAGCGTGTTGGGTTATGTGGTGCACCCCTGCATGGAAGTTAATCTATTCGAATAGCCGTGATCTTCGGTAACAGGATGACTTGGAGTTGTACCTTAACCTTATGACAACTAGAACCGGATACTTAATAAATCACACCCTTCCAAGTGCCAGATACAACCGGTGATCGCTCTCTAACAGGGCGACGAGGAGAGGATCGCCGGGTAGGATTATGCTATGCGATGTTACTTGGAGGACTTCAGTCTACTCTCTTCTACATGCTGCAAGACGGAGGCTGCCAGAAGCGTAGTCTTTGAAAGGACTAGCTATCCCCCTCTTATTCCGGCATTCTGCAGTTCAGTCCACATATGATAGCCTTATTCCAGTTGATACCAATGCATACATATGTAGTGTAGTTCCTTGCTTGCGAGTACTTTGGATGAGTACTCACGGTTGCTTTCTCCCTCTTTTCCCCCTATCCCTTCTACCTGGTTGTCGCAACCAGATGTTGGAGCTCAGGAGCCAGACGCCACCTTCGACGACGACTCCTACTACACCGGAGGTGCCTACTACTACGTGCTGCCCGTTGACGACGACCAGAAGTAGTTTAGGAGGATCCCAGGCAGGAGGCCTGCGCCTCTTTCGATCTGTATCCCAGTTTGTGCTAGCCTTCTTAAGGCAAACTTGTTTAACTTATGTCTGTACTCAGATATTGTTGCTTCCGCTGACTCGTCTGTGATCGAGCCCTTGTATTCGAGCCCTCGAGGCCCCTGGCTTGTAATATGATGCTTGTATGACTTATTTTATTTGTAGAGTTGTGTTGTGATATCTACCCGTGAGTCCTTGATTTTGATCGTACACATTTGCGTGCATGATTAGTGTACGATTGAATCGGGGGCGTCATAGGGCTTGTGTTTATTAACTCGGTTCTCTCTAGCTTGCCGATGTTCCTTCTATCATTCTTTGAAGTACCGATAGGGGTATGGAAACGATTAGATTTCTATCGATCTTGTTTTTTCTGGCAATCTGATGAGGTTAAGAAGAAATACAGATGGACCAGATTGAATATCATTTGCAGGCCCAAAGATCAAGGTGAGTTAGGAATCGAGAACTTAGAAGTTAAAAATAATTGTCTCCTAAGCAAATGGTTATTTAGATAATCTGTTGAGACTGAGGAACATGGGTACAAATTGTGTGTAATAGGTACCTACATTCCAAGACTTTGGCCCAAGTTAATGCTAAACCTAATGACTCGCCATTTTGGAAGGGGTTAATGAGGATGAGCGAAACCTTTTTTCATAGGGTGAAATTCATTATTAGCAATGGTAACACGACTAGATTCTGGGAAGATGCATGGCTAGATTAGACACCCTTAGCCATATAATATCCCACTGTATAATATTCTAAAACTCAAGGAAGCCTATGTGGCTACAGTACTACAATCGCCCCCCCTTAATATCTAATTCAGGAGGTCTTTGGTGGGGGAACGATGAAACTCTTGGTTGCATTTGGTCAGCGGGTTGATGGATGTTCAACTTTCGGACCAACCAGATACCGTTTATCAGAAACTGCCTAGGAACAGTAGTTTGATGGTGAAATCTATGTACTTGGACCTAATTGATTCTGGGCCAATTCCGCAGTCTCTCCACATCGGGAAGATTAAAGTACCGCTTAGAATTAAAATCTTCATATGATTTGTGCACAAAGGAGTGATATTAACTAAGAATAACTTGGTAAAGCCAAGATTGGTCGGTAGTTCCCGATGTTACTTTTTGACCATAACAAAACGATTCAACACCTCTTATTACACTGTACATTAGCCAAACTTTTTTGGCGTACTCTTCATACAGCCGTGAATAATCCTCCTATTAGCACCAACATGTTAATTGGGATGTGGCTACATGGAGTGGATCTAAATATTGCGGGACAAATTCAGATAAGGATATGTGCGTTATTTTGGGCTATATGAAATTGCAGAAATGATATCATCTTTAACAGGAAAAATTTTAACAGCTTTCTGCAGGTTATCTACAGAACCACTGCTTGGATCCGTACGTGATCGTTACTCACTCATGCGGACTCCGGAAAGCTTTTGGTTACTAGGTGCAACCGGTGGGAGATGGTAGCACGGGTTATCTTCAACCTATTTGAATGGCGAGCTAATAATAAGCTAGGTGGTTAGTCATCGTAGCCTATATTTTTCGCAGGCAGTGGCATCTTTTTTACTTTTTATTATTTCTGGGCTATTTTTGTGAGCCAGTACTAGACGTGAGACCTTGTTTTTGTTTTAATAAAGGGCGCTACTAGGTGCCGGCGTGCCGGCCGAAAATTTCGGCCGGTCAGCCCCGAGCCGCTAGATTAGTCACATCCCATCGTTGGATTTGGATCCCCCGAGTCGTCTTCTTCCTCGCCCGCGTCGGCGGCCGACGGCCACGCACGACCCCGCGCTCGCCTGCCACCCCTGCACCGCCTTGCTCGTCCTCGCCGGTCACACGGCGTTGTCATCGTCGGCCGCCATGACCGCCGCATCTTCCTCACCACCCCCCTGCTTTCTCTCCTCCTCACTGCCGCATCTCCTCCTCACCGCCTACTCTCGCTCCATGGTAGCTCCCGATGTGCCGCCGTCCCCTCGTTGTCGAAGCTCGCTGCACGGTGTCGCGTGAGCGACGGCCAAGACTCGACGCCGTTTCATGGATGTAGCAGAAAAAGACACCGATCGTAGCAAAAAAGAATGACGGTTGCAGCAATCTGTCGTCGTCGCCGTCGCGGGTCGCGACTCTGGCATGATGGATGTAGCAAAAACCTCGCCGGTAAGAGCAAAGTCCAACTACGGTTGCAGCAAAAATCATCTCGTCGCTGTCGCCGGTCTCAGCTCCGCCATGATGGATGTAGGAAAAAAAATCCTCCGGTAGTAGCAAAATCGGAAGACGGCTGCTGCAAATCATCTTGCCGCCGTCGCCGGTCTCAGCTTTGCATAACGGATGTAGCAAAAATCCCCGTTGGTAGTATCAAAATCTGAGGATGGTTGCAACAACAAAAAAAGCCGTCGTTGTAGTAGGTCGCAGCTCCGACATGGTGGATGTAGAAAATCCGTCGTCGGTGGTAGCAAAATTCGACGACGGTTGTAGCTTCTAACGGAGTGGATTCCATGGCGATGCTGCGGCAGTAGCTCGTCGTCCCGGCCGGCCGCGCTCGTCGCCCCCGGCCGCCCACGCTTGCCGGCCATCCGCGTGAAGGTAGTGAGTCGTGCCAAAAAAAAAACTTCTACGGGTCCCATGTGCCAGTGTCTCGCGTGACGAAGTGACTGGCCGAAAGATTCGGCCGGCGTGTAGGCAGGAAGGCTTTTCATTTAATAAATTGACTGCATGCATCACTCTGATGCAGAGACATGGGGATATCCTCCTTAAAAATAATCTCTTGCTTCTATGTTTCCTTGCAACATCATTATTTTTTGTATACAAGCTGATGCACGGCGACGACGAGATGCGCGGGCGGCAACCTTGTCTTCACAACCTCCTTCGTCTATAAAGTGCAACATGCCCATCAGGGCCGGCCGCAGGCCATTATTTTTATTTTTTAATTTTATTCCAGACTGCAACTGTGCCGGCCTCATGTGACCCAATGTAAACTATAAGCCTATGGTCATACTAACTTTTCGAAGCGATCAAAGTCATGCCGATATATTATATCCGATGATGGGGCAGGCGACGTACATATTTTGTTGCAACATTATTCTTGTAGATGTTGATCCACGGTAATGATGTGATGCTTGTAGTGGCCACGCGCGTGGCCGGCAAAACCTGCTCTTCACCTCCGTTTATCAAGTGCAACATACCATTATTTTTATTTCACCCAGACTCCACCGGTATACCTAAGGTTAATTATAAGACATCGGAGACTGGAAGATTACACGGACTTATGGGCATACCAACTTTTTCGAAACCATCAAGTCTTTGCTCAACCATGGTAATTAACAGCCTTTGCTTTGCTGGTCATAATGATAGTATCATGGCTAGTATCATGCATGTCAACTACGTAATTTTGATAAGGTGTCATAAAATTAAATGAAGAAAAAGAGGGTTGAGTATCATATCATGCTACCATATCATAATAAATGCTATGATACTATGTGTCATGCATGACAATAAATAAAATACTACATGATACTAATATATCATACTATGCATTAGGCTGGCCATAGTGGGGATAACATAACTAGTATCATATACTTGGGACTCGCAAACATGCTTACGTGGCAGAAAATTAAAGAAGAGAGAGAGGGTCATAGTAACATAGGTAGATACCGTAACATAATAAATGTTATGCTACTATGTGTCATGCATGGCAATAAATAAGACCATCTATGATACTACTTTATCATACTATGCATTAGGCTGCCCGTAATGGGAGTATCATAGGTGGTATCATGCATGTCAACTAAGCAATTTTGATGAAGTGGCATAGAATTAAATGAAGAAAGAGAGGCTTGAGTATCATATCATGATACCGTATCATATTAAATGATGTGCTACTTTGTGTCATGCATGGCAATAAATATAGTCCTCTATGATACCAACATATGATACTATGCATTATGAATGTAGTATTATAGACTAATATCAAATGCATGATACTAGTATATGATACTCCCCATTACAACCAGCCTTAGGAAGGTAGTATCATAGACTAATATCATATGTATGATAGTAGTATATGATACTCCTTATTACAACTAGCCTGACAGATGGTAGAAAACTCTTCATCAAGGTGGAGATTTTGAGAGCTGTGCCGACGGACAGAAATATTATTACCACAGCACTTGCAACACCCACATGACCAACTAAAGCTAAGCTAGCATATATATGGAATACGCAAATGCTTCATCCAAACCAAACCAACAGCACACGCAAAGAGGGACACAAAAATAGAGGTGATCGCATCGCCATGAGCTTGCTATGCTCACTTGTTGCTGTCCTGTTGATCGTCCTTGTGAGCGCCGGCGATGAGGCCGCATTGCTTGCTTTCAAAGCGCAGCTCAGCCATGGCGGCTCGCTGGCCTCCTGGAACAGCAGCACCGACTTCTGCATTTGGGAAGGTGTGACGTGCAACCACCGGAGGCCAGCGCGGGTGGTGGAACTAAGATTGAGCGGCGCCGGGCTCACCGGAGCGCTCTCCCCGGCAATCGGGAACCTCACGTTCCTGCGGATGCTCAACCTTGGTGTCAACTCGCTATACGGGGACATTCCAGCAAGCCTCGGCCGCCTCCGTCGCCTGCGGTGGCTCTACTTGGAGAAGAACTCCTTCTCCGGCACATTGCCAGCGAACCTGAGCTCCTGCATCAGCATGACTGAAATGAGACTGGACAACAACACGCTTGCCGGGCACATCCCGACTGAGCTTGGCGAGAAGCTCAAGTACCTGACAGTGCTCGCGCTGAGAAACAACGGCTTCACAGGGTCCATCCCGGCGTCACTGGCCAATCTTTCCCATCTACAGGTCCTCGAACTCACTTATAACCATTTCACCGGTTCAATCCCGCAGGGGCTCGGAACCATCCAGAGCATGCGATATTTCAGTCTCTTCGGAAACAATCTTGTGAGCTCAATCCCACCAGGGCTCGGAAGTTTCCAGAGCATGCGATATTTCAATCTCGCCGAAAACAACCTCCACGGTATGATCCCACCTTCTCTTTACAACTGGTCGTCATTGGTAGTATTTGATGTCGGGTCGAATATGTTGTACGGAAGCATTCCGGATGATATCGGAAACAAGCTCCCCAAGTTGGAAAGGCTTGGCTTGCGTGCCAATCACTTCACAGGAACCATCCCTTCCTCAATATCCAACATATCTTCCCTCATATCACTTGACCTCACACAGAACAAATTTAGTGGGTATATGCCTCCCACATTGGGGTGGCTCGGAGCTCTCCAATATCTGGAGTTGGGTAACAATGAAATCGAAGCGAATGACAACAAGGGGTGGGAATTTATAACATCCTTGGCAAATTGCAGCCAACTGCAGAAATTGGCACTACCCAAAAATTCCTTTGGAGGACAACTACCGGGTTCAATTGTGAACCTCTCAACGACTCTCCAGCGGTTAAACTTACAGGACAATAGGTTCTCTGGGAGTATACCTGCGGACATCGGCAACTTGGTTGGTTTGGAATTGCTTGTGATAGCAAATACTCCGATATCCGGAGTGATTCCCAAGAGCATCGGTAAGCTAGTAAAATTGATCCAGCTAGTCTTGCATAATAATAGCTTGTCTGGCCTCATACCATCATCGCTAGGGAACCTTTCGCAATTGAGTATCCTTTCTGCATACCATGACAACTTGGAGGGGCCAATTCCGGCAAGCCTCGGGGAGTTGAAAAAACTTGTTGTACTCGATCTGTCAATGAACTACAGACTTAATGGTTCAATACCTAGAGGGATTTTTAAATTGCCTAGCCTTTCTAGGTACTTGGACTTGTCATATAATTCCCTTTCGGGACCCCTTCCTAATGAAGTTGGTAGTTTGTCAAATCTGAACCGACTTATTCTATCAGGAAACCGGTTGTCTGGCAAGATACCTGACAGCATTCAGAATTGCATAGTATTGGAATCTCTAAGATTATACAACAATTCATTTGAGGGAAGCATACCTCAGTCAGTGACAAATATAAAGGGGCTCCGTATACTGGTCCTAACCATGAATAAGTTCTCTGGTAATATTCCTGAGGCCCTTGGTAGCATTAGAAACCTGGAGGGACTGTACCTAGCACACAACAACTTGTCTGGGTCAATCCCATTAGTTCTACAGAATTTGACATCATTGTCTGAACTGGATATATCCTTCAATAATTTGCAAGGTGAGGTGCCAAATGAAGGTGTTTTCAGAAACATCACTTACTTAGCAGTTAATGGGAATGCCAATTTGTGTGGTGGTACACCTCAACTTCATTTGGCTCCATGCTCCATAAGAAAGAACAAAAAACAGATGCCAAAGTCTTTTGTAATCTCTCTAGTGACAGCTGGAGCAATCTTGTTTTCACTTTCAGTTATTCTTCTTGTTTGGATACTTTGCAAGAAGCTCAAACCAAGCCAGAAGATATTAGCAGAAAATTCAATTGCTGATGACCATTACAAGAGAATCCCCTATCATGCATTATTGAGAGGAACTAACAATTTTTCAGAAGCCAACTTGCTTGGAAGAGGAAGTTATGGTGTGGTTTATAAGTGTATTTTGGACAATGAAGAAAGAACATTGGCTGTCAAGGTGTTTAATCTCAATCAATCTAGGTATTCCAAGAGTTTTCAGGTCGAGTGTGAGGCCATGAGAAGGATACGACACCGTTGTCTCATTAAGATCATTACATCTTGTTCAAGCGTCAACCACCAAGGTCAAGATTTCAAGGCATTAGTTTTTGAGTTCATGCCCAATGGTAGCTTGGATGGTTGGCTTCATCCAAAATCACAAGAGCCCACTATAAACAACACGCTCAGCCTTGCCCAGAGACTTGATATTGCTGTCGATATTATGGATGCGGTAGAATATCTGCACAACTACTGTCAATCATTGGTAATCCATTGTGACCTTAAGCCAAGCAACATTCTTCTTGATGAAGACATGAGCGCACGAGTTGGTGACTTTGGCATATCAAGGATCCTTCAAGAAAATACGAGTGAGGGGATGCAAACTTCATATAGTTCAACTGGAATTAGAGGTTCCATAGGCTATGTTGCTCCAGGTGACTAGGACTCTTCTAATTTTATATTTTACTTTTCACTCCAATATGGCATGCTAACCACCATTTTTTTTCATAATTGTAGAGTACGGAGAAGGATCTGCTGTCTCAACACCCGGCGATATCTATAGTCTTGGCATATTGCTGCTTGAGATGTTTACCGGAAGGAGCCCAACGGAAGGCATGTTCAGAGATTCATTGGATCTGCATAAGTTTGCTGAGGATGCTCTTCCAGATAGAACCTTGGAGATAGCTGACCCAACAATATGGCTACACAACGGACAACAGGATAACACTACAAGTATTAGAATCCAGGAGTGCTTGCTTTCAGTCTTGAGGCTTGGCATATCCTGCTCAAAGACACGAGCTCAAGACCGAGCACCGACAAGAGATGCAGCGGCAGAGATGCATGCAATCAGAGATGCATACCTCCTGTTTGCTGGTAAGCGTATAGGGGAGCATGGAGGGCCTCGGCTTGAGACATTTGAGCTAGAATGATATGAGCCTGCAACAATAGATGTGTGTATGTATGTCACTTCAGTTTGTGTTTGTTTGTCATCGGGCCCATTTTATTTGCAACAATGAGGTATCTACTTTATATGTACTTTTTGGAGAGATTTCTTATTGTTTGAATCAGGTTTTTGCTGGTGTCACATCCCTACTCTGGTATGCACCTAGTGTTAGCATGTTGTTTGCATCCTGTTTAAATTCAATGAAACTTGAATTGGGGATGATCAAACCCTAGTACCAAATGGAATTCAAATAGGTTCAACTTAATTAAAAATATTTTCAGTGCACCCAAAATGTCCTAAAAATGTTCATGATTATGGCACAAGGTGGAAACCTAAACCAGAATGCTGCACATTTACCTAGGAAATTTCTGGTCTTTGAGTTAACCCATAATGCATTTGAAATGGGGCTAATCTATAGCTCCAATAATCCTGAAAAGTTGTGAGGTGCTCTGGAATAGTCCATCTAGTCCCTACAAAAATTATCAAAAGAAATAAAAATGGTTTCATATTTTTACTAAATCAAAACAAACAGCAGAAAAGAAAAACAGAAAAATAATAAAAGGGAAAACTCACCTGGCAGCCCACTACCTGGCCCAGCCTAGCAGCCTCCTCCCTGTCATCTTCCTCCCCTGCCAGGAGGACGAAGGTGCGTGGCCACCTCCTACCTACCCGCCTCGCCTGGAGGCCCCTAAGAGCACCACGACACCCCCTGGACCCCCTCGAGCTCCTCCCCATGCTCATCCCCTCCTCTGGCTCGCTCTCTCGCATGAATCCAAGTGCCACCATCGCCGCCCCTCGTTGTTCGTGGCCACCATGCACGCCTCGCCTCGCCGACGTGTCAGAAGTGTTAGAAGGGAGAGAGGGATTTGATGGAATAGTTGTTGTATTGCTTGAGCCTTGTGGGCATATATATATAGGAGTACATGATCTATTTGGAGTACAAGGCAAGCCAGCATATTTCCTAGTCTAATCTATGTTTCCTAATACAATCACGTTACTCAACATCCCCCGTAGTCACAACGGTAGCGACGCAGACGGTGAGACTGGAGAAGAATCCGAAGGCAAGCCGACAGACACCCCCCACAGTCGTAACGGTCGACGCATCGCGGAGCCGTGGCTGGAGTGAAAACCAACGAGGTTGCTCAAGCAGGCGGTAGCCCTTTGTGCCGTTTGTCGATGTAGTCAAGAGCGTGGGTGGTGGAGCCGTTGTCGAGGTAGCCGTGCGGTCGATGTCGAGTCGTGGTGGCCGGGTGTCGAGGAAGTCGCCGTGGAGCCGCGGGTGCAAGAGGGCGCCGAGTTAGCATGGGCGCAGTGGTGTCGAAGTAGGGGTGCGCCGGGAAGAAAATGTTGTTGACGACGCGTCGTGGCGGGTTTGCCAAGCCCGAGGACACATCGTGGACGAAGGCATGCACCGGTGTTACCAGCACCGGGCATGCATAGACGGACGAAGACGAACTTGACGAAGCGCCGACCAGACATGCCAGGCCCGGGGACATGTCGTGGATGAAGGCACGCATCGGTGTTGCCAGCACCGGGCATGCGTAGATGAGGGACCTGCACGAGCTGTATGCCATGTCGGAGAAGTCGGAGGGGCCAGCAGAGAAGAACTCGACGACAATTGCGGCGTCCATCGGCGCGGGGCCGATGTCACCAACGGTGGTCGGAGTAGACGAAGTGGTCGGGGTAGATGACGGCGACGCTGGCGACGGGCTGGTGCTTGGACGAACACGAAGGGGGTGGACGGGCGGCGGCAGCGGCCAAAGAAGAGCAGCGGCGGCGGCCCAACGGCGGCGGCTAGGTTAGGAGTGCGGCGGCGGTGCTCGAAGTAGGCGAAGAACCCTGACAGCGTGATGAAGACCGGCGCGGGCGGTGGCATTCCCGCGCCAAGGGAGACGGCGCGGCGCATACCACAGAAGGTCGACGTGCGGTGCCGGCGGAGTGGACCACGGCGCTACAGCCCGAAGGGGTGACGCAGCGGCGGCAGGCGGCTCGGGGTGACAGCGAGGACCGTGGGCCGCGACCCTGTGGCCCGAAGGGGCGACGCAACGGCGGTTCGCGAGTCGGTGCAGCCGCGGGGACGGCCTCAGGGCGGCGGCGGTGTAACACCTCGGTAGTTAAGCTACAGTAACCACACACTAATGATGCCATGTCATCGCAATTAAATTCCTAAATCTCACTTTGATCCAAAACGAATTTGAATTGAAAACAAAGTCAAATTTTTATTTCTTCAAACGGTAAAACAAAAATGTCCACTGGGTTGCAAAAGTCCACTAACAATTTTCCTGAAAGAAACCAACATTTTATGAATAATTAAGATGCCCTTAAACTAATTAAAATTGGACCAACAACTTTTAATTGATCCTTTTCAATTTAAATAAATATTTGCACGTTTCAAAATAACTTGAAACTTGCTGTGCTAGCTCATAACATTGCATAGTATTTATGTGTCAAGTAACTTGTTGGACCAAAAATCTTTTGCCTTCAATAGAAATAGCAAAACAATAGCTAAAAGTAAAACAGAAATAAATAAAGATGAAACGCAGAATAAAAAGGAAAGGGAACCCCCTCCCCCGCTTTCCGTGGGCCTTAGACCGACAAGGCGCAGGCCCAGCCCACCAGCGCCTTTGTCTTCCTCTCCTGTTCATCCATGGCGCTGGTAGTGCGTGCACGCCGTCCACGCCACCGGTCGTCGCCGTGTCAAGCATCCACTACCTCCTCGAGATGGATAAGAAGACCCCCGACCCCATAGACAAACCCTAATCCTCACTTATCCCCTCGCGCTCTCTCTCTCTTTCATTTGTTCATCGCCTGAAGCTCATGATCGTCGTTGCCGTGTCGATCCCGCGGCCACCGGCATCCCCGTCACCTGAGAGCATGCCCTGGAGCTTTAGTGCCATCGACTCCACCGACTACGTGCATCGGTTCGAGCTCGGACGCCCTGCTGCCTCGCCATCGCGTCGTCTTCTCCGCCACCATCGTCGCATCTCGTCATCGAGATCGTCACATCCGGCCACCCCTGCGCTCCCGACCTCGCCATCAGACTTGCGTGAGCATCCCCTCCATTTCCCTCTTGTTCCTCGTCTTGATTTGTTGTCGTAGATGTCCCCACGCTCGCTGTCACGCCTCCGGCTGGCCCCAGTCGCGCCCTGGGCCCGCCGTAGTGGCCACGCCCGTGCGCGCCCTGCGCCCTCGTTCGCCCGCTGCCATGCTGCATGCCGTTGCCGCCCTCTGCCGTTGTCTGTTGCTGCCGCCGCAGTTGCCTGCTCCCGCCACTTCTAGCCGTCACTTCCCGCCTCCGGCCACAGCGCTTAGCTGCAGCACCGCCGCATGCCGCTGGCGCCGTCCGTCGCTCGTCGCCTGTACTCGGGGCTCCGTGATACGTCTCCATTGTATCTACTTTTCCAAACACTTTTGCCCTTATTTTGGACTCTCACTTGCATGATTTGAATGGAACTAACCCGGACTGACGCTGTTTTCAGCAGAATTACCATGGTGTTATTTATGTGCAGAAACAAACGTTCTCGGAATGACCTGAAACTTCACGGAGCAACTTTTTGGAAAATATAAAAAATACCTGCAAAAGATGAAGGCCAGGGGGGCCACCACCTGTCCACGAGGGTGGGGGGCACGCCCCCTACCTCGTGGGATCCCTGGAGCTCCTCCGACTCCAACTCTATATATTGTGTTTTAGGGAGAGAAAAATCAGAGAGAAGAATCCATCGCGTTTTACGATACGGAGCCGTCGCCAAGCCCTAAAACCTCTCGGGAGGGCTGATCTGGAGTCCATTCGGGGCTCCAGAGAGGGGAATCCATCGCCATCGTCATCATCAACCATCCTCCATCACCAATTTCATGATGCTCACCATCATGCATGAGTAATTCCATCGTAGGCTTGCTGGACGGTGATGGGTTGGATGGGATCTATCATGTAATCGAGTTAGTTTTGTTAGGGTTTGATCCCTAGTATCCACTATGTTCTGAGATTGATGTTGCTATGACTTTGCTATGCTTAATGCTTGTCACTAGGACCCGAGTGCCATGATTTCAGATCTGAAACTATTATGTTTTCATCAATATATGAGAGTTCTTGACCCTATCTTGCAAGTCTATAGTCACCTATTATGTGTTATGGTCCGTTAACCCCGAAGTGACAATAATCGGGATACTTACCGGTGATGACCGTAGTTTGAGGAGTTCATGTATTCACTATGTGTTAATGCTTTGTTCCGGTACTCTATTAAAAGGAGGCCTTAATATCCCTTAGTTTCCGTAAGGACCCCGCTGCCACGGGAGGGTAGGACAAAAGATGTCATGCAAATTATTTTCCATAAGCACGTATGACTATATTTGGAATACATGCCTACATTACATTGATGAACTGGAGCTAGTTCTGTGTCACCCTAGGTTATGACTGCTACATGATGAACCACATCCGGCATAATTCTCCATCACCGATCCATTGCCTACGAGCTTTCCATATATTGTTCTTCGCTTATTTACTTTTCCGTTGCTATTGATATCATCACTACAAAATACCAGCCCAGAGTTGCCCTGGTGGCCACCGGCGGCTGACAGGTTGGACCAACACTCAGAGGAGCACTGGCACTACAAGAAATATGTCAACTAGTGACCTTCTGTCAGTGACCCTGAAAGAATTGGTCATAGATCTATGACTATTTGAGACCAATTGGTCAAAAGCTGTTCGGGGGCTCCAAACCCTAAACTACAACGACCATTTTGGTCACAAAGGTCGTAATTTCCTTACACGAAATGGTCATAAAACAGATAGCACTGGTCCGCTGCCTTATTTCTAGCTGATCATGACCAATATAGATGGTCATAACCTTGTAAATTGTGGTGGGTTGCTATGACTAGGCGCCACCTCATCAGTTTTGCCTATGTGTCATATCCATGTGGCAGTTTTTGCCCTAGGTTGTGAAGCAACCTATATTTCTGTCATTCCCAAAATTCCCAAAAAAATCTCATAAATTCTTTGGGTCATATCTTCGTCAAATATGTAAAAAAAACCTTCCTTGCCTAGTTCAAAAATAATTCAAAAATATTCATTTTCCTATTTTGTTCAGAACAACACTTTATGAAGGAAGTGCTAGTTATATATTCTTGATTACCCTCGAAATTTTTGGGCACTTTTTCCTATCCAAATCGTTGCCTCATAAAAAAATTTAGCTTCATTTTCCTAGCAAATCTTCCTCGGCAAATTTCCAAAGTTTTTGTCCACCTAGAAGCATTGTGAAGGAAGTATCATTTTTATATATCCAAATGACATGAAATTTATACAATTCCTTCATATGCCAAAATTATCACCCTCCTCCAAATTGCAACTCATTTAAATCATCTATGTGAGCCCAAATTCAATTTATATTTTATGGCCAGATTGGCACGTTGCAAAGCAAGTACTATCTAGACCCCTCCTATTACCCTAAAACTTTTTGGGCACTCTTCCATACTCAAATCATCGCCACATGATAATATTCAGCTCCATTTTCCTGATAAATCTTTCTCAGGAAATTTTCAAAGTTTCTACCTCGAGAGAAACTTTGTGAAGTAAGTACTAGCTAGGCTTACCCAAATGGTACATGTATCCTGGATGGGGCTGATGCATACGTATCCTTTTAATTCCTTTTCCTTTTTGTACACTTAAATAAAAAAATACCAATCTTGACTCAGGCCAAGAACCTGTATACTGATACCCATCACTTCAGATTTAATTGTCGAAATCATTTGGTATGAGGAAACACTGATGATACCCATTACTACAAACTGACCCCCTCCGATGCACCAATGTACAGCAACAAACCATTAAGCGCTAATTTCTCAGTGAGTCGGTTTATTGGATATTTCGTTCTTCAAAATGTTATTGTTTTAATTATTAGAGCGAGGTCTAAGAACCAAAATGCACGAGTTTAATCCAGAATCAGTAACCATGGTTTTCCATGCTCTTGCATGTTTTGCATTTGAACCTTGCAGAAAACAGACACGGCGAGGATGCGCTGAAACTGGATGTAGTGTAGATGCATTCTGCTTTCTTCTTCCTTCCTGGTGATCGGTTGCTTGCTATGTATGTACTACAGTTAATGTGTGACATGCAAGGAGGCACACAAGCGTTGATGTTGCCTACCGGATTCTTTGTTGGCTCCTCTTGCTTTGATTATTTCGCACATTAAGCTCCATGCTTCCTCTTGCTGAAGACATGTTTGATCTGCGTTCAACGTCGGAGCTGAAAGTCTTGTATTCTGAATCTTTCCTTCCTGAGCTACAACCTAAGTGAACAAGCTATCTATAGTAGGTGAAAGTTGTTTCTGAATCTCTTGGACTTAATTGGCGAAGTCTGATTTTTATTCTCTAATGGCAGCCAAAACAATTTCATCAGTACTGATGTACCAGTACTGTTCTTTCTCTAAAGGTTATTGAGATTCAAATAGCAATCTTACCTAGTTCCCGAAGCAACGAGATTGCACCTATGAAATTCACAATTGTGCCGGCGAAAAGCACTTGAGAATCTTGATCGGGCCGATGGAAGAGCGACCCTTTGAAAGCGTCGTGCGCTGTTCTGCAGGGACGCAGCGAGCTGCCATGTTTAGTGCTCGTTTTTTCTAGACACGTCGCAGGAGTGTTTCAGGATGTTTTCGTTATTAGATGGAGGAAAACGTCCATTATAAACCTTGAACTTATAGAGCTTAGCTAAATCAAACCCTCAACTCTGAATCCCGATGGTTGGTACACTGAACTTATCAATCCTGGTCTAAATTGAACCTTGGAGCTATTTGGTGCACCGGGAAAGCGGTGATCCTGGGATTACATTTCTCAGTTCGTTTCTTTAGTCGGGCGGCCAGCCCGAAAAATATCCATAATCTTTTTTACGAATTTGAAAAATTAGGCATGATATTGAAAAATGTTTGCAAATCATAAAAAATGTTCGGAAACTAAAAAATATTATTAAATACGAAAAACTTTGGGACATTTGAAAAAAAATTCGGAAATTAATAAATATTATTAAACACGAAAAAACTTTAGGAGTTTGGATAAAATTTCGTGAGCACAAAATATGTTCGCAAATCTGAAAAAAATCGGAAATAAAAAAGATTCTTAAATTTGAAAAATCCTCAGGAGTTTGGAAAAATGTTCGCGAACTAAAAAATTGTTCGCAAAATTGAAAGGTTTCTTGCATTTGAAAAAAATCGTGAACTCCAAACATGTTTTGAATATTAAAAACTGTTCATGAATTTGAAAAAAGATCACGAACTCAATAAATGAAAGAAATGTTCACGAGCTCAAAAAATGTTAGCAAATTTAAAAGGTGTTCTAAAAAGATTCGTGAGTTTGAAGATTGTTTGTGAAGTTGAACAAATATCCACAAACTCGAAAAATCTTCGCAAAGTCAAAAGATATTTGTGAATTTGAATTAGATTTCATGATTTTTTTGAAAATATTCACAAGTTTGAAAGATGTTCATGTCTAAAAACCACCTCTAGTCTCATGCGGGGCACCCAGTAACTGATTTGTTTTTTGTATTCGTGCCCACTTGCATAGCAAACTTAAGCTTTTCTGTTAATCTCTTTCGGGCAATGGTCTAGCTAGTGTCTACTGTCTAGATCTTTTTTCTATTTTGATTTTATGTTTCCGTAATTTATATTATCATTTTATATCCTTTTTGTTTATTTTTAATTTACATTTTCCTTAGGCATTTTTTATTTACGTATTAATTTTTCTTTCTTTCTTTTCTTTTTCCTTTTCTCCATTTTATTATCAGATTTCCTTTTTAAACACATGAGCATTATATATCTACTTTGATGTATATTTATGAATATACAATGAGCATTTTACAAATACATGGTCAATTCTCTTAAATACATGGTGGCAGCGTGGCAGCCTTGCCATTGATTCTTGCGGGAACCGAGGCGATGAGGATGACGAAACAACGTCTCGTTGACTTGGCGGGCCCATCATTACGATCGTGTTTGCTCGGCATCATTTCACTCGACGAATGAGCTTTAGATCTTGATTGCATTACATCGCTTGCAGTCTTTGGCCGGATCAATGCTCATTCTCTATTGGACAACATATTATCAAGGGTGTCTTTTTATTCTATGTAAATAAATCATAAAGAAAGAAAGATAAAGGGAAAAAACTCAAATATTTTTTTACGACAACAAAAACTCGTATGTACGGAGTTTCTATGGTTATTTTTAGGAGACGGGGTGCAGTATGTTTTTTTTCTGGCATATGAGTCGCTTCAGCCCAGCCCAGCCCAGCCCATTATTAGATGCGAGTATGCGACAGACACTGATAGCCCAGCATCAAGGTCCAACCAGACCACGCAAATCCATCCCCATCACTCTCTCTCTCCCTCGCCGCCGGCGCCACCGCGCCGCCGACGACAGCAGTACGCCATGCTCCGCCTCCACAAGTACGTCCTCACCCAACTTCTACCTTCTTCCTCCGCCTCCGCCTCCGCCATCTCCCCTCTCAGCCGCCTCATCTCCGCCGCCGCGCCCGCCGTTTCCCCCAACCCTAGCTGCTTCGCCGTGGAGGAGTACCTCGTCGCCACCTGCGGTCTCACCCGACCCCAGGCCGCCAAGGCCTCCGCCAAGCTCTCCCACCTCAAATCCCCCGCCAAGCCCGACGCCGTCCTCGCCTTCCTCGCCGGCCTCGGCCTCTCCGGCGCCGATGTCGCCGCCCTCGTCGCCAAGGACCCGCAGCTCCTCTGCGCCGGTGTGGAGAAAACCCTGGCCCCCAACGTCGCGGGGCTCACTGGCCTCGGTCTCTCGCCTTCTGAGATCGCACGCCTCGTCTGGCTCTCCCGTAACAGCTTCCGCTCTAGATCCATCGTCTCCAAGCTGCAATACTACTTGCCTCTCTTTGGGTCCTCTGAGCACCTCCTCCGGGCCTTCAAGAGGAACCCCTACCTTCTCTCGTCTGACCTTGAGGGTGTGGTCAAGCCCAATGTCGCTTATCTGCACGAGTGCGGGCTAGGTGCTTGTGATATTGCCAAGCTATGCATCAGTCGACCAGGTCTGCTCGTCATCAATCCAGAGCGCTTCCAGGACATGGTGGCATATGCCGAAAACATAGGTGTGCCCTGTGGTTCTGGGATGTTCAGCCACGCGCTGCATGCTGTTGCGTGTTTCAGCAAAGAGGAGATCGCGGCCAGGGTGGACTACTTGAAGAACACGTTCATGTGGACGGATGCTGAGGTGGGCATTGCTGTTTCTAAGGCCCCATTGATACTGACGAGGTCCAAGGAATCGCTGCAGCGCAGGTCTGAGTTCCTCATCTCCAAGGTGGGGTTGGAACCGGCATATATTGCTTGTCGTCCGACAATGCTCACGTATAGCTTGGAGGGTCGGCTCAGACCCCGGTACTATGTTGTCAAATTTCTCAAGGAAAGTGGATTGCTAGATCATGACCGGGGCTACTTTGGTGCAGTCACGATCAGCGAGAAGGTATTCGTCAAGAAGTTCATATGCCCTCATAAGGATGCTGCACCGCATCTTGCTGAAGATTATGCAACAGCTTGCAGAGGGGAGGTTCCAGCTAGATTCAGTTTCACATGAACCAAGACTAATAAGAAAATTGGTATGTTCATTATGTCATTCAGTAGAGAAGAAACCATCACACTGCTGTGAAATGGCCATTTCAGTTTTGAATGCAATCCTCAATCAATATTTCCATGAAAGAATGGTCTCATTTTGGCCATAAAGATGATATGAAGTCTCTACTTTTCTTTGGATGGAAATTTCGAACCTCTTTTTCCTTGGGAAACAATTTTGGATTTGTTGATGTGCTGATCACTGTTGAGGATCCAGTTTTGATCTAGTTTGTTGGTTGCTTGCTTGCTTTAGTTCTTCTAAGCTGAAATATTCCTTCTGCCTGGAGTAGCTTTATTAGTAGCTTTGTTTATAAGATATTAACTGTTGTGAAAGCAGGCCATTGTTGAATAGTAGTTTGTATATCAGTTTTTTTTTTGTCTCTTGTAGTTTTGGATGACCTTCTGGGTGGTACTTTTCTAGGGGCATCTGATCTCGAAACTGAATAGTTGAGTACATCACCACGTGAACAGATATTTCTAACGCCGTGAATAGTTGAGTACATCACCACGTGAACAGATATTTCTAACGCCGTGAATAGTTGAGTACATCACCACGTGAACAGATATTTCTAACGCCGTGAATAGTTGAGTACATCACCACGTACATCACCGCGACGTTGTACACCTCCGTCTTCCACTGCCGGATGTTCCCGTGCACCTCCGTCTTCCACTGCCGGATGTTCCCGTGCACCTCCGTCTTCCACTGCCGGATGTTCCCGTGCGAGCCCCCCGCATCCTGACGCTGGCGAAGCGCTCGCCGGCGAAGAGCAGCTCTGCATCGAGCGGCGCGCCAACCCTGGCGTGCATGGCCCAGTTCCGGTTGTGCACGGCGACGGCGAGGGAGATGTCGTAGGCGAGCATGGTGCCGTTGGGGCCGGTGAGGGCCAGGCGGGCGAGTGAGGCGTCCTCGACGGCGACTTCGTCCTCCCCGTCCGCGACGAGGATGGCAACCAGGAGGAGGAGGAGGATGATCAGGAGGCAGCGGTGGGGAGTGTGGTCCCGAGAGCCGTCGTCGCAGCAGCAGCAGACAAAACAGTCGCCGTCGCCGCAGTCAGCAGGGCAGTCGCCGTCGCTCATGGTGCTGATTGTTTCTTGTTTGTGCCTGATCTGATTCTGTCATTCTGATCGATTGAGCAGCAGGGCAAAGCGATGTATGCATATATAGATTAGAGATCAGAGATGAAAACGGATCCGACTCCAACGAGTCGATCGTAAGCAAGGTAAGAGCCGCAACACCTTCCATTTTCGATCATGATGGCGTTCCGGTGTTCGTCTCCAAGTCGGATTAGAGATAGCTAAGGGAGGTGTCGATTTTGTTTGTAGCAAATGATATTTGGCCCTGGTCTAGTGCATACTCGTGTGCAATATCTTGAATTGAGAATGTCCGTTACCGGTCGTGTCACAAAGTCGCTCTTAAATGGGGTTTATACAAAAAGGCTACTCTTATTGAGAGGTGTTTATACAAAGGTTGTGGAAAATAGATACGATCATACCGTGTGTAAAATTTGACAAGACGAGAGGTCACCTTGTGTTTTTCTTTTTCTTTTGAAAGACAATATTTGCACCATCAGTAAACTCATTCTATTCACCTAAAAATAAGAATTTAATTTTAGATTTAAGTATACTCATTTTTATTCAAATTAATTGCATGAGAATATCGCATTTGCATTTGAATACTCTAAAACTCCAAAGTATGATACTTGCAAAGTTCAAAAGATAGGTCCATATGTATTGAATTTTTGAATATTCCTCTTCCATCGATATTTTCACGGGAGTGGCGACACAGAGGAGAAGGTGTTTTCCTTATGTTCGAGTGTACAGTTTTAATAAGTGATTTTCTGATTATTACATGGATTTTTGTAACCAGATATTTTAAATGATTCTTATCTATTATAAAGGTTCATCACCAGTACAAAGCATCCCGAACATAATAAGAATTACATTGAGGTCTCTTAACCAGCGAACAACCACTATGCTGCTAGGACGAGCCACCGACGCATCGCTATTGCCAATCGCTTACCGAAGCTGGCCTGACCTTGTCGATGATAGTAAAGAAGTCTTCAGGCATGTGCCTCTAAGGGCCATCACTCCAGAGCCACAATTGTCATTATTGAACTTTTTTCTTGATCTGAACTAACACAAATAACTCGTCGTCTTGCACTCACGGCATGAAACTCTAACCTCACCGCCCACAAAATCGGCCCTGCAAGGACTAGACCGAGGTACCGTGGACCCCCTCCCCGTCGTGGGTTGCCGGAGCGGCAGACACAAGCGAGGAGAGTCGACGAGCGGCAGAGCGTGGACGGAACAGACCTTCACCCTAGCGCCACCAGCGAGAGGGAGGAATATAATTGTTCGTGGTTTTGTAACCGAATTGACAAAGTCAAATATCTAGAGAGTATCACTCTAGTTTTTTTTTAGAAGGAGTATCACTTTAGTTAAAAGAAAAGGTTTTCATGGCCCACTACGCTCATATTTTCCGGTTCGCCCAGACACGCAACTATAGTCTTGCTCGCCGCCGCCGCTCGTTTCCCCTGGCGCCCCTATTCCTTGCATTTAGGGAGTCTAACTTCCAGACTCGCTGAAGGGGGCGAGCAAGGTGGGCCGGCCCACGCGCCTAGGAAGACATAGCCTGTTTTTTCTGTTTTTTTATATATTTTCTGTTTTATTTTTTTATTTTTTTGCTTATACTTTAAAATATTCTAATGTTAAACAAGTATTTTTAAAACCACTCTATAAAAATATTTGAAAAATGTTGAATGAGTATTTCAAAAATGTTAACCAAGTATTTGAAAATGTTGAACAAGTATTTTTAAAATGTTGAACAAGTATTTGAATCCACTCGCGCATCCTATTTTACTGTATTTACTGTATGCTTCGCAAAGGGTTGCGCAAGCTTTTTTGTTTTTTGTACAGTATTTCTACCGGTTTTGGGAAGGTTCCTGAACCATGTTTACTACTTTCGGTTTTTTTATCGTTTTTCATTTTTCTTTCTTTTTTTCGTTTTTCCTATTTATTTTTTTGTATTTATTTTTTTCGTAACTGCAAAAATTCATATAAAATTTCAAAATTTAAAACTTTGTTCAAAATATAAAAAAAATTCACTTTTTCAAACAAAATGGATTCCAAAATTTTGTCCACTGTTTTTCAAAAAAATCTTCGGAATTACAATGTTTTTTCATGTTTTACCAAAAATGTTCTATTTTTAAACTAATCGTTCACATTTTCCAAAAATGCTCTGAAAATCGAACTTTGTTCATGTTTTCAAAAACCGTTCACATTTTGTATAAAATTATGGATTTTTTTTCATGTTTTAGAAAATTATTCAAGTTGTTTTTAAAAAAATCACCTTTTAAAAATTGTTCAGAATTTCAATATTTGTTCACGTTTTTCAAAAATTGTTCACTTGTTTCAAAAATTGTTACGAATTTTGAAATTTGTGCATCCTTTCATAAATTGTGCACGTGTTTTGTATATAATTTCAGTTTTTTCTTCATGTTTTTCAAAATTTGTACACTTTTTTACAAAAAAATTCGGTATTTCTATATTTTTTCATGTTTTTTAAACATTGTTCACTTTTTAAAAAACTGTTCGGAATTTGGAAATTTAATCACGTTCTTTGTATAGAAATTTGGTATTTTTTTCACGTTTACAATTTTGTTCATGTTTTTCTGAAAGAGTTTGAAAATTCAAAAAGAATGGACTTTGAAAATCTTGTCCATGCTTTCAAAAAATTTCACAGAAATGATTGTTCACATTTTCCTAATGTTGTTTGCTTTTTCAAAAAAGTTTAGAATTTTTGAAAAGAGTTCGATGCTTTTGGAAAAAATACTCGGATATACCGTTGTAATCTATAATACTTAATAGTTCGCGGTGCCAATTAGTCACTAACAGGTAGGTGTGCCGGCTAGCTTTACACGTTATTTAGCGTGGGATACCGATTTCGATCGCTAGTACCACGTGTTTTTTTTTTGTTGCGAATTTTACATAGGCACCGCGCTAGAGTTTGATCGCTCGCCCACTTGCACTGCCCGCATGTGTGAACCTCTGCCAATCTGCCACAAAGAGCGGCAGATAGAAGGTCCTCGTTTCCCGGTCCCCTCGTAGCCACCGCCGTGCTCCATTTTCCGGTTGGCCCAGAGCACACAACTTTAGTTACCAAGGTATAGTTTGGAACTTCAAAAATGGTTTTCCCTGTTACAAAATTTCCCGTTCATTATGCTCCTCTCTGCTCCACATCCCCTTCCCTCTCTCTCTCCAAGGTACGGGCTTTCATCAAGTGTTAAAATAAAAGGCTTTCAAGGCCCACTAAGCTCACATTTTCCGGTTGGCCCAGACCACGCAACTATGGTCTTGCTCGCCGCCGCCGCCGGTTTCCTCATCCCCCTGCCGCCGCCGCCATGCTACAGCTCTGGTGTTGTATCCTCACCCAGCTCCTCTCTGCTCCACCCCCTCCCAGGTACCAGCTCCACCCCCTCATATCTGCCACAACGGCCTCTGTCGACACCTGCGGCCTTGCCCGAGCGCTGGCACTCAAGGCCTCCGCTAAGCTCTCCCACCTCAAATCCCCATCCAATCCGAACGTTGTCCTCGCCGGCCTCAGCTCTCCGGTGCCGACGTCACCGCCCTCGTTGCCAAGGACCCGATGTTCCTCTGTGTCGCGTCAAAAAAACCATGGCCCCCGTCGCCGTCGGGCTCGCCGGCCTTGGCCTCTCTCGTTCTGACATTGCACGGCGGGCCAACTCTGTTGTATATCCATCGTCTCCAATATGAAAATACTGCATGTGCTTCTTTGGCTCCTTTGAGGACCCCCTCCGGGTTCTTAAGCGCGGATCATGCCTTCTCTCGGGCGACCTTTACAGGGTGGTCATGCCCAATGTCGCGTTCCCGCGTGAGTGCGGGCTAGGTGATTGCGACATCGCCAAGCTGAGCCTCTCCGTGCCATGGATGATCAGCACCAACCCGAAGCACGTCCGGACAACGGTGTCACACATTCGCCGAGTTCCGCTGGCCAAAAACTTAGTAGTGTCTTGGCAAGTGGGGCCCACCAACAACAAGGCGATGGAGAAGTGATGACGGTCTAAAATTTTCGGGTTTTGACTAAGAAAACTCGATAATCTTTTTGCCTTTTTCTTTTTTTTATTACGGACTTCCAGGGGTCACCTCGATGCCGAGCTCCTGCGAAGAAACTCGGCAAAGACCTGAAATCCTGGCTCAGTCCATAAAATCCTGGCTCATGGTCTTACTGAACTTGCAAGAAATGCGGATCTCTTCGCCTTGGCGAATGTCCCTGAATGATTATAAGAGATTTTGTACTCCAACTGTAACCTAGTTGTTTTGATCAATTTATTGATCATTTTTCTCAAACAAAATAAAGATTTTTTTTATTGACGGGAAAAGGAAGAGTTTTTTTTTATGAAAAAAGAACCTTCATTGCAATATGCCACAAGATAAAAAAAACGTGTATACGATTGGCTCCATCCCATCCCAGTCCCAGCCCAGACCATCATGAGAGCAGAGGAGCAAGTGACGCGTGGGGTCACCTTGTCATCGCCAAGGCCACGCTAATCCTCTCGCTCTCGCACTTTGTCAACCGGCCGTCGTTCCCCATCACCGGGATCCCTCGCCGCCGCGCCGCCATGCTCCAGCTACGTAGCCGCGTCATCGCCCATCTCATATCATGTCCAGCAACCTCTCCCGCATCCCCTGTCCGCCGCCTCCTCGCCGCCGCGGCGCCCGCCGTCTCCCCAAGCCCTAGCTTCGTCGTGGAGGAGTACCTGGTCTCCACCTGCGGCCTCACCCGACCCGAGGCCGTCAAAGCCTCCGCTAAGCTCTCCCACCTCAAGTCCCCCGCCAAGCCCGACGCCGTGCTCGCCTTCCTCGCCGGCCTCCGCCTCTCCGCCGCCGACGTCGCCTCCGTTGTCGCCAGAGACCCGCAGTTCCTCTGCGCCAAAGTGGAGAAAACCCTGGCACCCAACGTCGTCGGGCTCACCGACCTCGGACTCTCGCCTTCTGACATCGCGCGCCTCGTCTCGCTGTCCCGTCACAAATTCCGCTGCAGATCCATTGTCTCCAGGCTGCACTACTACCTCACTCTCTTTGGGTCCTCTGACAACTTCCTGCGGGCCCTCAAGAGGAACTTCTACCTTCTCTCGTCTGACCTCGACGGCGTCGTCAAGCCCAATGTCGCTTATCTGCACCAGTGCGGGCTAGGTGCTTGTGATATTGCCAGGCTCTGCATAGCTAGGCCATCCCTGCTCGGCATCAGCACGGAACGCATCCGCACAGCAGTGGCCTGCGTCGAAGGTCTTGGTGTACCCCGTGGATCTCCGATGTTCAGACATGCGCTAAACGCTGTTGCATTCCTCAGCGAGGAGAAAATCACCGCCAATGTAGAGCACTTGAAGAAAATGTTCAGGTGGTCGGATGCCGAGGTGGGCATTGCTTTTTCTAAGGCTCCAACGTTGCTAACGAGGACCAAGGAATCGCTGCAGCGCAGGTCCGAGTTCCTCATCTCCGAGGTGGGGTTGGAACCGGCATACATTGCTTGTCGTCCGGCAATACTCACATACAGCTTGGAGGGCCGGCTCAGACCCCGGTACTACGTTGTCAAATTTCTCAAGGAAAATGGATTGCTAGATCACGACCGGGACTACTATGCTGCAGTCATGATCAGCAAGAAGGTATTCGTCGAGAAGTTCATATGCCCCCATAAGGATGCTGCACCGCACCTCGCTGATGACTATGGAGCAGCTTGCAGAGGAGAGGTTCCAGCTAGATTCAGTTTCACATGAACCAAGACTAATAAGAAAATTGGTATGTTCATTATGTCATTCAGTAGAGAAGAAAAAGCATTGCACTGCTATGAACTTGTCCTTCCTCGTGTTGTCATATTGCACACATCTTGGAACTAGGAGAGTGTGAGATCACGGCATTCTGCCAATTTCTTTGAAGTATCAATGAGTAGTATTTCTGCACACTCTGTATCTTTGTGTTCTAAAATGTCCATTGCAGTTTTCAGTGCAATCCTCCATCTGCCTTTCATGAAAGAATGTTCTTATTTTGGCCATGAAGATGACATGAAGTCTCGAAATTCCTGGGAGTAGTGTTTCTGTTTCTGACTAGTAGTTTGTATCAGCTTTCGTTTATTTATCTCTTGTAGTTTTGGATGGCCTTCTGAGTGATACTTTTCTAGGGGAATCTGATCTCGAAACTGAATAGTTGAGTAGTAGGCTAGTTGCATTTTTGTTGAAAGCCTACTTGTATATCACTATGTAAACAGAAATTTCTAATGCCCTGGTATTTGTACTGGAGAAGCAAATTGATGCTTGTATTGCATAGTGCTGAAAAACAGAGGACATACTTAAGTTATGGTAACCTTAAAAAGGGTTATGGCATTACCATGTAAATTTCTGCTATATCTTTTAGCTAATTTTGTCATTCCATAATCGCACTATCTATATTGATCGCGAGGGCATATTTATCCCTTAGCATATTTGTTTAGGGTAGTATAGTGGGTCTTATGTACCGTCATTTTTGCAAATTTCTATCTGGAAAGTCAGAAGAGGAAAAGGAAAAAAGCCGGATGGGATTCCATGTAGTCTGGAATCTTGCAGAATTTCAAATATAGGAATTACTACGTACCTCAGTCTACGAAGCAACCTGTGAGGATGGTGCACATTTGTTTGTCCCTGATGTGAGCCTGTGGAAGTTGGAAGAAATGTGATCTCTGGTGTGTGCGTGCAGTAAGGCAAAGGAGTGGCCCATGCTATACTGGCCAAGAGATGTGATTTGAAGATCAGCTAGCTGTGTGTCCCTTCTGTGGTGCTTGTTGAAATTATAGAAACAAGATGAATGAAATGCAGGCGAGGGGACCAGGTTGATCAATGGAGCAACTTACCACCAGGTGAGAAGGCGTGGAGGTTTTTCTCAAGCAAAGAGTGGCTGCGCAACAGGAGCATACTGATTTACTGAATGTGGATGGTGCTTTCTTTCTTCCAGGTGAAATGTGCTGAAAGCGGATATTGATGATGCTTTCTTCTTCTTCCAGGAAACGCGACAAAACATGGCGGCTATAGCTTTGCTGTATTATACTGTTCTGAAGGCCCTGCTGGGATGATGCCTTGAAGCTTCAGTGACAAGTATGGCCTGACGGTGGCACGAGTTCTGTTAAGGGAAGCTCCTATTTTTCTCTTTTTTGAATTTTGCAAGTTAAGTAATCCTTCTAGTATTGTACTATTGATGTGAATAAACTAGCATATGGTAGTTTAATCATTTTTTGCATCTTGTTGGATCTTCACTTGGGTGTGAACAGTTTGTATGAATTCTGAACTCTGAATTTGAATCAGAGCTGAGCATTAACTCTGAATCTTTCAGACTCCATGTGCAAACTCTGAATCTTATTATAGCCTATTCAAGCGTGAAGCTATAGTAAGCACTTAGAAATCTTTCAGGAGCCTAGGTTTAACTCGAACCAGAGCAGAAAGTTAACAGCAATCTTACAACAAAGTTTGTAAACTGTGCGTCCCCGCACAGAACAACATATTCTATATTTGGTTGCCAGAAGCTAAAAGGGTAAACTTCTATGTATGATTCACTTCAACCTTTTCCATCATTACAGCAGCATCTGTATGACAAAGAGTTCTTATGTTTTCAGAATATTGGGACTGGGCTTAACTAATTATGATGAGAAATCACTTTCTTATCCTAAATACATCAGCGATTAGAGGATTTTGATTCTCCTGCCGTTTTCATAAATGCCCAATTTAGTATATTAAAATAGGCATATTTTCATATAAAAGTTCACCAAAAGCGAAATGTCATTTTTATTAGTTTCACTGTCAGCGGATAGAACTGTTTTACCTTGAAGTGTAAAGCGTACGTTTAGTATCTAAAAAATGTATTGAAGGCATGTGATGAATTCCAAGTGCAAAGGCTAGCTGATTTGGATCATTCTTATTTTGTGGAATCTATTTGTCCAACATTTATGCATATTTATTTACAGTAGATAAATAAACTTCACTAGTGAACTTACTGCATGAAGGCAATGTGATGACAGTTGATAATAAAATACAGCTCCTGAATTAATCCCGAAAAACTCACGCAAGAGGCCATGATGAGCAATCGACGCGATGAGGACCAGGAGAAGGAGAAGAGCAGCAACTAACTCGGTATGGTTGTTTACCAACTGCGTTTTACACAAAGAGGAGAGCCTTATAATCAGAGACATATCCAGGGGATTGGACATGACTATAAATCGGTGAGTCTAAATAAACAGGGGCTGGGTTTGAACATGTACAGGTATGGTGCCACGTACGGGGATTCAGTTCAACTCAATAATCGGAGAGAAGAGCAGCACAAGATAGTCCAAACTACAGCCACATCAAGCGCTCCTAGGTAGGTCCTGAGATGCAGCAGGGAATGTACCTAGCTACAGATCGTCGAAACAACGCGGCCAATAGGTGCCGGAGATTGCTTAAAAGGCAGGGAGGTAAGACATGACCACTGGAGGTGTTTGTCTTTATCTGATCCACCCAAATTCAAGGTTTTCAGTTTACTGAATGTAGGTGGTGCTTTCTTTCATTCTTCCAGGGGTAAGAGGTTGCTCCTTCCAGGAGGAGACGATGAAGCATGGCAGCGGCTGGGGCTTTTGTCTATACAAACGCGACTCCGAAGGAGGATCGACAAAGTTTGAGCTGAGAAATGGTTTTGAGCATGTATATATGACTTTTTATTGTAGGGCAAGTATAGTGTTTGCCTACTGAATATACTAGATGATGCCCCACACGTTGTTGCGAAAATGTTTGCAATATTTCAATGAGATTTTGATTATATGGAACATGAATTCTTGAAACAATAGTTTCTGAAAGTATATAAGAATTAAATGTAAATAGCATAATAAAATGGAATTTTACATGCATGCATGTTGTAGTGGATTTTTAATATGCATAGTTGCATGTTGAGGTGGGCCTTTTCTTATGCATGTTGAATGATGAGGTGGCATGCTTGCATGTTAAGAAAAATACCTTAGTGGGGGCTAGCTATTTAGATATAGAAGATAGAAGATGTGCACATTGCTCCCTCCCCTGTCTCCTCTAAATCGTGCCTTGGTCCGTCTGTTTGCTTTTCTGAGAAGACATGCCCTGGAACACCGTCGACAGGGCTGACGTTTGACGATGTCCATGGCATGATGCACTGCAACAGTATCCAAAAGGGCAGTGCATAATTACTTGTGTGTGAAAAATGGGCTCCACGGCAGAGTCTAGGAAAGGGTTTTCAAGGCAACCTCAGAAGCGCTTGAATGCGCCACTCCCTCCCTCCTTCTGTCCCGAGCTTCTCCTCTCATGCCCTTATAGGAATGTGCTCCAACTTGTTTCTCAAACCCTTTTAAGTATGCCATAGATAAAGTCTTAGATGTGTTATAGACTTTGCACCAAGGTAATAATCTCAAACAAAGAAACCGAAGAGTTTTTAGCTCAAACAAGCTCCACATCCATATAGAACTTATTCATTGCACACTGTTATGATTTCGGTCTCGTAGAGAGTAGTTGTAGTAATTGTTTTCACCAATGAAATAGGGAACACCAAGATGCAATTTGTGGCATAGGGATGACCCTGGCCATCTTTGATAGTATTATTATGCACTTGAACAACGGATGAAGCAAACAGCTAGCGCAGGGAGGTACCCCGGGCTTAAAGTTATTGAATGGAACTTGGGAGGAAAAATTAAGCAAAACATAGTACTCGTACTATGGTGGGTAACAACAAGCAGGACTAATTAGTTTTCATGGTGTAAACACCGATTGCATTGACGAATCTCGCAGCACGTCCATGGAAGCCCACGACGATGCTGTTTTCTGGTATATCAGCTTTGAAAGGAGTGCCAGCAACTTTTCCAAAAGGCCCATAGGTATTGAAATTGGTGACAAGCTTGAGTGATGTTAAAACTATCTGGCTAAAGTCCGCCCACATAGTATAAGATCCCGACAGTTCCTTCACGTACTCCTTGGGGGCCAAATTGATCTGTAAATTCACATAAGAGATCATGACGAAAAGGTATCAGCAAGTTAGTGACCGAGCCGCACATATATATAGTTTAAGGCATCGGACATGCATGATGAATGAGAGAAGCAACTAGATATGAAAACACTCACCGTATTAGTGCTGCCGTCCCCACCACCTTCCCCCAAACGAGTTTCGGTACGCCTCACCCCATCTTGGTCGATATAAGAGAACTGAATTGAATCCACTATACCCTCGGCTTTAATGGTCACGCTTTCTAGGCGCCAAGGTTTCACTATGTTTTTGACAACTGAACCATACTTGATTCCACCCCATAGTACAGACGACGTATCGAAAGCGGGGAAACTCTGCATGACATAATGGAGTGCATTGTTAGCATTTATCCTTGGACAGACGTACGCACGCTACAGCGTTGGAAATTCTCACCTCCGGGGCGCAGAATGCATGGATGGTAAGCTGCAGAATCAGTCCACCATCTATCTTCCGATGCAACCTCCGTTTGATGACACCACGTGCCATTGAGAGGTCACCCGTTCCACCAACAATGGCCCATGGACTATGTTCTTCGACGGATGCTCCCATTACCTCTAGAGTGCTTCCCTTCAACATGTGTCATTCATCACGCTTATCATGTAAGTATATATGTGACAAACCAACAATCCTACTGCATAATGAAGTACTTCAGGACAGGGTGAATATAAATTGAAGAACATATGATGGATTGATTGCTTACCTTCCAGCCTCGAACACCACGGTGAATGAATGGTGCCAGGTCCCAGCAAGGATATGCAGGCCTTGCGCACGAGCAACTAGAGTTCTCTCGGCAGTATCAGCATCATATATTGTCCAATTGTGAACGACGGTGCTGACAAATCCATGCTTGCCGGCATCATCTCTGGTAATTATGTCTTCTTGGTTTGGGCTTGCTCCGCCATAGAGATGGTGCAAATACAGGTTTTGCATTCTAAGCTCCGCGGTCTCCAAGTTGTCACCACCGAAAGGGGTGATCAGGAGATCCGGGGTATTGGCCATGGCCCATGGATGAGGATGGGACAACAAGTGTAATCTCTTCTAGTACTAATGCAATGTATTAGCTATAGCTCAGAGTAGGCTTGTATCTGGATCTGCTGTGTGAAAAACGTAAGCTCAACCAGTGGTATTTATAGGCATGGAAGACTCATACTTGGGGTTGCTTGTTCATAGAGATAATCCCTTTTGTATTCTTGTGCATCAGAATGGCCTGACTCATATTTTTGTATTCATACAGATAATCCCTTTTATATTTGTTCTCGTGCATCAGGAGGATTAGCTCGCCCGGTGGTCTGACTCATGCCACATGCTATTGCTGCACGACATTAAGAATTGAGTAGAACAAACATGTAAAGCTAGTTTTGTTTTGACTAATTACTCATAATCTTCAAAATAGCTGCCTACATTGCAGCAGCTTCTTGGTAAGTGGCGGTTGTTAGTACGTTTTAACTTATTGTTCACTTCTGTTCTTCTACAGATATACTCCCTCTAAATTGGATGTAATAACATCTTATATTATGGGACATAGAGAGTAAGCAGTATCCCTCTGTCCCAGGTGCATTAGGGGCCGAATGAAAATTAGATATTCTCACAATAAACCGTTTTGTTTACCCAAACGAGATAGAACAATGTGTCTAAGTAAATCCAATGCTTCCAGGCCCTGGCATCTGAGCGACAATGCAAGGAAGGTGCTCATGGGGCTACTAGTAGGAGCATGGCCAGCGGCAGAACCATCGATCAAAGAGATATCGATATACTACTATAATAGGTCTTGGTGAGTCACTCAGCTCACATGATCATATCCGGCCGTGGTTTTAATGCCAAGATTGGATTGGCCCTTGGTCAATGCAAAAAAGATGCTCGAAATTGCTTTGCCGGCAGCAAACCCCATCCCTAGGCTATTTTGACTTTGCCTATATTACTAAATGTGTAAGATAATTAAGTAGACATTTTAATTAGACATGTTGTTTCCCTGGCATTCAGCTTGACGTTGCTACGTAGGAGTAGCAACCGGGTGACAACAGTTCATACTATTTGCTGTCTATATCTCAAATCTATGTATATTGGCAGTTTGGAACACTCCATGGTAACGGCTAGCTAACATGATCTAGCTAGCTAGCTACTAGTAGTGCCAGAAAAGAAAAAGAAAAACTCAAGACTAACCAACCCCGGCCCAGTTGCCTCGTTTCATTGCACTAACATGCCATGGATACTTACTAGCTACTACCAGTAGCTACTTCTAGTAATTAAGGATGACCGATTGTACCTTGAAGATCGATCCGGGTAACACGGAGCTAGCACATCGTCAAATATAATGTGGCTTCAAGATGCTGTATGCCGGCCGTCCTTCGCCTGTTTTCTATTGGTAATCTCTACGTACCGTCCAACTTGAAAGATACCACCTCACACATGGAGGCTGACACACACCAGGTGCAACAATTCACGTAATGAATCATCCATGATTTCCCCCCAGACTTATCACGTGGGAGATTGGGCAGCTGCTCTTTTTTCTTTTCTTTTTCTTTTAGAACGGGGCTTTACCCCTTTCCATTGCATAGAACGAAAATACAACCAGTTCCAAACATAGAAGTCAGGAGAAGGGAAAGAGGTAGGGCGAGTTCCTGCACTACCAGGAAACCCACCACACTCGCTCGTCGTCGAAACAAATGTTGTGGGGCGAAAACCTGAGTAGCACGACATAAAGTCTATCCTATTACAAGCTCAAAAGACCAAACTAGAGCAGACATAGAAACATTTGCCATCCGGGTAGACATCTTCTCCGGGTAGAGAGCGCCAAAAGGTAGACGACTCGTGCCAACCATCCCTTCACCTACAGCGTCTCGAAGCATCAGGCTCCTTGGATCGTTTGCTTGGCGGCATCACACATCTTCATCAGCTACATTGTGCTATCCCTGATCATCTCCGCTCATGTGCGCAGCTCCCTGGCGGCATCCCCTTGCTGTAAACCTGTCCAATAAAGTAGAAAAGAGCATAGAGAAAACACAATCTCAAAAGGAGTCTTGATTTGTTTCTTTTCAAAAGTGGCTCGATTGCGCGCCAGCCAAATCGCCCAACAGGTGGCCGCTACGCCCACCGTGTAAAATGATTTCTTCCCAGGAAGAAATTTGTGACACCATACGAAGTATTGCCAGTAATTTTTGGGGCATTTGTCAATGCCCAGCACCACCCCGATGGATCGCCAGACTACCCTAGCCACAGGGCAAGTAAAAAAGAGATGTTGCACTTTCTCCACCCCTCTGCAGAAAGAGCAATACGGGTTTCCTGGCCATTTTTTTTCATCACTTGCATGTAAGCACCGCGTCCTGCGACAACTGCCAGAGAAAGATTTTAATCTTCAAAGGGATTTTGGCTCTCCAAATCCACTTGTAATGACACCCACTGAGGGGGTTTTCCAGCATCTTATAAACCGATTTGGTGGTGAACTTGCCATTTTGATTTAGGCCCCAAAAGACTCGATCATTCTTCTCAGTCAGAGGGATGCTTTTAATTGCAGCGCGCAAGACTTCCCACCGTTGAGACAGTTCAGGGGTAAGCCTACGCCCGAAGATAGAAGTGGTCTCAAGTTCATTTCTCTTGTCCAGGGTGCTATCCAAATGATTGCAAATCTCAAACAATCGTGGATATTAGTCCTGCAATGGGAGCAGCCCATTCATTGGGTCTTTCCACAGTCTAATTAAGTTTCCAGCCCCAATCTCAATTTTCCTGCCCATCATATAGATGTCTTTCACTTTAAGCAGGTTTTCCAGCATGGTGAGTCGGAGAACTTGAGAGTAACTTCAGCAACAGATTTGTTCCGAAGATATCTGGCACGGACGATGTCTTGCCACAACCCATTCTGAGTCTCTAACTCCCACCACCATTTAACCATGAGGCTAATATTTTGCTTCCGGAGGTCTTTTATGCCTAACCCACCTTTGTCTCTGGATCTACATATTCTACTCCACTTGACAAGATATATAGTATCTTTTCTTTTTGTTACACCCTTGCCAGAAGAACCGACGTCTGTGTTTGTCTAGCCTTTCAATGAATGTTTTGTTCATTAGCCACATCGACATGTGATATAAGGAAATCTGTGTAACCATAGAATCAAGCAGGGTGTGTCTCCCCCCCATCGAGGCAGCATTGCCAATCCAGGCTTCGAACCTCTTCAAGTATTTACTAACAATGAATTCCCATTCAGAGATTTTCAGGTTAGCATAACTGACAGGCATGCCGGGCAGCTGCTCATTAATGCGCGCAACATCAACTGAGTGATGCTCTCTCATCGAGATTCCACGAGATCTGATAGAGCTGGGAGTGATATTTCATTTGCTAATACCCATGACATGATGAGACTAAAAGGCAAGAGCAAGCTTGTGAAACCTTATAACTTTTTGTTATTACCGGTACCAGTATAAAAAAACAGCACTGTGATGGAATCCAAATGAACTTCATAGGTCTCAAAATAGTGTGATGGTACCAATATTAGGGTTTTATTCCACAAAAAATTCATAGGTCTCAGAATAGTTTTGCAGATTGTCTGCCGAGGAATAGTCGCTCTGAGCGAGCTACGGCTATGTGGCTCGGCAGAGGACCCCCATGTATTGAGGATCTCTTGCCGAAGGATTGTAGCTCTCTCGTGATGGAATAAAACCCTATTGATCTCGCAAACAAAAAAGATGAACTAGCAAGGTGACTCATAATGCAATGACATCATTTTTAATCCGTCAAAGGTCCTCAAAAAAAGGTACTAGATATTTATTTATTTTCTTATACAAATGTTTATTACTCCTATTTACCCCTTTAATACGTAATACACAATATTTCAGGCATTGATATATTTATAAAGGTGTAACATCGACCTTTATTTTGAATATGAACATATGATTATGTTGCTATTAAAAAATAAATAAATAATAAAATATTAATACAAGAAATCTAATCATATTTGAACTTTTCCTCAATAATATATTTATGAAGTCAGAAATTGAGATGTGAATACACGAACGGAACTCATCCAAAATCCTTGTGTTCGCCACAACAATTGTCATATTCTCTAGCGTATGTCCACATATGTACACCACTTTGCTATTTTTGTGCATGCCTAGAACGGCTATGTATAGATCTAAATATTGTGATATATTAATAAAGAGGTCGTCCACCAGATGGACGATCAGATGTTTTGTTTTTTGTGAGAATTTTTGTCGCGCCTCTCTACTTATTTCTGTATTATACCTTTAGTATATAAATAGATAAATAATCCATGCATTTGCACGTTTAAAATGACTATATATTGTCTGGTTCGATAGTAATTTTTCTCTAATCTCAAGTAATTTTCTTTTATTTGCTAGGTCACTTGCCCATGTGCAACCAGGCTCACTACATATTTATATATTTCATGTTCTGTATTATTTCTTTCTATCGATTATTTGTCTCTCACCATTATTTATTACGTTATATTCGATGCATCATTAGCTTTGATATATGATCCAATTTATATAAAAATGTAGCCAAAAGTGAAGTCTAAAAATGTAGGAATATATGATCCAATTTATATAAATATTTGTCCCTCACTTCTTTTTTGAGGGGCTATTCTCCCTCACGTGAGGTCAGCTCATGGGGGTTTATCACAAAGAGCCCACGGGAGTCAGCTTTGGGCCTTGACAGGCCAAATTTTTCTGGCCCACTCATGTGGCCCGATGCAAAAAATTAGTTGCTTGTTGCGGGATTTGAAATCACAGTCTTATGTTCAAGAGGTGTTGCCACAACCAGCTAAGCTAGATCATAGAAACTGATAGTTAAAGGTTGCTTTGCTTCTTAAATAGTCCCACCTTGATTTTTTACATCAAATTTTTCTTATTTATATACGTCTCGAATTTTTTGGGGTATCAAGGAGCTGTCTCGGGAATCATTAAGGAAGGAAGGAAGTCGTCCCATAACAAGGAAGGAAAGAAGTACTGGAAGAATAAGGAATGAAAGAAGGATTTCAGATGTGATAGAGAAAAATAAAGAAGAAAAGGATAAAGAAGGAAAGAGGAAGGATATATAGTAGGAAAGAATAAAAGAAGGAAAGAGGAATCAAATAAGAGGCAAACCTACATCTAGCCAGTGGCGGCGCCAAGAAATTAAGGCCGGGTATTCACCTAAATTTTTTTGCTCTAAATATAGTATATGAACCAAACAACAGACCACTAGCAATATATGAACAGAACAACACTAAGATAACTGCAGTAGCAATATTTCAATGTATCAGACCATAACGACATTGAAAGAACATGCGGTGCCCCCATGTTTGGTTTTGGTAATTGATGACAATCTCTATGGACTAATGGTTGCCTTGAGTTATATTTGAAGGTTTTGTCCATAGGGTTTTCTTGGAGTTCATGTGTTGGTTTCAAGGAGAGTTTGTGTCGACCAAGGTGCTATTCAAGGAATTATCGAAAGATTGGTCATGTGAGTGTTGAGCTTATTGCAAGCATGTCTTGAAGAAAAAGATTGTGTGATCATTCATGTCTACCTTCAAGACATCATCCAAATGAAGAGAATTGGAAAGATTCAAGGTTGATCAAGATTAAGTCAAGAATGAATCAAGTTGATCAACACACAAAGCATAGAAGATGTACTGAGGGATCAAGTGATCCCATGGTATGGTAAGCATTGTCAATTATGCTTTGTGTACTAACCCATGGTCTTCGTGAGAGTTCTGTGTGGGGTTAGGTTGCCGTGTGCAAGTTCAAGTGATGCATCACGAAGAGATCAAGTGCTTGAAGCTTTCCGTCCATTGTTGTGACAATGGACTTGTGAAGATGCGCGGAAGAGTTGCTCACCCATAGTGGAGTATGGGGGAGCAATCTACTAGTCTTCACCAAGACAACACAATCAAGAAAGGTGGTCCAACTTGAGGAAGTCAAGATCGTCATCATCTAGCTCAAGTGGACTATGTGCAAGTCAAAGGTTTGCCCTTGATAGGTTTTCTATTTTACCGGTCTCATAGTGGTAGTTGGGAGACCGGGTTATAGGATCGATTGCCGTACTAACAAGGGGCTCTCTCGATGAGTAGCTTGATCGTATCGTTCGTAGAGAGCTCAAACCATTGCATCCTTACATCATCTTTATCGGTTCTTGTTTGGTTCTTCTCTTTGTGAGTTTTGGAGCTTATGGTCATCTTGGTGACAAGCTAGAGTTCATCGAAAACGGAGTTCACTCGCATCTTCTATGATGTTTTTGATGTTGGAGGTTATGCCGGTTCTTCTCGGTTGGAGGTTTCACTCCTCTATTTGTTGGCATACCTCCCCTGCTATTTTGATGCTACTCGTCGTCTTGTTTCCAACAAGCTTGAGTTTGCTCAATTAGGAGCTCATATGCAGAAGTTATGGCAGTTCAGCTTTTTTCCGTGGAGTTTACTTGCTTTCGTGGAAGTGGCATAAGGATGGCGCCAGCGGTGAAAGCTCGTGGATGTCGCCTAGATGGGGGGAGGGGGGAGGGGGTGAATAGGCGCTTTAAAATAATTACGGTTTAGGCTTGAACAAATGCGGAATAAACCTAGCGGTTAATTTGACAAGCACAAAACCTACAACAACTAGGCTCACCTATGTGCACCAACAACTAATGCTAAGCAACATAAACAACTAAGTGAAGCAAGATATATGACAAGAAACAATATGGCTATCACAAAGTAAAGTGCATAAGTAAAGGGCTCGGGTAAGAGATAACCGAAGCACGTGGAGCCGACGATGTATCCCAAAGTTCACACCCTTGCGGATGCTAATCTCCGTTTGGAGCGGTGTGGAGGCACAATGCTCCCCAAGAAGCCACTAGGGCCACCGTAATCTCCTCACGCCCTCGCACAATGCAAGATGCCGTGATTCCACTAAGGGACCCTTGAGAGTGGTCACCGAACCCGTACAAATGGCAACCCTTGGGGGCGGTCACCGAACCCGTACACTTTGGCAACCCTTGGGGGCGGTCACCGGTACCCGTCAAATTGCTCGGGGCGATCTCCACAACCTAATTGGAGACCCCGATGCTTGCCCGGAGTTTTACACCACAATGATTGAGCTCCGAACACCACCAACCGTCTAGGGCGCCCAAGCACCCAAGAGGAACAAGCTCAAGGTACCAAGCACCCAAGAGTAATAAGCTTCTCAACTTGTAACTTCCACGTATCACCGTGGAGAACTCAAACCGATGCACCAAATGCAATGGCAAGGGCACACGGAGTGCCCAAGTCCTTCTCCCTCAAATCCCACCGAAGCAACTAATGCTAGGGAGGAAAATGAGAGGAAGAACAAGAAAGAGAACACCAAGAACTCCAAGATCTAGATCCAAGGGGTTCCCCTCACATAGAGGAGAAAGTGATTGGTGGAAATGTGGATCTAGATCTCCTCTCTCTTTTCCCTCAAAAACTAGCAAGAATCCATGGAGGGATTGAGAGTTAGCAAGCTCTAAGAAGGTCAACAATGGGGGAAGAACACGAGCTCAAAAGATAAGGTTCATTGGGGAAGAAGACCCCTTTTATAGGAGGGGAAAAATCCAACCGTTATGTGCTCAGCCCGCACACGAGCGGTACTACCGCTCGGGCGGAAGAAGCAGGGAAATGGAGCAACAAAACATGAACCTTGGGGCGGTAGTACCGCATATAAGCGGTACTACCGCTCACCCCAGCGGTACTACCGCTGGAGGAGCAGAACACGGGACCAAAAGAGGTAGGGCAGAGCAGAGTACAGCGGCAGTAATGCAGTAGCGGTACTACCGCCCGACCGGAGCGGTACTACCGCTTATAGGCGGTGCTACCGTGCCTTACTTCCGTGCAACTACTGCTAAACCCGACACGGAAAGAGCAGGACCCAAAAATCGAGGTGGTAGTAGAGCGGTACAGGAGCGGTACTACCGCTTGACGCTATAAGCGGTACTACCGCTGCCGACCGCGGTACTACCGCAAGGAGAAAATCAGAACTGCCATAACTTCTTCATACGAGCTCCGAATTGAGCAAACTCAAGCTTGTTGGATACAAGACGACGAGTAGCATCAAAACAGCATGGGAGCCGCCAACAAATAGAGGAGTGAAACCTCCAAGCAAGAAGAACCGACATAACCTCCAACATCGAAAACATCATAGAAGATGCGAGTGAACTCCATTTTCGATGAACTCGAGCTTGTCACCAAGATGACCATAAGCTCCAAAACTCACAAAGAGAAGAACCAAACAAGAACCAATAAAGATGATGCAATGATGCAATGGTTTGAGCTCTCTACGAATGATACGGTCAAGCTACTCATCGAGAGCCCCCTTGATAGTACGACAACCGATCCTATAACCCGGTCTCCCAACTACCATCATGAGACCGATAAAATAGAAAACCTATCAAGGGCAAACCTTTGCCTTGCACATGGTCCACTTGAGCTAGATGATGACGATCTTGACTCCCTCAAGTTGGACCACCTTTCTTGATTGCGTTGGCTTGATGAAGACTAGTTGATTGCTCCCCCATACTCCACTATGGGTGAGACACTCTTCCACAAATCTTCACAAGTCCATTGTCACCACAATGGACGGCAAGCTTCAAGCATTTGATCTCTTCGCGATGCTTCACTTGAATTTGCACACTGCAACCTAACCCCACAAAGAACTCTCACAAAGATCATGGGTTAGTACACAAAGCTTAATTGACAATGCTTACCATACCATGGGATCGCTTGATCCCTCTCGGTACATCTTCTACGCTTTGTGGGTTGATCAACTTGATTCACTCTTTGACTTAGTCTTGATCAACCTCTCACAAGACCAATCTTTAGGTAATTCCTTGAATAGCACCTTGGTCGACACAAACTCTCCTTGAAACCAACACATGTACTCCAAGAAAAGCCTATGGACAAAACCTTCAAATATAACCCAAGGCAACCATTAGTCCATAGAGATTGTCATCAATTACCAAAACTAAACATGGGGGAACCACATGTTCTTACAAGCGGTAGTACCGCTAGGCCGGAGCGGCAGTACCGCTTATCGCCACAAATGATAGTACCGCTGTCCCACAGCGGTAGTACCGCCCATGGCCATAAGCGGTAGTACGGCTCCGGTTCCGCGCTGGTACCGCCTCGACTCGAGACGTGGTTTTCTCGTGTCGGGTTCAGCGGCAGTAGGAGTGGTAGTACCGCTCATGTGCGGTAGTACCACGGCTACCACCACCCCTAGTGCCGCTCAATGGCCCTCCTCCCTGTTCCTTCTTCCTATGCTTGTGGTAGGCGATGTGTGCGGTCCCAGCGGTGGTACCGCTGGGCCAAGCGGCAGTACCGCTGCGACCAACGGTAGTATCGCTGGCTCCAGCGGTAGTGCCGCTCATACGGCTCTGCCTCGCACTCTGTTTCGCTCCGCTCTCCGTGTTCTACCGCCTGGGCGGTAGTACCGCTCCCCTGAGCGGTAGTACCGCTCGTGCGCGGACTGAGCACATAACGGTTGGATTCGGGAGCTCCTACAAAAAGGGGGTCTTCTTCCCCAATGAACCATATCCTTTGAGCTCGTGTTCTTCCCCCATTGTTGACCTTCTTCGAGCTTGCTAATTCTCAATCCCTCCATGGATTCTTGCTAGTTTTTGAGGGAAAAGAGAGAGGAGATCTAGATCCACATTTCCACCAATCACTTTCTCCTCTATGTGAGGGGAACCCCTTGGATCTAGATCTTGGAGTTCTTGGTGTTCTCCTTCTTGTTCTTCCTCTCATTTTCCTCCCTAGCATTAGTTGCTTCGGTGGGATTTGAGAGAGAAGGACTTGGGCACTCCGTGTGCCCTTGCCATTGCATCTGGTACATCGGTTTGAGTTCTCCATGATGATACGTGGAAGTTACAAGTTGAGAAGTTTATTACTCTTGGGTGCTTGGGCGCCCTAGACGGTTGGTGGTGTTCAGAGCTTAATCATTGTGGTGTAAAGCTCCGGGCAAGCGTCGAGGTCTCCAATTATGTTGTGGAGATCGGCCCGAGAAATTTGTCGGGTACCGGTGACCGCCCCAAGGGTCGCCAAAGTGTACGGGTTCGGTGACCGCCTCCAAGGGTCGCCAAAGTGTACGGGTTCTGCAAATTCTTTGAAGTAGCAATGAGTAGTATTTCTGCGCACTTTCTGTTTGTATGTTCTGAAATGGGCATTTCAGTTTTAAATGCAATCCTCAATCAATCTTTCCATGAAAGAATGGTCTCACTTTGGCCATGAATTGATGATATGAAGTGTCGACCTTTCCTTTGGATGACAATTTTGGACCTTTTTTTCCTTGGGAAACAATTTTGTATTTGTTGATTTGCTGATCACTGTTGAGGATCCAGTTTTGATCTAGTTTGTTGGTTGGTTGCTTGTTTTAGTTCTTCTAAACTGAAATATTCATCAACTGTTGATAAGATATCAACTGTTGTGAAAGCAGGCCATTGTTGACTAGTAGTTTGTATATCAGTTTTTTTTTGCCTCTTGTAGTTTTGGATGACCTTCTGGGTGGTACTTTTCTAGGGGCATCTGATCTCGAAACTGAATAGTTGAGTATATCACCACATAAACAGATATTTCTAACGCCCTGGTGTTTTTGCTGGAGAAGCAAATTGACGCTTGTATGGTAATGCTATGGTGCTGAAAAACAGAGGGCATTTCATACAATAAGGGAAGTTATGTTATGGTAACCTTGAAAAGGGTTATGACACTACCATGTTAATTTCTGCTATATCTTTTAGCTATTTATTCCATAAAAGCTCTATCCATAATTCCATATAGATTGTGAGGGCATCTTTATCCCTTAGCATATTTGTTTAGGATAGTAAAGTGGGTCTTATGTACCATCACTTTTGCAGATTATATCTGGAAAGTTGGAATAGGAAAGGAACACAGTCGGATGGGATGCCATGTAGTCTGGAATTTCGCAGAATTTCAGACATAGGAATTACTAGGTACCTCAGTCTACAAACCAATCTGTGTGAGGAAGGTGTACATTTTGTTTGTTCCTGATGTGAGGCTGTAGAATTTGTAGGAAATGAGATCTCGGGTGTGTGCTTGCATTTAAAGATCAGCTGTGTGTCACCCTTCTCTAGTGCTTGTTGAAATTATAGAATCAAGATTAATGAAATGTAGGCGAAGTGAACAGGTTGGCTGATGAAGTGACTTACCACCAGGTGAGAAGATATGGAGTTCTTCCTCAAGCAAAAAGTGCCGGGCAATAGGAGCATACCGATTTACTGAATTTGAATTTTTGCAATTGAAGATGTGCTGAAACTGGATGTAGATGGTGCTTTGTTCTTCCAGGAAACGACCCGAAACATGTCGGCAATGGATTTGATGCACTAATACATGATTCTGAAGGCTCTGTAAGTTGATGATGCCCTGAAGATTCAATGACAAGTATGGCCTGATGCTGGCGTAAGTTTTATTCAGGGAAGCTCCCACTTGTCTCTTTTTGGAAATTTGCAACTTAAAGTAAACCTTCTAGTATTATACTAGAGATTGTAACATGGTGGCTGGCGAGTTGCTGCCGCATGCCTGTCGGATTTATCAGCTCAGCTGAGCGAGGCAAACTGAACAAAATAGCAAGTCGAATAAAGTAGCAGCATCTTGTGCTTTAATCAATTCGTACTTGGACCTCCGTGTGCTTATATTTGAAAAAAAAAACCGAACGAATCATGCAGGCATGTAAACAGAAAGCGTGATGTAAATTTTCTACTCTGAATTCTGAATTTGAATCAGAGTTGATTGTTAACTCTAAATCTTTCAGACTTCATGGGTTACACCCAAGTAAGTGTGAAGCTACAGTACATGTTTAAAAATGTTAACTTGAATCAGAGCAGAAAGTTAACTCCGTCTATATGTTATCTCAACATAGCACATGGAGAAGGTGATAATGGTTCATGTACTCCATCACACGTATGGGCATGACACATCATATATCAGTAGGATTCGAGATGGCTTGTTACCTTCAGTCTTTATTTTAGAGCAAGCATGGCACCAACTTGGCTGCCACGGTCCGGGCGTATACATTCGTTCGGTGTGGTAAGTAGAGAAACTACTACTACCTGTAGATTAACTCCTCTTTTCTTACTGTGTGAGCTTCTTCAGAGAAGTACCCTTTATTCCTTGAAAGGCAGAGAGGTAAGACATGGCAGGGCACTGGAGTTGTTGTCCCTTTCTCTAATCCAAACCACTTGAACTCAAAGTTTTCAATCGTTGATGTGGATGCTCCTCTGTTGCGCCGTGGTGCTCGGTACGCACGCCGGTGTGGTGCGTTAGGCCGCTTGTCAAGTCTTGGTATTATGACTCCTCGACGACTCCCTTCATCTACTTGTGCCTCTCGTGGTAATGTTCTTCGGGTTGCTAGCTAGGCATGCCTTGTCTTGAGCGTCTTTTGTTTTGGTTTCTCTTCTTTTACCCTTGTATGGTTTTTGGCCCGGTTTTCCTCATAAACAGGGTCTAATTGTCTAGGTATTCGATTCGATTTTCCTTACAAACCGGATCAATTTCATGGCATTAAAGCCACTTTGAAATATATTCAGGTGGGGAGCCTTTCCCCCCGGTGACCATTTTAAAAAAAAATTACTGAATATACACGATGATTTCTTTCTTTCTTTCTTTCTTCCAGAGGGAGAAGATGTGCTGAAAGGAACTGGATGCGGACGCATGGTGCGCTACGTACGTCCCTGTTTTTGGAGGAGGGTCAGTAAATTTTGAGCTAAGAATATATTGATGACGACGAGTGTTGAAGATTATGTTTTTCTTGGGAAATTAGAAATACAAACACAGAGACCATGCTATTTGGCTTAGCGCCTAGGATTTTGCGCAAAATTTATACCTAATAATAAAGGCTATCATGGAAATTTCTAGCAAAATATTACCCACTGTGTCGAAGCACGACATAGAGGCATAACCGCATTGAAAGCAATATCGCAAGTGAGGTAATCTTCGCACAACCCATGTAATACATAAGGAAAAAAGATACATAGTTGGCTTACAATCGCCACTTCACACAATTACATGAATAAAGCATTACATCATCTAGATACAATCAAGGTCCGACTACGGAACCAAAATAAAAGAAGACTACCCCAAATGCTACACAGATCCCCGATCGACCCCAACTGGACCCTACTACTGATCAATTAGAACGAAACAACACAAATGACAAGATCTTCATCGAGCTCCTCCTTAAGCTTGGTTGCGTCATCTGCACGGTTCAACGGCACCTGCAAGCTGGTTTTGGAAGTTTCCGTGAGTCACGGGGACTCAGCAATCTCACACCATCGCGATCAAGACTATTTAAGCTTATAGGTAGGGTAAAAGGTATGAGGTGGAGCTGCAGCAAGCGACTAGCATATTTGGTGGCTAACATACGCAAATGAGAGCGAGAAGAGAAGGCAAAAGCACGGTTGAACAACTATGATCAAGAAGTGATCCTAGAACAACCTATGTCAAGCATAACTCCAACACCGTGTTCACTTTCCGGACTCCGCCGAGAAGAGACCATCACGGTTACACACACGGTTGATGTATTTTAGTTAAGGTCAATTTCAGGTTTTCTATAACCGGACATTAACAAATTCCCATCTGCCCATAACCGCGGGCATGGCTTTCGAAAGTTCAAATCCCTGCAGGGATGTCCCAACTTAGCCCATCACAAGCTCTCACGGTCAACGAAGGATATTCCTTCTCCCAAGACAATCCGATCAGGCTCGGCGTCCCGGTTACAAGACATCCTTGACAATGGTAAAACAAGTCCAGCAACACCGCCCGAATGTGCCGACAAATCCCGATAGGAGCTGCACATATCTCGTTCTCTGGGCACACCGGATTGTCCAAGGTTCCGGTAGGCCAGCCCAGAGTTTCCCCTGGTGGCCACCGGAAGCTGACAGGTTGGACCAACACTCAGAGGAGCACTGGCCCGGGGGTTTAAATAAATATGACCCTTGAGTCCGCAGAACCCAAGGGAAAGAAAAGGCTAGGTGGCGAATGGTAAAACCAATGTTGGGCCTTGATGGAGGAGTTTTATTCAAGGCGAACTGTCAAGGGGTTCCCATTATAACCCAACCGTGTAAGGAACGCAAAATCCGGGAACATAACATCGATATGATGGAAACTAGGGCGGCAATAGTGGAACAAAACGCTAGGCATAAGGCCGAGCCTTCCACCCTTTACCAAGTATATAGATGCATTAATTAAATAAGAGATATTGTGATTGTTGGGGAACGTAGTAATTTCAAAAATTTTCCTACGCACACGCAAGATCATGTGATGCATAGCAACGAGAGGGGAGAGTGTGATCTACATACCTAGTAGATCGACAACGGAAGCGTTTGGTTGATGTAGTCGTACGTCTCCACGATCCGACCGATCCAAGTACCGTTACTCCGGCACCTCCGAGTTCTTGGCACACGTTCAGCTCGATGACGATCCCCGGACTCCGATCCAGCAAAGTGTCGGGGAAGAGTTCCGTCAGCACGACGGCGTGGTGACGATCTTGATGTACTACTGCAGCAGGGCTTCGCCTAAACTCCGCTACAATAATATCGAGGACTATGGTGGCTGGGGCGCCGCACACGGCTGAGGAAAAGATCACGTGGATCAACTTGTGTGTCTCTAGGCTGCCTCTGCCTCAGTATATAAAGGACCAAAAAGGGGGGGGGAGGCTGGCCGGCCACATAGGGCGCGCCAGGAGAGTCCTACTCCCTCTGGGAGTAGGATTCCCCCCCAATCCTAGTTGGAATAGGACTTGTGGAGGGGGGAAAAGAGAGAGAGAGGGGCTGGCCCCCTCTCCTTGTCCAATTCGGACCAAGGGAGGGGAGGGGCGCGCGGCCCATGTAGGGCTGCCTCTTCTCTTTTCCACTAAGGCCCATCATGGCCCATTTAGCTCCCGGGGGGTTCCGGTAACCTCCCGGTACTCCGGTAAAATCCTGATTTCACCTGGAACACTTCCGATATCCAAACATAGGCTTCCAATATATCAATCTTTATGTCTCGACCATTTCGAGACTCCTCGTCATGTCCGTGATCACATCCGGGACTCCGAACAACCTTTGGTACATCAAAATGCATAAACTCATTATATAACTGTCATCGTAACCTTAAGCGTGCGGACCCTACGGGTTCCAGAACAATGTAGACATGACCGAGACACGTCTCCGGTCAATAACCAATAGCGGGACCTGGATGCCCATATTGGCTCCTACATATTCTACGAAGATCTTTATCGGTCAGACTGCATAACAACATACGTTGTTCCTTTTGTCATCGGTATGTTACTTGCCCGAGATTCGATCGTCGGTATCCAATACCTAGTTCAATCTCGTTACCGGCAAGTCTCTTTACTCGTTCCGTAATACATCATCTCGCAACTAACTCATTAGTTGCAATGCTTACAAGGCTTAAGTGATGTGCATTACCGAGAGGGCCCAGAGATACCTCTCCGACAATCGGAGTGACAAATCCTAATCTCGAAATACGCCAACCCAACATGTACCTTTGGAGACACTTGTAATGCTCCTTTATAATCACCCAGTTACGTTGTGACGTTTGGTAGCACCCAAAGTGTTCCTCCGGCAAACGGGAGTTGCATAATCTCATAGTCATAGGAACATGTATAAGTCATGAAGAAAGCAATAGCAACATACTAAACGATCGGGTGCTAAGCTAATGGAATGGGTCATGTCAATCAGATCATTCACTTAACGATGTGATCCCGTTAATCAAATAACAACTCATTGTTCATGGTTAGGAAACATAACCATCTTTGATTAACGAGCTAGTCAAGTAGAGGCATACTAGTGACACTTTGTTTGTCTATGTATTCACACATGTATTATGTTTCCGGTTAATACAATTTTAACATGAATAATAAACATTTATCATGAAATAAGGAAATAAATAATAACTTTATTATTGCCTCTAGGGCATATTTCCTTCAGTCTCCCACTTGCACTAGAGTCAATAATCTAGATCACATCACCATGTGATTAACTTCGATAGTTCACATCATCATGTGATTAACACCCATAGTTCACATCGCCATGTGACCAATACCCAAAGGGTTTACTAGATTCAGTAATCTAGTTCACATTGCTATGTGATTAACACCCAAAGAGTACTAAGGTGTGATCATGTTTTGCTTGTGAGAGAATCTTAGTCAACGGGTCTGCCACATTCAGATCCGCATGTATTTTGCAAATTTCTATGTCAACAATGCTCTGCTTGGAGTTACCCTAGCTAATTGCTCCCACTTTCAATATGTATCTAGACCGAGACTTAGAGTCTTCTAGATCAGTGTCAAAAACTATCATCGACGTAACCCTTTACGACGAACCTTTTTGTCACGTCCATAATCGAGAAACATATCCTTATTTCACTAAGGATAATTCTGACCGCTGTCCAGTGATCTACTCCTAGATCACTATTGTACTCCCTTGCCAAATCAGTGCAGGGTATACAATAGATCTGGTACACAGCATGACATACTTTATAGAACCTATGGCCAAGGCATAGGGAATGACTTTCATTCTCTTTCTATCTTCTGCTGTGGTCGGGCTTTGAGTCTTACTCAACTTCACACCTTGTAATACAGGCAAGAACTCTTTCTTTGACTTCTCCATTTTGAATTACTTCAAAATCTTGTCAAGGTATGTACTCATTGGAAAAACTTATCAAGCGTCTTGATCTATCTCTATAGATCTTGAAGCTCAATATGTAAGCAGCTTCACCGAAGTCTTTCTTTGAAAAACTCCTTTCAAACACTCCTTTATGCTTTACAGAATAATTCTACATTATTTCCGATCAACAATATGTCATTCACATATACTTATCAGAAATGCCGTAGTGCTCCCACTCACTTTCTTGCAAATACAGGCTTCACCGCAAGTCTGTATAAAACTATATGCTTTGATCAACTCATCAAAGCGTATATTCCAACTCCGAGATGCTTGCACCAGTTCACAGATGGATCGCTGGAGCTTGCACATTTTGTTAGTACCTTTTGGATTGACAAAACCTTCTAGTTGCATCGTATACAACTCTTCTTCAATAAATCCATTAAGGAATTCAGTTTTGTTTATCTATTTGCTAGATTTCATAAAATGCGGCAATTGCTAACATGATTCGGACAGACTTAAGCATAGATACGAGTGAGAATCTCTCATCGTAGTCAACACCTTGAACTTGTCAAAAAACCTTTTGCGACAATTCTAGCTTTGTAGATAATAACACTACTATCAGCGTCCGTCTTCCTCTTGAAGATCCATTTATTTTTATGGCTTGCCGATCATCGGGAAAATCCATCAAAGTCCATACTTTGTTCTCATACATGGATCATATCTCAGATTTCATGGCCTCAAACCATTTCGCGGAATCTGGGCTCATCATCGCTTCCTCATAGTTCGCAAGTTCGTCATGGTCTAGTAACATGACTTCCAGAACAGGATTACCGTACCACTCTGGTGCGGATCTTACTCTGGTTTACCTACGAGATTCGGTAGTAACTTGATCTGAAGTTACATGATCATCATCATTATCTTCCTCACTAATTGGTGTAGTAGTCACAAGAACAGATTTCAGTGATGAACTACTTTCCAATAAGGTAGAAGGTACAATTACCTTATCAAGTTTTCTACTTTCCTCCCACTCACTTCTTTCGAGAGAAACTCCTTCTCTAGAAAGTTTCCGAATTTAGCAACAAAAGTCTTGCCTTCGGATCTGTGATAGAAGGTGTATCCAATAGTTTCCTTTGGATATCCTATGAAGACACATTTCTTCGATTTGGGTTTGAGCTTATCAGGTTGAAACTTTTTCACATAAGCATTGCAACCTCAAACTTTAAGAAACAACAGCTTAGGTTTCTTGCCAAACCATACACTAGTAGAAAACAGGGCTATGGTCCAGGCCGGCTTAGCACATTAGTCCCGGTTCAGTCTAGAACCGGGACTAATGTGAGCATTGGTCCCGGTTCGTGCGGCTAAGGCATTAGTCCCGGTTCATCTGGACCTTTTGGTCCCGGTTGGTGGGATGAACCGGGACCAATGGGCCTCGCTCCTGGCCCACAACCATTGGTCCCGGTTCGTGCCACAAACCGGGACTAAAGATTAGACCTTTAGTCCCGGTTTGAGGTAGGAACCGGGACTAATGGGGATGAGACCTTTAGTCCCGGTTCGTGCCACGAACCGGTACTAAAGGTCCCATTTTCAAACTCTACCACCCCCTCGTGGACCGCCTTTTCAGTTTTAAAAAAAATAAAAGAAAATGATGGAAATGTCAAAAAAATAAAAGAAAATAAGTTTCACATGTGATATGTGGTCTAGTTGTTGGGAAAATTTACAAATATGAATTTCGACTTTATTTACAAAATCTCTCTAGAATTTGTAAAATGGGCATAACTTTTGCATACGAACTCGGATGAAAAAGTTTTTTATATGAAAAATCATCTACTCAAAAAGTTACATCCGATGGAGACGGCCTATGGCCTGTTTGCAAATTTCTAGAATCCTCAAATTCCAAAAGGAAAAAAAGTTATGCTCAAATTTCAGTTTTTTTAAATACTTATTCAAGAAGTATTAGTGTTACTAAATAATTATTCAATAATATTAGTGTTATTAAATAATTATTTCACCTTTTTTGAATTTTGGTCAAATCTGGTCAAACTATGGTCAAACTGTGGTCAAACTATGGTCAAACTACTTATTCAAAAATATTAGTGTTACTAAAAAATTATTGTTTCTTAGAACAATAGTTTTAAACTCAAACAGTGAAATATGTGACTTCATGCTCAAGCTAAATTCCTGAGGGTTAATAGGATTGACATCTTACTATTGTTAGGAAAACAACAAGTGCAGACTTGGAAACGAGGGAGAATAGAACCCGGAAGTTAAGCGTGCTCAAGCTGGAGTAGTGAGAGGATGGGTGACCGTTCGGGAAGTGAGATGATTTGGAATGATGAGGGGTGATTAGAGATTAAATTGAGCAGTGATGAGGGGTGATTAGAGATTAGAGGTTAAAATAATTCAGAAATTTGAAAATAAAAAAAAATCAAAAAAAATTTCAAAAAAAAATCAGGAAATTTCCTTTAGTACCGGTTGGTGTTACCAACCGGGACTAAAGGTGGACCGGCCACGTGGAGGGCCTTTAGTCCCGGTTCTGGATTGAACCGGGACTAAAGGGGGGAGGTATTAGTACCGACACTTTAGTCCCGGTTCCAGAACCGGGACTAAAGGCCCTTACGAACCGGGACTAAAAGCCCTTTTTCTACCAGTGATAGTTCATACGGTGTCGTCTCAACGGATTTAGATGGTGCCCTATTTAACGTGAATGCAGCTGTCTCTAATGCATAACCCCAAAACGATAGTGGTAGATCGGTAAGAGACATCATAGATCGCACCATATCTAATAAAGTACGGTTATGACATTCGGACACACCATTACATTGTGGTGTTCCAGGTGGCGTGAGTAGTGAAACTATTTCACATTGTTTTTAACTGAAAGCCAAACTCGTAACTCAAATACTCTTCTCTACGATCAGATCGTAGAAACTTTATTTTCTTGTTACGATGATTTTTCACTTCACTCTGAAATTCTTTGAACTTTTCAAATGTTTCAGACTTATGTTTCATCAAGTAGATATACTCATATCTGCTCAAATCATCTGTGAAGATCAGAAAATAATGATACCTGTCGCGAGCCTCAATATTCATCGGACCACATACATCAATATGTATGATTTCCAACAAATCTGTTGCTCGCTCCATTGTTCCGAAGAACGGAGTCTTAGTCATCTTGCCCATGAGGCATGGTTCGCAAGCATCAACTGATTCATAATCAAGTGATTCCAAAAGCCCATCAACATGGAGTTTCTTCATGCGCTTTACACCAATATGACCTAAACGGCAGTGCCACAAATAAGTTGCACTATCATTATTAACTTTGCATCTTTTGGTTTCAATATTATGATTATGTGTATCACTACGATCGAGATCCAACGAACTATTTTCATTGGGTGTGTAACCATATAAGGTTTTATTCATGTAAACAGAACAACAATTTATTCTCTTACTTAAATGAATAACCGTATTACAATAAACATGATCAAATCATATTCATGCTGAACGCAAACACCAAATAACACTTATTTAGGTTCAACACTAATCCCGAAATTATAGGGAGTGTGCGATGATGATCATATCAATCTTGGAACCACTTCCAACACACATGGTCACTTCACCCTTAACTAGTCTCTGTTTATTCTGCAACTCCCATTTTGAGTTACTAATCTTAGCAACTGAACTAGTATCAAATACTGAGGGGTTGCTATAAACACTAGTAAAGTACACATCAATAAGATGTATATCAAATATACTTATGTTCACTTTGCCATCCTTCTTATCCGCCAATCACTTGGGGTAGTTCCGCTTCTAGTGACCAGTCCCTTTGCAGTAGAAGCACTTAGTCTCAGGCTTAGGACCAGACTTGGGCTTCTTCACTTGAGCAGCAACTTGCTTGCCGTTCTTCTTGAAGTTCCCCTTCTTCCCTTTGCCCTTTTCTTGAAACTAGTGGTCTTGTTAACCATCAACACTTGATGTTTTTCTTGATTTCTACCTTCGTCGATTTCAGCATCACGAAGATCTTGGGAATTATTTTTGTCATCCCTTGCATATTATAGTTCATCACGAAGTTCTACTAACTTGGTGATGGTGACTAGAGAATTCTGTCAATCACTATCTTATCTGGAAGATTAACTCCCACTTGATTCAAGCGATTGTAGTACTCAGACAATCTGGGCACATGCTCACTAGTTGAGCGATTCTCCTCCATCTTTTAGCTATAGAACTTGTTGGAGACTTCATATCTCTCAACTCAGGTATTTGCTTGAAATATTAACTTCAACTCCTGGAACATCTCATATGCTCCATGATGTTCAAAACGTCTTTGAAGTCCCGATTCTAAGCCACTAAGCATGGTGCACTAAACTATCAAGTAGTCATCATATTGAGCTAGCCAAACGTTCATAACGTCTGCATCTGCTCCTGCAATAGGTCTGTCACCTAGCGGTGCATCAAGGACATAATTCTTCTGTGCAGCAATGAGGATAAACCTCAGATTACGGATCCAATCCGCATCATTGCTACTAACATCTTTCAACACAATTTTCTCTAGGAACATATCAAAATAAACACAGGGAAGCAACAACGCGAGCTATTGATCTACAACATAATTTGCAAAATACTACCAGGACTAAGTTCATGATAAATTTAAGTTCAATTTAATCATATTACTTAAGAACTCCCACTTAGATAGACATCCCTCTAATCCTCTAAGTGATCACGTGATCCAAATCAACTAAACCATGTCCGATCATCATGTGAGATGGAGTAGTTTCATTGGTGAACATCACTATGTTGATCATATCTACTATATGATTCACGCTCGACCTTTCGGTCTCCGTGTTCCGAGGCCATATCTGTATATGCTTGGCTCGTCAAGTATAACCTAAGTATTCTGCGTGTGCAACTGTTTTGCACCCGTTGTATTTGAACGTAGAACCTATCACACCCGATCATCACGTGGTGTCTCAGCACAAAGAACTTTCGCAACGGTGCATACTCAGGGAGAACACTTCTTGATAATTAGTGAGAGATCATCTTATAATGCTACCGTCAATCAAAGCAAGATAAGATGCATAAAAGATAAACATCACATGCAATCAATATAAGTGATATGATATGGCCATCATCATCTTGTGCTTGTGATCTCCATCTCCGAAGCATCGTCGTGATCACCATCGTCACCGGCGCGGCACCTTGATCTCCATCGTAGCATCGTTGTCGTCTCGCCAATATTATGCTTCCATGACTATCGCTACCGCTTAGTGATAAAGTAAAGCATTACATCGCGATTGCATTGCATACAATAAAGCGACAACCATATGGCTCCTGCCAGTTGCCGATAACTCGGTTACAAAACATGATCATCTCATACAATAAAATTCAGCATCATGTCTTGACCATATCACATTACAACATGCCCAGCAAAAACAAGTTAGACGTCCTCTACTTTGTTGTTGCAAGTTTTACATGGCTGCTACGGGCTTAAGTAAGAACCAATCTCACCTACGCATCAAAACCACAACGATAGTTTGTCAATTTGACTCCGTTTTAACCTTCGCAAGGACCAGGCATAGCCACACTTGGTTCAACTAAAGTTGAAGAAAATGTCACCCACAAGCCACCTCTGTGCAAAGCACGTCGGGAGAACCGGTCTCGCGTAAGCGTACGCGTAATGTCGGTCTGGGCCGCTTCATCCAACAATACCGCCGAACCAAAGTATGACATGCTGGTAGGCAATATGACTTATATCGCCCACAACTCACTTGTGTTCTACTCGTGCATATAACATCAACATATAAAACCTAGGCTCGGATGCCACTGTTGGGGAACGTAGTAATTTCAAAAAATTTCCTACGCACACGCAAGATCATGTGATGCATAGCAACGAGAGGGGAGAGTGTGATCTACATACCTACTAGATCGACAACGGAAGCGTTTGGTTGATGTAGTCGTACGTCTCCACGATCCGACCGATCCAAGTACCGTTACTCCGGCACCTCCGAGTTCTTGGCACACGTTTAGCTCGATGACGATCCCCGGACTCCAATCCAGCAAAGTGTCGGGGAAGAGTTCCGTCAGCACGACGGCGTGGTGACGATCTTGATGTACTACTGCAGCAGGGCTTCGCCTAAACTCCGCTACAATAATATCGAGGACTATGGTGGCTGGGGCGCCGCACACGGCTAAGGAAAAGATCACGTGGATCAACTTGTGTGTCTCTAGGCTGCCTCTGCCTCAGTATATAAAGGACCAAAAAGGGGGGGGGAGGCTGGCCGGCCACATAGGGCGCGCCAGGAGAGTCCTACTCCCTCTGGGAGTAGGATTCCCCCCCAATCCTAGTTGGAATAGGACTTGTGGAGGGGGGAAAAGAGAGAGAGAGGGGCCGGCCCCCTCTCCTTGTCCAATTCGGACCAAGGGAGGGGAGGGGCGCGCGGCCCATGTAGGGCTGCCTCTTCTCTTTTCCACTAAGGCCCATCATGGCCCATTTAGCTCCCGGGGGGTTCCGGTAACCTCCCGGTACTCCGGTAAAATCCCGATTTCACCTGGAACACTTCCGATATCCAAACATAGGCTTCCAATATATCAATATTTATGTCTCGACCATTTCGAGACTCCTCTTTATGTCCGTGATCACATCCGGGACTCCGAACAACCTTCGGTACATCAAAATGCATAAACTCATTATATAACTGTCATCGTAACCTTAAGCGTGCGGACCCTACGGGTTCGAAAAAAATGTAGACATGACCGAGACACGTCTCCGGTCAATAACCAATAGCGGGACCTGGATGCCCATATTGGCTCCTACATATTCTACGAAGATCTTTATCGGTCAGACCGCATAACAACATATGTTGTTCCTTTTGTCATCGGTATGTTACTTGCCCGAGATTCGATCGTCGGTATCCAATACCTAGTTCAATCTCGTTACCGGCAAGTCTCTTTACTCGTTCCGTAATACATCATCTCGCAACTAACTCATTAGTTGCAATGCTTGCAAGGCTTAAGTGATGTGCATTACCGAGAGGGCCCAGAGATACCTCTCCGACAATCGGAGTGACAAATCCTAATCTCGAAATACGCCAACCCAACATGTACCTTTGGAGACACCTGTAATGCTCCTTTATAATCACCCAGTTACGTTGTGACGTTTGGTAGCACCCAAAGTGTTCCTCCGACAAACGGGAGTTGCATAATCTCATAGTCATAGGAACATGTATAAGTCATGAAGAAAGCAATAGCAACATACTAAACGATCGGGTGCTAAGCTAATGGAATGGGTCATGTCAATCAGATCATTCACTTAATGATGTGATCCCGTTAATCAAATAACAACTCATTGTTCATGGTTAGGAAACATAACCATCTTTGATTAACGAGCTAGTCAAGTAGAGGCATACTAGTGACACTTTGTTTGTCTATGTATTCACACATGTATTATGTTTCCGGTTAATACAATTTTAGCATGAATAATAAACATTTATCATGAAATAAGGAAATAAATAATAACTTTATTATTGCCTCTAGGGCATATTTCCTTCAGTGATATCCCAACAAAATATCCATGTTCCAACAAGGAACAAACTCCAATCTTCACCTGCAAGTAACAACGCTATAAGAGGGGCTGAGCAAAGCGGTAACATAGCCAAACAACGGTTTGCTAGGACATGGTGGGTTAGAGGCTTGGCTTAGCAATATGGGAGACATGATAAGCAAGTGGTAGGTATCGCAGCATAGGCATAGCAAAAGAGCGAGCAACTAGCAAGCAAAGATAGAAGTGATTTCGAGGGTATGGTCATCTTGCCTGAAATCCCGATAGGAAGAAGAACGAGTCCATGAAGAAGACAAACGGACGTAGTCGAACGGGTCATCACAAACGCAACGTTAACGAAACCAACCCGAAGAAGGAACACCGGAAAGAAGCACACAACATAGTAAACAACCAACACATGAACATGGTATGATATGCGGGATGCGGTATGCGATGCATATGCATGATTTCGAAAGGAATGATTGAAAGTGGCCTCAACTTGGAAATCCAAGAGTGCCACTGGAAAGGTGAGATGATTTCGGTTGAAATCGATATAAAGATCACCGGAATCGGATGCTCGGTTTGGAAATGGCAAGCAAAACAAATATGGCACCGGTCTGCGATAATCAGCAAGTGACCAACTAAATGCAAGAAGATAAATATGCTACAGCACTCAAACATGGCAACAAAATACATGGCAGGGATCCACTCATGATGCTTGACAAAAGATGAACACTGAGCTACGGCTAATTCACTCATTAACAGGTTCAAACAATCATGGCAAAAGAGCAAATGATAACAGGTTTCAGACTTAGTGAAATTAACACAAGTCTGGAATTTATCATCAGGAAGCACACTTTAGAGCATGAAAAACTACATGCTACAGGAACATCACATGGCAAAGCAAGGCATGGCATGAAGCTACTCAAAGCACTTAGCAAAAGTCCCTTAGTGACCTTGAGCCAAAAGGGATCAGAAAATACAATTGCAAGCATGTGAACATGGCAAAAACATAAACAAATTCAGACTTAGCATGCAAAACAGATTAACAAGTAGGCATGTTTACGAGCTCGATGCACTCACTACAGAGCATGGCATGACAAACTAAGCATACATCCATCACGAAGACATGGCATAGGAGCTAGACATGGCAAGAACAACATCATAGCATGCACGGATCAATAGCAACAACCTCGGCAAATCGCTAAGCAAGTTAACAATCTGCCAGGAACATTTTATAGCAAACGTAGAGCTCGATTGACTCAAGCTAGGGTGCTCCATAAATGCAAACAAAGACCATAATGGCTAGAGCACCACAACTTTAACAAAACATCCTTACTGATCACCCTAAAAAGAGGCATGGATCGCTAGGAAACAACCTGAACATATGGCATAACAACAAAAACAGGACAAGGACTTGGTGAAATTCGAAGTCCCTAAAATCAGCATTAATGATTACACTACTTTTCAAGCTTGTGCTTGTCACCACAAATATCACAAAAAATAAAGGGCAATCACTCCTGTAAAGATGGCATGGCATATAACAAAACACATGTAGAGCTCAGGGTCATAGCATGCACACATTAATCATGGCAAAAATGACAAAATGCCATTTGCTGAAACAGATCTGACAAATTCATCACATAGCCCTCTTCCAACAACATTTCGGGCATCAAGATGAGCTCACATGAAAATAATGCAATGAGATGAAATGATGTACTCGTCGAGACGAACATTTTGATATTCTACACGCATGAATCAGAGCTACGGATGAAGAATTGTGGCATGTCAAAGATCGCATAAAAATTAGGGTTAGGGAGGCAAAAGTCAACCCTTGTCTTCCAGATCCAGATCCGAATGTCGCCGGAAACACTGTAGCAGTCGCCGGAGTTGGACCGGCCGGAGTTGGGGGAGGCCTTCGCCGGCGAGGGAAACGGCGGTGGCCGGACTTGGCGACAGCGCGGCGAGGCCGGGCGGTGAGGCGGCGAGGACGGGGCGGCGGCGACCGGGCGGCAGGCGATGAAGGGCGGCGTCGGCGGGGAGGATGGCGCCGGCGGCGAGGCGTCGCGGCATCCGACGCAGTGGCGGGCGGTGGCCGGCCGGGCGACGTGCGGCGGCGCGCGCGCCTCGGGGCGATGCGGGGCGCGGGATCTCCAGCGGGCGAGCGGCGGCGCGGAGACGGGCTGTGGGGGCCGGCCTCGGGCCCCTGCGGGTCTGGCGGCAGGGAGGAGAGAGAGGAGGTGTGGGGCGACACGCGGCATTCGGTGACTGGCGGCGGCGGTGTGTCCGTCCATGGCGGACATTGTCCGGCGGCGCGTGATGGAAAAATTTAGGGTTAGGGGTGGAGGAGACCCGGATTTCTGGGGAGAAGACCTTTGTATAGAGGTAGAGGGAGCTAGGAGAGTCCAAATAAGGTGCGGTTTTCGGCCACGCGATCGTGATCGAACGGCCGAGATGATGGAGGGGGTTTAGGTGGGTTTTGGGCCACTTTGGAGGGATGTTGGGCTGCAACACACACAAGGCCTTTTCGGTCCCTCGGTTAACTGTTGGAGTATCAAACGAAGTTCAAATGGCACGAAACTTGACAGGCGGTCTACCAGTAGTAAACCAAGGCCGCATGACAAGTCTCGGTCCAATCCGAAATTTTTTAACACCCGCACACGAAAAGAGGTAGAAAGGGACACCGGGTGACATAGGAGCGCCGGATTGCAAAACGGACAACGGGGAAAATGCTCGGATGCATGAGACAAACATGTATGCAAATGAAATGCGCATTATGACATGATATGCAATGCATGACACGCAAGCAATGACAAGGCAAACAACAACGAATAACTGGAGGACACCTGGCACATCGGTCTCGGGGCGTTACAACACTCCACCACTACGAGAGGATCTCGTCCCGACATCTAGAATGGCACCAGAGGGAAAACAGAAGAGAAAGAGAAGAGGTAAAACTAAGTTGCTTCTTTGACAAATGAGTGAGGCCAAGGAACCTTGAAAAGGTTAAGCCATTTCGAGAAAAGAATTCCACGGAGATGAACGAAGTTGAAAACACTCCGTTAGAAAAAAAAAGAACAAGGAAGAACAACTTCGAACAGCACTCCGGTTGGAAAGATATGCAAGTCTTGATAAAATGAAAGAACTTGAGCAGCGGGCACACACTCCGATTAAATGGATAAGCACGAAAAGAACATGATCCAAGATGATGAGAGAAAAGAGCAACATCACAATGGCTCTGGAACAAAAGTATAGAAGATAGATAATTGAGACAAAAGAATGTAGAAGAAAATGGCAACTTGTGCCACAATTGAGCTTGAGAAGGCATCCTTAGGAGAAGGGTCGGACAGAGTTGTCTTGATATGGTCTTATGGAATACATCTGAAATTATGAGGTGACAGTCTGCCACTCACAGCAAAAAGAATTGGATTGGTATGAACAAGGAGACGAGAAAGCTATTTCACCGGGAGGATAGATGAAGAACTTGGGTCATTTATGCGCACCACAAAGAGCAACAATCCTTAGGGAAGGCTTTAGGTGAAATATAACCCAGGATAACTCCAATGACGAGATTGATGGATTTAACATATCATCATCCTTAGCAACATGTGAATCATGAAACATGAACTCAAATTATCAAGAATGACATAATACCACCTCCAATGATACGGAATAAAAAATTGCACTCCGGATAGCAAGATGGAGAAAAACTTGAGCTCCTTAGAAAAGAATGTTGATGAACACTTCGAGAAGGAATTAAATCCTTGATGAACCACCATGTTGAGCCTTCGTGAGAACTCCGGTAACAAAAGGATAACGACAAGAAAGGGAAGTTGAAAACACAAGGTGAAACCTTGTAATGCTTTAGATGGGTCTTCGCGACGATATAATGCGGAAAAACTTGGAACTCCGGAAAAGAAAGATGAAACAAATGAAAACGAGAATTTGATGAGCCTCCGGAATAGGAAATTGAGTTCACTCGATGAAACAGAAATAAGAATTACGTTATGCGTATCCTTCACCATTTTAAATTGATGACAAGCAATGGATTTGGCACACTACTTATTCTTGTAGAGAGGATTAAGATAGATATTGCACAAATTTGAGAAGGTCTTCGACGAACGACCGGTAGGATGAAAGAACGAATGAATCGATACAATAACAAAGGAAGAGAAATCTTGAATGAGCCACCGGTAAGAATTGAAAATGAACGAAGTCAAGGGATGAATCACTGGGTAAGAATTGTGAAAGGAACGAAGATACTTGAGACAATCTATATACATGAGAACGAAGGGATGACGACTGATTAGAGATCACTTGAACAATGCACCGATAAGATTTGGAGAGTGAGAGCTGAAAGCTGGAATGAATAATTCTTCTGAAATGATGGGCTCCGGATGATCAAACTGAAAAGACTCCTGAATTTCTCCGGATGGGTGAAAAGAATTCTCACAATCGAAAATAATTAAGAGAGGATGGCAACAAGCTAGAATCACGAATCTTGAAGAGAATGGAGCAAGAATGAGAGAAACTCTTCTTCGGTCTTCAAATGTTGAGAATGACGATGAGAAACACCACCGTGAATTGTTGAGATACTCCGGGATGAAAATTAGAAAGGTTGAGCCAACGATGAAAGAATTTGAAAGATCTTGGTGAAAGACATATGACTGATGACAATTCATTCTTACGTCAAACTTTAGAAGATTTGAGGATAACTCCGGGAGAATAAGAAGAGTCAGGTAAGATCCTGGGAAAAAAACCTGTGGGTTAGGGCCCACTGAAAAGATACACCGTAGAACGATTTTAAAGAGCGATTTGCGCCGGTTGAAATAAATGGCTTGAATGAGGTAACATCGTCGCAAAAGCTTGAATGAATTGAGAATGGAAACTTGAATCTTTTGAGATATCTTCAACACTGCGGAACAATTAAATAGCGAGAAGTGAATGAATATGAGGTGCACCGGCATGAGAAGGTATTTGAAAATGAGGAAAAAGGATATGATCAACACCAAAGCTTGATTTGTATCCACCTGAGAAGAAAACGAGTGATGAGAGACGAACTTGAAGCTTCGTTAGCATCTCCTGAGAACTAACGGATAAGAACATTGAGGGAAAAGAATGGAGAGATTTCCCATCAATAAAAGGATACTTGAATAAGAAATCTGAGTCCTTGAAGAAAAAGGGTGGGAGGGTGGGAAAACAAAGACAATTTGAAGACGGATGAAGCAAACACCATTGAGAAGAACTGATACTTGATCATGCAGATGTTGAAATGATCGGATCCACTTGAAGAGAAGCACACCGGTGAAAAGGATTGTCATGACGGACTCGATGATCGAGAAGGATTAGTATTCACATCGGAGTATGAGAAACACCGTTTAGGAAAGGTATGGAATCAACATTTGATTTCGAAGCAACTCGAATACCACAGCTTAAAACAAAAAACAAAGGATTGGCTTGCAGCATAAGCCAGAACAAACATATGATAGAGATTTCGTCCGAAGTTTTCGTGGTGGGGCCTACACGGGCTCGATCGTACAGCACCATCATGTACAAGGCAGTGCACATGACATACGAAGCGTCCCCGAGTCAGCATAGCCAAGGACTCTTTAAGACACAACGAGACCACTGTAAAACCAATCGTGAATAGGCGGACCACTAGACGTCGAACCCCAATTTCATATCATACATCTGTCGGAAAGATATCCTAAGGGCTACTTGAATTCCCACTTATAAACTCCCGAAATTTTCCGGTTATGCAATCAGTTGTTGGGGATACAGGGGAAGCATAATATCTCACCCAAACTAACAAATCCTACATCCAGCTGTATCCATCCTTCAACACATAACCAAGAAACCTTCGGAAATCGTTTACCTCAACCTTCGAAAAGCATCTGTTATACAAGTTATGGCAATACTCCCAAACTCCCGCCCCAGTACTGGGTGGCGTCGAGGTTATCTCACCAACAACTGCATAAAAGAGATTTTCGATGTCGGCGGAACTAAACTCAGGTATTCCAGAACTGCAACGATAAAATTGTGACGACAACACCTCGGAGCTCAACTCCCCGGGACACTGCCACAACCCCTAAATGACAGGAGGCACCAAGAACAATGTTCCCGTCACAAAACCATCGGAACGATTCCAAGATACCCGCGTGATCCTAATTTTTTTAGTGAAATTTGAGAAGAGAACACTACTAGGAAAAGGGTATAGATGGAATTGACACTAATGGCGCACCAGAGAAGTGGTGCGCCACTACTATATACTAATGGTGCACCATGTGGAGATGCGCCATTAGTGTTGAAGACACTAATGGCGCACCAGGCACACGGTGCGCCACTAGTAACAAAATGTTTTTTTTTCATTTTTTCAAACATACTAATGGCGCATCCGGGCAGAGTGCGCCATTAGTAGTTAGAACTACTAATGGCGCACCAGCCATAGAGTGCGCCACTACTGAATTTTTTTTTTACTTTTTTGCAAAACTACTAATGGCGCACCGTTGCATAGTGCGCCATTACTAGTTTAAACTTCATGGGCACTTTTTTTTTACTTTTTGATATCATGAATATTTTTAAATTTCATGGGCACTTTTTGAATTCATGAATATTTTTTCAAATTTGATGATATTTTTTCATATTCCATATGAAAAAATATTGAATATTCATGAGGACACTCGATCTCGATCCCCCTCCCTCTCGATAGCTATCCCCCTCGCTGCCGAGCACCCCCCGCACCCTCCCCCCGCTCCACCGCCGCCGCCGACCCCCCGCACCCTCCCCCGCTCCACCGCCGCCGATGACCCACCGTATCCTCCCTCGCTCCACCGCCGCCGACGACCCACCACACTCTTCCCCGCTCCACCGCCGCTGACGACCCACCGCACCCTCCCCCGCTCCACCGCCGCCGACGACCCACTGCACCCTCCCCCGCTCCACCGCCGCCGCCGACACCCTGCACCTTCCCCCGGCCCGCTCCACCACCGCCGCCGACACCCGCACCCTCCCCCACTTTTTGAAGATATTTTTAAATAACAAATTTGATGATATTTTCAAATAAGAAATTTGATGATATCTTCAAATAACAAATTTGATGATATTTTCAATTAAAAATAAAAAAACAAATTTGATGATATTTTCAAAAAAAATTTGATGGTATTTGATGATATCTTCTGTTCTAGTCCTCATGATAATAACATATCAGAGGAGGGTGCGCCATTGCTGTCAGAAAAAAAGGTTACTAATGGCGCACCAGAGGAGGGTGGGCCATTGCTATCAGAAAAAAAACTACTAATGGCACACCAGAGGGTGGTGCACCATTGCTGTCGTCGTACTTATGGCGCACTATGGGGAGGTGCGCCATTGCTAACCCTCCCCCACTCCACCTATTCCCCTCTGGCCTCTCTCCCTCCCTCGCCAGATCCCCCACTCGACCTAACCTCGCCGCAGCCGCGCGCCCACGCGCCCCCGCCGCCTCCCTCTCCCCTTCGCCGCCTCCCCCGAGCCCCGCCTCCCCCCCCGAGCGCCGCATCCCTCGCCTCGGAGCCGCCCCACGTCCACCAGGAGAGGAGGCCCCACGTCCACCAGGAGAGGAGGCCCCACGTCCACCAGGAGAGGAGGCCCGCGACCTCCCCGCCGTCTATCCCCGCCTCCCCCAAGCTCGCCGTCTCTGCCCTCCGTCGTCTCCGCTCCGGCCACCACCTCATCGTGGTCAGGTAACCCTCCTCCCTCTGCCTCTCTTCTCCTCTCTTCCTCCTCTCCTCCCTCCCGGCCATGCCCTCTTCTTCTCTCTTTTGCTAGGTTTAGGTCAAATCCCTCTCGAATTTAGGTCAAATTAGGTTCAAAAAATTGTGGGAGTAGTGCCTAGCAAACATGAATAATTAGTACTCCATGTGCATTAGGTACAGCTAATGTATTGGGTTTGAACCCTAACCACTTCCCTCTCCTTTTTCTTTTTTCTGCAATTTATGTTTGGTAGTAGACCATATCAGTAGCTGCAGTTCATGTTTGTCCATTTTTGGTCCCTTTTAAAAAAAACTGAGGAAAATAGATGAGTATATGTAGTGTTCTTTTTATGTGTTCATTTTCTATCTTTTTGAAATAGGTTCATTGTAGTTGTTGTAATTCTAGCAGGGTTTTTTGATGACAGTACAGTTCATGGAAATTTGTTGTAGTAATTTGTACCCTGCGCCGTGCCTGTTTGTTGCTGCTGCTTGGTACTAAGTACTTGCCATGAGACTAGTTAGGTTGCATCTGTTTTGTGCTGAGTTGCTTGCTTGCTCTCTTGCTGCAATCTTTCATCCACAGTAGCAGTAAGCAATTCGGTTAGCCGAGAGATTAGCTTCAATTCTGAAATTAAGCAATTCAACTAGCCGCTAATTTTTGCCAAAGTCAATCGCTGTTCAACCATCAGATTTCCCACCCATACAATTAAAAGTTTGAAGTATGATCACATTTAGCTATGAACCACATATAGCTCACATAAAACTGTCGCTTGCTAGAACAAACTCAGTGATGTGCCTAGAAGCCCCACATAACTAAGGGTAGTCTTCCCTGTGCATAAAAGTTTCAGACTAATTGCTAGTCTTCTCTTTGGTCATCCCAGGTTGCCTACTTGTAGAAATCTTGCTGACCTGCTGCTGCTGCTCTGTGCACCTCATTTCGCAGGGTCAATTGGCCATCGTGTCGTGGGTTTGTTCTTCATCCGGGCATCGTGTCTCCTTTTGTCCAGACCTACTCCTCCCTTTGTTGTGGCAAGTCTCGACCTTGGTAGTCAAAGGTAAAGAATACATGATTTTATTCCTGGATTCACTTGCTTATAGAATTCATCTAGAATCTAGGTCTGAGAATAGCAGGCTAATTCCTTTTTCTCTTGGCTCATTGGTGAAAAGATTAGTCTTATGCTAGAAAGTGTATTGATTTTTCAGTTTTGATGTTGCAAAAAATGGCATTGCTCTCTGTATGCTAGCTCAAAGTTTGGGTGGTACTGTTATGTGTGATGTTTAGCAATCCCATAATGAAAAACTGGACAGGTTAATGTCCATGTAATTTTCACCCTTTCTAGCTATGTGCCTTCTGGATATGCAGTTTATGCATGAGAAGATGAGACCTATTATTTTCTCAGTGGTAGTTATGCACATTTAATCATGGCTTTATGAGTGAATTGCAGTATAATGTCTTGAAACTCGATATCTCAAACATTTGACTAGTTTTCCATGCTTGATGTGTTGTATCTTGAGGCTCATCTTTATTACATATCAGAACTTGCAAACAAATCTGTGAAAGACTTGTAAAGTTGCTGGGTTTTGTCTCCGACCATTGTGTCGTGATGAATTTGCAGGTACCCCGAGAGGCCCTTGAGTTTGCTGGAATGTCGATTAACTTCCGTTTCGGCAAATTCGGGTACTCCATATGTCCTATTTTCAGCAAAGGTCATGCTGAAATTTTCCGTGAATTTTAGCATGACTTTGCTAAAAATAGGACATATGGGGTACTTGCGACTAATGTTGATTATCTTCTGCTCAAAATTTATGCTGCTATAATGTTGTAAGGGTACTAATTGGTCTCTTCTGCTGCTTATCAGAGATGAGGGGAAGCAGCCACCGCCGCTCTGCCTCACCGGAGTACGAGTTGGATGCTTTCGAGTTCTTCACTGTCATACTTTCTTCTTCAGTATCAGCCACGAGGCAGGTATATAAAACGAGAGATCTCCCCTTCACCCATCTCATTATGATAACTCTATTGTTTGCTACATCACTCCTTGTCCCAAATTGCAGAGGCTGCCTGACGCTTTTATGAAGATGCTGGGTGAAGATCCGCCAGATAATGTGAAGCTCCGACAGGCCGGCAGCGGGGTTCGCAGGCTGTGGGACATGGAGTTGGTGATCGAGGAGGGCCACATGTACCTGTGCCGTGGCTGGGAGAAGTTCTACAGTGCCTACGACCTGCGGACCGGGTACTTTCTTCTCTTGAGGTACGACAATGACGCCACAATGCTCATCGTGAAGGTTTTCAACAAGACTATGTGTCGCATGTGCTACGCTGAAGACGAAGATGCCAATGCGTTCTGCCTCTTCTTATTCCTCCATATTTGGCTTTGTCTCACATCGATTGTTAATGGTCATTGTTGCATTTGGACAGGCAATGGGAGCAGCAGCAGCGACACTGGCTACAGCCAAAGCAGCAGCGATTATGGCTGTAGCAAAAGCAACAGCGATTCTGGCCTTAGCGAAAGCAGCAGCGATTCTGACAGTAGCGAAGACAACAAGAAGGATGATCCGGACTGGAGTGGGGGAGAAGAGGAGCAGAGTGGGGATGAGGAGCTGCAGGATGATGATGGGCATCAGGCTGAGGATGACCTAGCGCTGGTGGTGGCTCACCAAGGGCAAGAGATGGTGGTGGCTGACCAGGTGCAAGAGATGGTGGTGGCTGACCATGGGCAAGAGATGGTGGTGGCTGACCATGGGCAAGAGATGGTGGTGGCTGACCATGGGCAAGAGATGGTGGTGGCTGACCATGGGCAAGAGATGGTGGTGGTTGAGGGTGGCCTCGCGATGGTAGTGGTGCCTGACAATTACCACGCACCGGTGGTGGCGCCGGCGATCCCATAGCTGGGCGACATGACCACGCCAATTGTGGTAGAAGACTACATCCCACAGCTGCCTCCACTGCCTCCACCGCCTCGCCGCTCTTGGCGCATCAGACTGAGGAAGGAGAAGGAGAAGAACAATGAGAACTGAACTATGTCAGGTATGTCAGATCTCCAAAATGATATATATATATACGTAGTTACCTATTTATCTCTAATATGCTTAGTTTCCTATAGGTTAGCTCCAAAATTACTTATGTTAGCACAAAATGATCAAGTTTACATAATAAACTTATAGTCTTCTTCTTCTTCTTCTTATCCAAAATGACATATGTTGGCTTCATTTTACCTAAGTTGGCTCTAATATGCTAACTTAGAGCTTATATGCTTAGTTTCCTATAGGTTAGCTCCAAAATTACTTATGTTAGCACAAAATGATCAAGTTTACATAATAAGCTTATAGTCTTCTTCTTATTCTTCTTCTTATCCAAAATGACATAGGTTAGCTTCATTTTACTTAAGTTGGCTCTAATATGCTAACTTAGAGCTTATATGCTTAGTTTCCTATAGGTTAGCTCCAAAATTACTTATGTTAGCACAAAATGATCAAGTTTACATAATAAGCTTATAGTCTTCTTCTTATTCTTCTTCTTATCCAAAATGACATAGGTTAGCTTCATTTTACTTAAGTTGGCTCTAATATGCTAACTTAGAGCTTATATGCTTAGTTTCCTATAGGTTAGCTCCAAAATTACTTATGTTAGCACAAAATGATCAAGTTTACATAATAAGCTTATAGTCTTCTTCTTATTCTTCTTATTCTTCCTCTTATTCCTCTTCTAGTCTTCTTCTTCTTCTTCTTCTTCTTCTAACTTCTTGTTTATCATTTTGCAGATTTGATTTAATTCACGAAAGCTTGCATGGATGGAGTGCTTCTTTTCCATTTGTGTTTTTATTTTGTATCAATGTGAAACTTTTGTGAATTGATGGATAACGGTGTTGAATGAACATTGTGAAACTTTTGTACTATGTAACGATGGAACTATGTGTTGGCTATGTATGTATATATGATGAAACTTGTGTGTTGGATATGATCTGGTGGACGCAGGTAACATCGTTACATATGGCCCCCTGTATGTAAGCTAAGCAAATCTGTGTTGTATGTTATCTCTAATATTTTTTAACCTGTGAAAATATCAGAAATGAAAAAAATCCCTAATATTCATACTAGTGGCGCGCCACACAAGACACTAATGGCGCACTATTATAATCACACTAATGGCGCATCACCCAATAGTGCGCCATTAGTATGACAAAGCACATGGTTAAATATGGCCCCCTAGGAGGCATACTAATGGCGCATGGTGTTCTATACTAATGGCGCACTGCTTGGTGCGCCATTAGTATACCAGATACTAATGGCGCACCGGTGGTGCGCCACTAGTAAGAAATACTAGTGGCGTGATACTAATGGCGCACCAGCAGTGCACCATTAGTGGGCAAAACCGGTGCGCCATTAGTAGCCCTTTTCCTAGTAGTGGAAGAGTTAAAACTCTACGTCAGGATGCCTCACCAGAGCGATGAAGGGACTGGGGAGTAAAAAGAATTCCTAACTCTCCGATATATAATTCCGAAATGACTCAAAACATTTTTCTAGACTTAACAACGCCAACGATTCGATCAAGCAGGGGGCTCCTAAGGTCGGGGAAGGCTCTGATACCAACTTGTAACGCCCTCAATGCGGTTATATCTCCCACGTGTCGAAGCACAACTTAGAGCCATAACCGCATTGAAAGCAATGTCGCAAGTGAGGTAATCTTTGCACAACCCATGTAATACATAAGGGAAAAAGATACATAGTTGGCTTACAATCGCCACTTCACAATTACATGAATAAAGCATTACATCATCCAGATACAATCAAGGTCCGACTACGGAACCAAAATAAAAGAAGACTGCCCCAAATGCTACACAGATCCCCGATCGACCCCAATTGGACCCCACTACTGATCAACTAGAACGAAACAACACAAAGGACAAGATCTTCATTGAGCTCCTCCTTGAGCTTGGTTGCGTCATCTGCACGGTTCAACGACACCTGCAAGCTGGTTTTGGAAGTTTCTGTGAGTCACGGGGACTCAGCAATCTCACACCCTCGCGATCAAGACTATTTAAGCTTATAGGTAGGTTAAAAGGTATGAGGTGGAGTTGCAGCAAGCGACTAGCATATTTGGTGGCTAACATACGCAAATAAGAGCGAGAAGAGAAGGAAAAAGCATGGTCGAACAACTATGATCAAGAAGTGATCCTAGAACAACCTACATCAAGCATAACTCCAACACCGTGTTCACTTCCCGGACTCCGCCGAGAAGAGACCATCACGGTTACACACGCGGTTGATGTATTTTAGTTAAGGTCAATTTCAGGTTTTCTACAACCGGATATTAACAAATTCCCATCTGCCCATAACCGCGGGCACGGCTTTCGAAAGTTCAAAACCCTGCAGGGGTGTCCCAACTTAGCCCATCACAAGCTCTCACAGTCAACGAAGGATATTCCTTCTCCCAAGACAATCCGATCAGGCTCGGCGTCCAGGTTACAAGACATCCTCGACAATGGTAAAACAAGTCCAGCAACACCGCCCGAATGTGCCGACAAATCCTGATAGGAGCTGCACATATATCGTTCTCAGAGCACACTCAGATGAGACATCCTACGAGTAAAACCAACCCTCAAGTTGCCCCGAGGTGGCCCCGCAGCCTACTTGGTTCGGACCAACACTTAGAGAAGCACTGGCCCCGGGGGGCGGGGGGGGGGGGTTAATATAAAGATGACCCTTGAGTCTGCAGAACCCAAGGGAAGGTGGTAGGTTGTTAGTGAAAATGGTAAAACCAATGTTGGGCATTGCTGGAGGAGTTTTATTCAAGGCGAACTGTCAAGGGGTTCCCATTGAAGGAAATATGCCCTAGAGGCAATAATAAAGTTATTATTTATTTCCTTATAATCATGATAAATGTTTATTATTCATGCTAAAATTGTATTAACCGGAAACATAATACATGTGTGAATACATAGACAAACAAAGTGTCACTAGTATGCCTTTACTTGACTAGCTCGTTAATCAAAGATGGTTATGTTTCCTAACCATGAACAAAGTGTTGTTATTTGATTAACGAGGTCACATCATTAGTTGAATGATCTGATTGACATGACCCATTCCATTAGCTTAGCACCCGATCGTTTAGTATGTTGCTATTGTTTTCTTCATGACTTATACATGTTCCTATGACTATGAGATTATGCAACTCCCGTTTACCGGAGGAACACTTTGGGTGCTACCAAACGTCACAATGTAACTGGGTGATTATAAAGGAGCATTATAGGTGTCTCCAAAGGTAGATGTTGGGTTGGCGTATTTCGAGATTAGGATTTGTCACTCGGATTGTCGGAGAGGTATCTCTGGGCCCTCTCGGTAATACACATCACATAAGCCTTGCAAGCATTACAACTAATATGTTAGTTGTGAGATGATGTATTACGGAACGAGTAAAGAGACTTGCCGGTAACGAGATTGAACTAGGTATTGGATACCGATGATCGAATCTTGGGCAAGTAACATACCGATGACAAAGGGAACAACGTATGTTGTTATGCGGTCTGACCGATAAAGATCTCCGTAGAATATGTAGGAGCTAATATGGGCATCCAGGTCCCGCTATTGGTTATTGACCGGAGACGTGTCTCGGTCATGTCTACATTGTTCTCGAACCCGTAGGGTCCGCACGCTTAAGGTTACGATGACAGTTACATTATAAGTTTATGCATTTTGATGTACGAAAGGTTGTTCGGAGTCCCGGATGTGATCTCGAACATGACGAGGAGTCTCGAAATGGTCGAGACGTAAAGATTGATATATTGGAAGCCTATTTTTGGACATCAGAAGTGTTCCGGGTGAAATCGGGATTTTACCGGAGTACCGGGAGGGTTACCGGAACCCCCCGGGAGCTATATGGGCCATAGTGGGCCTTAGTGGAAAAGAGAAGGGGCTGCCCTAGATGGGCTGCGCGCCTCCCCCCTTCCCCTAGTCCTATTAGGACTAGGAGAGGTGGCCGGCCCCCTCCTCCTCTTTTCCCCCTCCGCGAATCCTATTCCAACTAGGATTGGGGGGGAATCCTACTCCCAGAGGGAGTAGGACTCTCCTGGCGCACCAAGCTTGGCCGGCCAGCCTCCCCCCCTCTACTCCTTTATATACGGAGGCAGGAGGCACCTCTAGACACACAAGTTGATCCACGTGATCTATTCCTTAGCCGTGTGCCGTGCCCCCTGCCACCATATACCTCGATAATACTGTAGCGGAGTTTAGGCGAAGCCCTGCTGCTATAGTTCATCAAGATCGTCACCACGCCGTCGTGCTGACGAAACTCTACCCCGATACTTTGCTGGATCGGAGTCCGGGGATCGTCATCGAGCTGAACGTGTGCTCGAACTCGGAGGTGCCGTAGTTTCGGTGCTTGATCGGTTGGATCGTGAAGACGTACGACTACTTCCTCTACGTCGTGTCATCGCTTCCGCAGTCGGTCTGCGTTGGGTACGTAGACAACACTCTCCCCCTCGTTGCTATGCATAACATGATCTTGCGTGTGCGTAGGAATTTTTTTGTAATTACTACGAAACCCAACAGTGGCATCCGAGCCTAGGTTATTTATGTTGATGTTATATGCACGAGTAGAACACAAGTGAGTTGTGGACGATACAAGTCATACTGCCTACCAGCATATCATACTTTGGTTCGGCGGTATTGTTGGACGAGACGACCCGGACCAACCTTACGCGTACGCTTACGCGAGACCGGTTCCCTCGACGTGCTTTGCACAGAGATGGCTTGCGGGCGACTGTCTCTCCAACTTTAGTTGAACCAAGTATGGCTACGCCCGGTCCTTGCGAAGGTTAAAACGGAGTCTATTTGACAAACTATCGTTGTGGTTTTGATGCGTAGGTGAGATTGGTTCTTACTTAAGCCCGTAGCAGCCACGTAAAACTTGCAACAACAAAGTAGAGGACGTCTAACTTGTTTTTGCAGGGCATGTTGTGATGTGATATGGTCAAGACATGATGAGATATAAGTTGTTGTATGAGATGATCATGTTTTGTTGAAGTTATCGGCAACTGGCAAAAGCCTTATGGTTGTCTCTATATTGCATAAGATGCAAGCGCCAAATAATTGCTTTACTTTATCGCTATGCGATAGCAATAGTTGCAAGAGCAATAGTTGGCGAGACGACCGTGTGACGACACATTGATATAGATCAAGATGATGGAGATCATGGTGTCATGCCGGTGACGATAGAGATCATGACAGTACTTTGGAGATGGAGATCAAAGGCGCAAGATGATGATGGCCATATCATGTCACATATTTTGATTGCATATGATGTTTATCTTTTATACATCTTATTTTGCTTAGTTTGACGGTAGCATTTTAAGATGATCTCTCACTAATTATCAAGAAGTGTTCTCCCTGAGTATGCACCATTGCCAAAGTTCGTCGTGCCCAGACACCACATGATCATCGGGTGTGATAAGCTCTACGTCCATCTACAACGGGTGCAAGCCAGTTTTGCACACGCGGAATACTCAGGTTAAACTTGACGAGCCTAGCATATGCAGATATGGCCTCGGAACACGGAGACCGAAAGGTCGAGCGTGAATCATATAGTAGATATGATCAACATAGTGATGTTCACCAATGAAACTACTCCATCTCACATGATGATCGGACATGGTTTAGTTGATTTGGATCACGTGATCACTTAGAGGATTAGAGGGATGTCTATCTAAGTGGGAGTTCTTAAGTAATATGATTAAATTGAACTTAAATTTATCATGAACTTAGTCCTGGTAGTATTTTGCAAATTATGTTGTAGATCAATAGCTCGCGTTGTTGCTTCCCTGTGTTTATTTTGATATGTTCCTAGAGAAAAATTGTGTTGAAAGATGTTAGTAGCAATGATGCAGATTGGATCCGTGATCTGAGGTTTATCCTCATTGCTGCACAGAAGAATTATGTCCTTGATGCACTGCTAGGTGACAGACCTATTGCAGGAGCAGATGCAGACGTTATGAACGTTTGGCTAGCTCAATATGATGACTACTTGATAGTTTAGTGCACCATGCTTAACGGCTTAGAATCGGGACTTCAAAGACGTTTTGAACGTCATGGACCATATGAGATGTTCCAGGAGTTGAAGTTAATATTTCAAGCAAATACCCGAGTTGAGAGATATGAAGTCTCCAACAAGTTCTATAGCTAAAAGATGGAGGAGAATCGCTCAACTAGTGAGCACGTGCTCAGATTGTCTGGGTACTACAATCACTTGAATCAAGTGGGAGTTAATCTTCCAGATAAAATAGTGATTGACAGAATTCTCTAGTCACCATCACCAAGTTAGTAGAACTTCGTGATGAACTATAATATGCAAGGGATGACTATAGTGATTCCCAAGCTCTTCGTGATGTTGAAATCGACGAATGTAGAAATCAAGAAAGAGCATCAAGTGTTGATGGTAGACAAGACCACTAGTTTCAATAAAAGGGCAAAGGGAAGAAGGGGAACTTCAAGAAGAACGGCAAGCAAGTTGCTGCTCAAGTGAAGAAGCCCAAGTCTGGTCCTAAGCCTTAGACTAAGTGTTTCTACTGTAAAGGGACTGGTCACTGGAAGTGGAACTACCCCAAGTGTTTGGCAGATAAAGAGGATGGCAAAGTGAACATAAGTATATTTGATAAACATGTTATTGATGTGTACTTTACTAGTGTTTATAGCAACCCCTCAGTATTTAATACTAGTTCAGTTGCTAAGATTAGTAACTCGAAACGGGAGTTGCAGAATAAACAGAGACTAGTTAAGGGTGAAGTGACGATGTGTGTTGGAAGTGGTTCCAAGATTGATATGATCATCATCGCACACTCCCCTATACTTTCGGGATTAGTGTTGAACCTAAATAAGTGTTATTTGGTTTTTGCGTTGAGCATGAATATGATTTGATCATGTTTATTGCAATACGGTTATTCATTAAAATCAGAGAATAATTGTTGTTCTGTTTACATGAATAAAACCTTCGATGGTCATACACCCAATGAAACAAGTTCATTGGATCTCGATCGTAGTGATACACATATTCATAATATTGAAACCAAAAGATGCGAAGTTAATAATGATAGTGCAACTTATTTGTAGCACTGCTGTTTAGGTCATATTGGTATAAAGCGCATGAAGAAACTCCATGCTAATGGGATTTTGGAATCACTTGATTATGAATCACTTGATGCTTGTGAACCATGCCTCATGGGCAAGATGACTAAGACTCCGTTCTCCGGAGCGAGCAACTGACTTATTGGAAATAATACATACTGATGTATGCGGTCCGATGAGTGTTAAGGCTCACGGCAAGTATCATTATTTTTTGAACTTCACAGATGATTTGAGCAGATATGGGTATATCTACTTGATGAAACATAAGTATGAAACATTTGAAAAGTTCAAAAGAATTTCAGAGTGAAGTGGAAAATCATCGTGACAAGAAAATAAAGTTTCTACGATCTGATCGCGGAGACAAATATTTGAGTTACGAGTTTGGTCTTCAATTAAAACAATGTGGAATAGTTTCACTACTCACGCCACCTGGAACACCATAGTGTAATGGTGTGTCCGAATGTCATAATCGTACTTTATTGGATATAGTGCAATCTATGATGTCTCTTACCGATCTACCACTATCGTTTTGGGGTTATGCATTAGAGACAGCTGCATTCACGTTAAAAAGGGCACCATCTAAATCCGTTGAGACGACACTGTGTGAACTATGGTTTGGCAAGAAACCTAAGCTGTCATTTCTTAAAGTTTGGGGTTGCGATGCTTATATGAAAAGGTTTCATCCTGATAAGTTCAAACTCAAATCGGAGAAGTGCGTCTTCATAGGATATCCAAAGGAAACTATTGGATACACCTTCTATCACAGATCCGAAGGCAAGACTTTTGTTGCTAAATTCGGAAACTTTCTGGAGAAGGAGTTTCTCTCGAAAGAAGTGAGTGGGAGGAAAGTAGAACTTGACGAGGTAACTGTACCTGCTCCCTTATTGGAAAGTAGTACATCACAGAAAACTGTTTCTGCGACACCTACACCAGTCAGTGAGGAAGCTAATGATGATGATCATGAAACTTCAGAACAAGATACTACTGAACCTCGTAGATCAACCAGAGTAAGATCCGTGCCAGAGTGGTACGGTAATCCTTTTCTGGAAGTCATGCTACTAGATCATGATGAACCTATGAACTATGAGGAAGCGATGATGAGCCCAGATTCCGCGAAATGGTTTGAGGCCATGAAATCTGAGATATGATCCATGTATGAGAACAAAGTATGGACTTTGATGGATTTGCTCGATCGGCAAGCCATAGAAAATAAATGGATCTTCAAGAGGAAGACGGACGCTGATAGTAGTGTTACTATCTACAAAGCTAGAATTGTCGCAAAAGGTTTTCGACAAGTTCAAGGTGTTGACTACGATGAGAGTTTCTCACTCGTATCTATGCTTAAGTCTGTCCGAATCATGTTAGCAATTGCCGCGTTTTATGAAATCTGGCAAATGGATAAACAAAACTGCATTCCTTAATGGATTTACTAAAGAAGAGTTGTATACGATGCAACCAGAAGGTTTTGTCAATCCGAAAGGTGCTAACAAAATGTGCAAACTCCAGCGATCCATCTGTGGACTGGTGCAAGCATCTCGGAGTTGGAATATACGCTTTGATGAGTTGATCGAAGCATATAGTTTTATACAGACTTGCGGTGAAGCCTGTATTTACGAGAAAGTGAGTGGGAGCACTACAGCATTTCTGATAAGTATATGTGAATGACATATTGTTGATCGGAAATAATGTAGAATTATTCTGTAAAGCATAAAAGGAGTGTTTGAAAGGAGTTTTTCAAAGAAAGACTTCGGTGAAGCTGCTTACATATTGAGCTTCAAGATCTATAGAGATAGATCAAGACGCTTGATAAGTATTTCAATGAGTACATACCTTGACAAGATTTTGAAGTAGTTCAAAATGGAACAGTCAAAGAAAGAGTTCTTGCCTGTGTAACAAGGCGTGAAGATTGAGTAAGACTCAAAGCCCGACCACAACAGAAGATAGAAAGAGAATGAAAGTCATTCCCTATGCCTCAGTCATAGGTTCTATAAAGTATGCCATGCTGTATACCAGATCTATTGTATGCCCTATCACTGAGCTTGGCAAGGGAGTACAATAGTGATCTAGGAGTAGATCACTGGACAGCGGTCAAAATTATCCTTAGTGAAATAAGGATATGTTTCTCGATTATGGAAGTGGAAAAAGGTTCGTCGTAAAGGGTTACGCCGATGCAAGTTTGAAACTAATCTAGATGACTCTAAGTCTCGGTCTAGATACATATTCAAAGTGGGAGCAATTAGCTAGAGTAGCTCCATGCAGAGCACTGTTGACATAGAAATTTGCAAAATACATGCGGATCTGAATGTGGCAGACCCGTTGACTAAGATTCTCTCACAAGCAAAACATGATCACACCTTAGTACTCCTTGGGTGTTAATCACATAGCGATGTGAACTAGATTACTAAATCTAGTAAACCCTTTGGGTTTTGGTCACATGGCGATGTGAACTATGGGTGTTAATCACATGATGATGAGAACTATCGATGTTAATCACATGGTGATGTGATCTAGATTATTGACTCTAGTGCAAGTGGGAGACTGAAGGAAATATGCCCTAGAGGCAATAATAAAGTTATTATTTATTTCCTTATAATCATGATAAATGTTTATTATTCATGCTAAAATTGTATTAACCGGAAACATAATACATGTGTGAATACATAGACAAACAAAGTGTCACTAGTATGCCTTTACTTGACTAGCTCGTTAATCAAAGATGGTTATGTTTCCTAACCATGAACAAAGTGTTGTTATTTGATTAACGAGGTCACATAATTAGTTGAATGATCTGATTGACATGACCCATTCCATTAGCTTAGCACCCGATCGTTTAGTATGTTGCTATTGCTTTCTTCATGACTTATACATGTTCCTATGACTATGAGATTATGCAACTCCCGTTTACCGGAGGAACACTTTGGGTGCTACCAAACGTCACAATGTAACTGGGTGATTATAAAGGAGCATTACAGGTGTCTCCAAAGGTAGATGTTGGGTTGGCGTATTTCGAGATTAGGATTTGTCACTCGGATTGTCGGAGAGGTATCTCTGGGCCCTCTCGGTAATACACATCACATAAGCCTTGCAAGCATTACAACTAATATGTTAGTTGTGAGATGATGTATTACAGAACGAGTAAAGAGACTTGCCGGTAACGAGATTGAACTAGGTATTGGATACCGACGATCGAATCTCGGGCAAGTAACATACCGATGACAAAGGGAACAACGTATGTTGTTATGCGGTCTGACCGATAAAGATCTTCGTAGAATATGTAGGAGCCAATATGGGCATCCAGGTCCCGCTATTGGTTATTGACCGGAGATGTGTCTCGGTCATGTCTACATTGTTCTCGAACCCGTAGGGTCCGCACGCTTAAGGTTACGATGACAGTTACATTATAAGTTTATGCATTTTGATGTACCGAAGGTTGTTCGGAGTCCCGGATGTGATCTCGGACATGACGAGGAGTCTCGAAATGGTCGAGACGTGAAGATTGATATATTGGAAGCCTATGTTTGGACATCGGAAGTGTTCCGGGTGAAATCGGGATTTTACCAGAGTACCGGGAGGGTTACCGGAACCCCCCGGGAGCTATATGGGCCATAGTGGGCCTTAGTGGAAAAGAGAAGGGGCTGCCCTAGATGGGCTGCGCGCCTCCCCCCTTCCCCTAGTCCTATTAGGACTAGGAGAGGTGGCCGGCCCCCTCCTCCTCTTTTCCCCCTCCGCGAATCCTATTCCAACTAGGATTGGGGGGGGGGGGGAATCCTACTCCCAGAGGGAGTAGGACTCTCCTGGCGCACCAAGCTTGGCCGGCCAGCCTCCCCCCCTCTACTCCTTTATATACGGAGGCAGGAGGCACCTCTAGACACACAAGTTGATCCACGTGATCTATTCCTTAGCCGTGTGCGGTGCCCCCTGCCACCATATACCTCGATAATACTGTAGCGGAGTTTAGGCGAAGCCCTGCTGCTATAGTTCATCAAGATCGTCACCACGCCATCGTGCTAACGAAACTCTACCCCGACACTTTGCTGGATCGGAGTCCGGGGATCGTCATCGAGCTGAACGTGTGCTCGAACTCGGAGGTGCCGTAGTTTCGGTGCTTGATCGGTTGGATCGTGAAGACGTACGACTACTTCCTCTACGTCGTGTCATCGCTTCCGCAGTCGGTCTGCGTTGGGTACGTAGACAACACTCTCCCCCTCGTTGCTATGCATCACATGATCTTGCGTGTGCGTAGGAATTTTTTTGAAATTACTACGAAACCCAACACCCATTATATCCCAACCGCGTAAGGAACGCAAAATCCGGGAACATAGCACCGATATGACGGAAACTAGGGGCGGCAAGAGTGGAACAAAACACCAGGCATAAGGCCGAGCCTTCCACCCTTTACCAAGTGTATAGATGCATTAATTAAATAAGAGATATTGTGATATCCCAACAAAATATCCATGTTCCAACAAGGAACAAACTCCAATCTTCACCTGCAACTAACAACACTACAAGAGGGGCTGAGCAAAGCGGTAACATAGCCAAACAATGGTTTGCTAGGACAAGGTGGGTTAGAGGCTTGGCTTACCAATATGGGAGGCATGATAAAGCATGTGGTAGGTATCGTAGCATAGGCATAGCAAAAGAGCGAGCAACTAGCAAACAAAGATAGAAGCGATTTCGAGGGTATGGTCCTCTTGCCTGAAATCCCGATAGGAAGAAGAACGAGTCCATGAAGAAGATAAACGGACGTAGTCGAACGGGTCCTCACAAACGCGACGTTAATGGAACCAACCCGAAGAAGCAACACCGGAAAGAAGCACACAACATAGTAAACAACCAACACATGAACATGGTATGATATGCGGGATGCGGTATGCGATGCATATGCATGATTTGGAAAGGAATGATTGAACCTGGCCTCAACTTGGAAATCCGAGAGTGCCACTGGAAAGGTGAGATGATTTCGGTTGAAATCTATATAAAGATCACCGTAATCGGATGAACGGTTTGGAAATGGCAAGCAAAACAAATATGGCACTGGTCTGCGATAATCAGCAAGTGACCAACTAAATGCAACAAGATAAATATGCTACATCACTCAAACATGGCAACAAAATACATGGCAGGGATCCACTCATGATGCTTAACAAAAGATGAACACTGAGCTACGGCTAATTCACTCATTAACAGGTTCAAACAATCAAGGCAAAAGAGCAAATGATAACAGGTTTCAGACTTAGTGAAATTAGCACAAGTTTGGAATTTATTATCAGGAAGCACACTTTAGAGCATGAAAAACTACATGCTATAGGAACATAACATGGCAAAGCAAGGCATGGCATGAAGCTACTCAAAGCACTTGACAAAAGTCCCTTAGTGACCTTGAGCCAAAAGGGAGCAGAATATACAATTGCAAGCATGTGAACATGGCAAAAACATAAACAGATTCAGACTTAGCATGCAAAGCAGATTAACAAGTAGGCAGTTTACGAGCTCGATGCACTCACTACAGAGCATGGCATGACAAACTAAGCATACACCCATCAAGAAGACATGGCATAGGAGCTAGACATGGCAAGAACAACATCATAGCATGCACGGATCAATAGCAACAACCTCGGCAAAATCGCTAAACAAGTTAACAATCTGCCAGGAACATTTTATAGCAAAAGTAGAGCTCGATTGACTCAAGCTAGGGTGCTCCATAAATGCAAACAAAGAAAAGGATGGATAGATCACCACAACGTTAACAAAACATTCTTACTGATCACCCTCAAAAGAGGCACGGATCGCTAGGAAACAACCTGAACATATGGCATAACAACAAAAACAGGACAAGGACTTAGTGAAATTCTAAGTCCCTGAAATTAGAATTACCGATTACACTACTTTGCAAGCTTGTGTAGTCACCACAAATATCACAAAAAATACATGGCAAGTACTCCTGTAAAGATGGCATGGCATATAACAAAACACATGTAGAGCTCAGGGTCATAGCATGCACACATTAATCATGACAAAAATGACAAAATGCCATTTGCTGAAACAGATCTGACAAATTCATCACATAGCCCTCTTCCAACAACATTTCGGGCATCAAGATGAGCTCAAATGAAAACGATGCAATGAGACGAAATGATGTACTCGTCGAGACGAACATTTTGATATGCTACACGCACGAATCGGAGCTACGGATGCAGAGTTATGGCATATCAAAGATCGCATAAAAATTATGGTTAGGGAGGCAAAAGTCAACCCTTGTCTTCCAGATCCAGATCCAAATGTCGCCGGAAACACTGTAGCAGTCGCCGGAGTTGGACCGGCCGGAGTTGGGGGAGGCGAGGGAAATGGCGGTGGCCGGACTTGGCGACGGCGCGGCGAGGCCGGGCGGCGAGGCGGCGAGGACGGGGCGGCGGCGACCGGGCGGCAGGCGGTGAAGGGCGGCACCGGCGGGGAGGATGGCGCCGGCGGCAAGGCGTCGCGGCATCCGACGCGGTGGCGGGCGGCGGCCGGCCGGGCGACATGCGGCGGCGCGCGCGCCTCGGGGCGGCGCGGGGCGCGGGATCTCCTGCGGGCGAGCGGTGGCGCGGAGACGGGCTGCGGGGGCCGGCCTCGGGCCCCGGCGGGCCTGGCGGCGAGGAGGAGAGAGAGGAGGCGTGGGGCGACACGCGGCGTTCGGTGACTGGTGCCTGTGGTGTGTCCGTCCAGGGCGGACATTGTCCGGCGGTGTGCGATGGAAAAAATTAGGGTTAGGGGTGGAGGAGACCCGGATTTTTGGGGAGAAGACCTTTATATAGAGGTAAAGGGAGCTAGGAGAATCCAAATGAGGTGTGGTTTTCGGCCACGCGATCGTGATCGAACGACTGAGATGATGGAGGGGGTTTAGGTGGGTTTTGGGCCACTTTGGAGGGATTTTGGGCTGCAACACACACGAGGCCTTTTCGGTCCCTCGGTTAACTGTTGGAGTATCAAACGAAGTCCAAATGGCACGAAACTTGACAGGCGGTCTACCAGTAGTAAACCAAGGCCGCATGACAAGTCTCGGTCCAATCCGAAAACGTTTAACACCTGCACATGAAAAGAGGTAGAAAGGGACACCGGGTGACATAGGAGCGCCGGATTGCAAAACGGACAACGAGGAAAATGCTCGGATGCATGAGACGAACATGTATGCAAATGAATGCGCATGATGACATGATATGCAATGCATGACACGCAAGCAATGACAAGGCAAACAACAACGAATAACTGGAGGACACCTGGCACATCGGTCTCGGGGCGTTACAACACTCCACCACTACGAGAGGATCTTGTCCCGAGATCTAGAATGGCACCGGAGGGAAAACGGAAGAGAAAGAGAAGAGGTAAAACTAAGTTGCTTCTTTGACAAATGAGTGAGGCTAAGGAACCTTGAAAAAGATGAAGCCATTTCGAGAAAAGAATTCCACGGAGATGAACGAAGTTGAAAACACTCCGTTAGAAAAAAAAGAACAAGGAAGAACAGCTTCGAACAGCGCTCCGGTTGGAAAGATATGCAAGTCTTGATAAAATGAAAGAACTTGAGCAGCGGGCACACACTCCGGTTAAATGGATAAGCACGAAAAGAATATGATCCAAGATGATGAGAGAAAAGAGCAACATCACAATGGCTTCGGAACAAAAGAATAGAAGATAGATAATTGAGACAAAAGAATGTAGAAGAAAATGGCAACTTGTGCCACAATTGAGCTTGAGAAGGCATCCTTAGGAGAGGGTCGGACAGAGTTGTTGGAAAACCAACAACGAAAAGGATAATCTTGATATGGTCTTATGGAATACATCTCGAATTATGAGGTGAAAATCTGCCACTCACAGCAAAAAGAATTGCATTGGTATGAACAAGGAGACGAGAAAGCTATTTCACCGGGAGGATAGATGAAGAACTTGGGTCATTTATGCGCACCACAAAGAGCAACAATCCTTAGGGAAGGCTTTAGGTGAAATATAACCCAGGATAACTCCAATGACGAGATTGATGGATTTAACATATCATCATCCTTAGCAACATGTGAATCATGAAACATGAACTCAAATTATCAAGAATGACATAATACCACCTCCAATGATACGGAAGAAAAAATTGCACTCCAGATAGCAAGATGGAGAAAAACTTGAGTTCCTTAGAAAAGAATGTTGATGAACACTTCGAGAAGGAATTAAATCCTTGATGAACCACCATGTTGAGCCTTCGTGAGAACTCCGGTAACAAAAGGATAACGACAAGAAAGGGAAGTTGAAAACACAAGGTGAAACCTTGTAATGCTTTAGATGGGTCTTCGCGACGATATAATGCGGAAAAACTTGGAACTCCGGAAAATAAATATGAAACAAATGAAAACGAGAATTTGATGAGCCTCCGGAATAGGAAATTGAGTTCACTCGATGAAACAAAAATAAGAATTACGTTATGCGTATCCTTCACCATTTTAAATTGATGACAAGCAATGGATTTGGCACACTACTTATTCTTGTAGAGAGGATTAATATAGATATTGCACAAATTTGAGAAGGTCTTCGACGAACCACCGGTAGGATGAAAGAACGAATGAATCGATACAATAACAAAGGAAGAGAAATCTTGAATGAGCCACCGGTAAGAATTGAAAATGAACGAAGTCAAGGGATGAATCACTGGGTAAGAATTGTGAAAGGAACGAAGATACTTGAGACAATCTATATACATGAGAACGAAGGGATGACGACTGATTAGAGATCACTTGAACAATGCACCGGTAAGATTTGGAGAGTGAGAGCTGAAAGCTGGAATGAATAATTCTTCTGAAATGATGGGCTCCGGATGATCAAACTGAAAAGACTCCTGAATTTCTCCGGATGGGTGAAAAGAATTCTCACAATCGAAAATAATTAAGAGAGGATGGCAACAAGCTAGAATCACGAATCTTGAAGAGAATGGAGCAAGAATGAGAGAAACTCTTCTTCGGTCTTCAAATGTTGAGAATGATGATGAGAAACACCACCATGAATTGTTGAGATACTCCGGGATGAAAATTAGAAAGGTTGAGCCAACGATGAAATAATTTGAAAGATCTTGGTGAAAGACATATGACTAATGACAATTCATTCTTACGTCAAACTTTAGAAGATTTGAGGATAACTCCGGGACAATAAGAAGAGTCAGGTAAGATCCTGGGAAAAAAACCTGTGGGTTAGGGCCCACTGAAAATATACACCGTAGAATGATTTAGAAGGGCGATTTGCGCCGGTTGAAATAAATGGCTTGAATGAGGTAACATCCTCGCAAAAGCTTGAACGAATTGAGAATGGAAACTTGAATCTTTTGAGATATCTTCAGCACTGCGGAACAATTAGATAGCGAGAAGTGAATGAATATGAGGTGCACCGGCATGAGAAGGTATTTGAAAACGAGGAAAAAGGATATGATCAACACCAAAGCTTGATTTGTATCCACCGGAGAAGAAAACGAGTGATGAGAGACGAACTTGAAGCTTCGTTAGCATCTCCTGAGAATCAACGGATAAGAACATTGACGGAAAAGAATGGAGAGATTTCCCATCAATAAAAGGATACTTGAATAAGAAATCTGAGTCCTTGAAGAAAAAGGGTGGGAGGGTGGGAAAACAAAGACAATTTGAAGACGGATGAAGCAAACACCGTTGAGAAGAACTAATACTTGATCTTGCGGATGTTGAAATGATCGGATCCACTTGAAGAGAAGCACACCGATGAAAAGGATTGACATGACTGATCGATGATCGAGAAGGATTAGTATTCACATCGGAGTATGAGAAACACCGTTTAGGAAAGGTATGGAATCAACATTTGATTTCGAAGCAACTCGAATACCACAGCTCAAAACAAAAAACAAAGGATTGGCTTGCAGCATAAGCCAGAACAAACATATGATAGAGATTTCGTCCGAAGTTTTCGTGGTGGGGCCTACACGGGCTCGATCGTACATCACCATCATGTACAAGGCAGTGCACATGACATATGAAGCGTCCCCGAGACGGCATAGCCAAGGACTCTTTAAGAAACAACGAGACCACTGTAAAACCAACCGTGAATAGGCGGACCACTAGACGTCGAACCCCAATTTCATATCATATATCTGTCGGAAAGATATCCTAAGGGCTACTTGAATTCCCACTTATAAACTCCCGAAATTTTCCGGTTATGCAATCAGGTGTTGGGGATACAGGGGAAGCATAATATCTCACCCAAACTAACAAATCCTACATTCAGCTGTATCCATCCTTCAACACATAACCAAGAAACCTTCGAAAATCGTTTACCTCAACCTTCGAAAAGCATCTGTTATACAAGTTATGGCAATACTCCCGAACTCCCGCCCCAGTACTGGGGTGGCGTCGAGGTTATCTCACCAACAACTGCATAAAAGAGATTTCGATGTCGGCGAAACTAAACTCAGGTATTTCAGAACTGCAACGATTAAATTGTGACGACAACACCTTAGAGCTCAACTCCCCGAGACACTGCCACAACCCCTAAATGACAAGAGGCACCAAGAACAATGTTCTCGTCACAAAACCATCGGAACAATTCCAAGATACCCGCGTGATCCTAACTTTTTTTAGTGAAATTTGAGAAGAGAAGATTCAAAACTCTACGTCAGGATGCCTCACCAGAGCGATGAAGGGACTGGGGAGTAAAAAGAATTCTTAACTCTCCGATATATAATTCCTAAATGACTCAAAACATTTTTCTATACTTAACAACGCCAATGATTCGATCAAGCAGGGGGCTCCTAAGGTCGGGGAAGGCTCTGATACCAACTTGTAACGCCCTCGATGTGGCTATATCTTCCATGTGTCGAAGCACGACTTAGAGGCATAACCGCATTGAAAGCAATGTCACAAGTGAGGTAATGTTCGCACAACCCATGTAATACATAAGGGAAAAAGATACATAGTTGGCTTACAATCGCCACTTCACACAATTACATGAATAAAGCATTACATCATCCAGATACAATCAAGGTCCGACTACGGAACCAAAATAAAAGAAGACTACCACAAATGCTACACAGATCCCCGATCGACCCCAACTAGACCCCACTCTGATCAACTAGAACGAAACAACACAAAGGACAAGATCTTCATCGAGCTCCTCCTTGAGCTTGGTTGCGTCATCTGCACAGTTCAACGACACCTGCAAGCTGGTTTTGGAAGTTTCTGTGAGTCACGGGAACTCAGCAATCTCACACCCTCGCGATCAAGACTATTTAAGCTTATAGGTAGGGTAAAAGGTATGAGGTGGAGCTGCAGCAAGCGACTAGCATATTTGGTGGCTAACATACGCTAATGAGAGCGAGAAGAGAAGGCAAAAGCACGATCGAACAACTATGATCAAGAAGTGATCCTAGAACAACCTACGTCAAGCATAACTCCAACACCGTGTTCACTTCCCGGACTCCGCCGAGAAGAGACCATCACGGTTACACACGCGGTTGATGTATTTTAGTTAAGGTCAATTTCAGGTTTTCTACAACCGGACATTAACAAATTCCCATCTGCCCATAACCGCGGGCACGGCTTTCGAAAGTTCAAATCCCTGCAGGGGTGTCCCAACTTAGCCCATCACAAGCTCTCACGGTCAACGAAGGATATTCCTTCTCCCAAGACAATCCGATCAGGCTCGGGGTCCAGATTACAAGACATCCTCGACAATGGTAAAACAAGTCCAGCAACATCGCCCGAATGTGCCGACAAATCCCGATAGGAGCTACACATATCTCGTTCTCAGGGCACACTCAGATAAGACATCCTACGAGTAAAACCAACCCTCAAGTTGCCCCGAGGTGGCCCCGCAGTCTACTCGGTTCGGACCAACACTTAGAGAAGCACTGGCCCGGGGGGGGCGGGGGGGGGGGGGGGGGGTTAAAATAAAGATGACCCCTGAGTCTGCAGAACCCAAGGGAAGGTGGTAGGTTGTTAGTGCAAATGGTAAAACCAATGTTGGGCATTGCTGGAGGAGTTTTATTCAAGGCGAACTGTCAAGGGATTCCCATTATAACCCAACCGCATAAGAGCATTACTAGTAGAGCCCTCAAACCCTCAAACCCCTAAAAATAACTGCTTTTTTACAGTTTTCGTCGAAAAAAAGCCGTAGACTAGAACCCCTTAACCCTCAAACCCTCAATTTTTTTTAAAGGTCCAACCCTCAAACCCTCTCCCAATCCTCAAAAGTAAGGGTTGGGGAGCAAAACCTACCCAACCCTCATTTGGCGATTATACTCGCGCGGGAGGGAAAAATCCTCCCAACTCCCGCGCCCACGCCCGCGACCGCCGCTGCTAGTCGCCCCCGTCGCCGGCGGCCGCCCCGTCGACCTCCCGCGCGCAACTACAACGTCGTTCATGGGGAATATTCCGTTATAAGGGTTGGGTTTGAGGGTTCTAATCTTTGCCCCTGTTTTTCAACCCGTAAAAGTGCACAAAAAGTTCATTTTTGGACCCTTAAAACACTAGTGAGGGTTCGAGGGTTTGAGGGTTCTACTAGTAATGCTCTAAGGAACGCAAAATCCGGGAACATAACACCGATATGACGGAAACTAGGGGCGGCAAGAGTGGAACAAAACACCAGGCATAAGGCCGAGCCTTCCACCCTTTACCAAGTGTATAGATGCATGAATTAAATAAGAGATATTGTGATATCCCAACAAAATATCCATGTTCCAACAAGGAACAAACTCCAATCTTCACCTGCAACTAACAACGGTATAAGAGGGGCTGAGCAAAGCGGTAACATAACCAAACAATGGTTTGCTAGGACAAGGTGGGTTAGAGGCTTGGCTTAACAATATGGGAGGCATGATAAAGCATGTGGTAGGTATCGTAGCATAGGCATAGCAAAAGAGCGAGCAACTAGCAAGCATAGATAGAAGTGATTTTGAGGGTATGGTCCTCTTGCCTGAAATCCCGATAGGAAGAAGAACGATGCATATGCATGATTTGGAAAGGAATGATTGAACCTGGCCTCAACTTGGTAATTCAAGAGTGCCACTGGAAAGCTGATATGATTTCGGTTGAAATCGATATAAAGATCACCGAATCGGATGCACGGTTTGAAAATGGCAAGCAAAACAAATATGACACCGGTCTGCGATAATCAGCAAGTGACCAACTAAATACAACAAGATAAATATGCCACACCACTCTAAAATTGTGTTTAGGGCAGAACAGTACCAAATCCATATTTTGTACATGAGGATTTTTCCGAACTTGTTGCTTGTTGTTCCGGCCTCATTTAAACTTGTGTAGATAGGTAGTTTTCATATGCTTCACCTTTTGCCATGTTAATCAACATTTAATATTGTTGGGTACCTAAACGAGAGAGAACTAAATAAGTCACGTGGTTAAAAACGTTTTACACAGGGGAATCCCCAGCTGGGCCGACCCATGTAGTAAGGACCTCCTATACTGCGCTCTGCGTGTTATGAAATTGAACAAAATTTCATCAATTCAAAAAAAAAATTCATGAATGGAAAAATGTCCTAAAAATTCAAAAACTGTCTATGACTTACAAAATAGTTTATTCATTCATAAAATATTCCCACATTAGAAAAATGATCATGCATTTCAAAAAATGTCCATTAAATCAATAAAATATTCATGAATTTTAAAAATTATTCCACAAATTTCCAGAAATTGCTTGTTGATTCTAGAAATGTTCGCCGATTGAAGATTTTTTTAAAATGTTCACAATTTTCATTTTTTTGCAAATAGTATAAAATTTCATGAATTCAAAAAATGTACTTGATTTTAGAAAATGTTCGGAAATTTGTAAAAGTGTTCACGAGCTTAAAAAAATGCTTGTGATTTAATTTTTTTTCATGATTTCACAAAATTGAGAGTGATAGTGCATCTCGGTGATGCACCCCCAAAAAAACCCCGCGTAAGTTCAAATCCCAGACCTATTATTTCTTCAATTACCTGCTGTACAAAAGGGTTTTCTAGTGGGGACTCTGCTGGATCCCACTAGTTAATATGTACACACATAAGTCGTCCAGACCTAATTTTTGGTTTTACAAGCCATCTCTCCGTTGAAACATTCATTTGTGTAGGCGCTGATGTTCTTACTTGTGCGTAATTGTCTTCTAGTAAACACAAGCTCTCTTTTCTATGTCAAATAGTTTACCACTGTTACACATATTTTTGCCGTTGAGATCAACTGCATTTAATAAAACATGAAAAAAAAATGTACATCTTCATAAACCTACTGCAACTTGTTGCAGGCATGAGTCAACAACAAGAAAGGAGAGGGTGAAGCAGCACTTGAAGAAAATTAATGAAGCAAAAGCTAATGCAGCACGCTCGTCGAGAGGCTGCATCCATCCCTACCGTTGGCTGGCTGCCGGCAAAAAACTGGTGCTATATATGCATGATTGGTCAGAGGCACATGATCTTGAACCTGGCCGGCGACGACAGAGGCAGCTCGAGCGGGCAGGTGGCCTCCAGCCTGTGCGCGTCGCCGTGCGGCGGGTACTTGACCTCCCCTGCAAGCTTCAGCTGCAGCCGGAACGCGCCTCCTGCCGCGCTCTCCTTCACGAACTCCGCCACCCCGGCGCTTCCGAGCGGGGTGGTGCTCTCGCCGGACGCCGCGACGTTGTACACCTCCGTCTTCCACTGCCGGATGTTCCCGTGCGAGCTCCCCCGCATCCTGATGCTGGCGAAGCGCTCGCCGGCGAAGAGCAGCTCCGCCTCGAGCGGCGCGCCAACCCTGGCGTGCATGGCCCAGTTCCGGTTGTGCACGGCGATGGCAAGGGAGATGTCGTAGGCGAGCATGGTGCCGTTGGGGCCGGCGAGGGCTAGGCGGGCGAGCGAGGCGTCCTCGACGGCGACGCGGACGGGGAGGACGAATTTGAAGGCCGCGACGAGGATGGCAACCAAGAGAAGGAGGAGGATCAGGAGGCAGCGGAGGGGAGTGTGGCCCCGAGAGCCGTCGTCGCAGCAGCAGCAGACAAAACAGTCGCCGTCGCCGCAGTCAGCAGGGCAGTCGCCGTCGCTCATGATGCTGATTGTTTCTTGTTTGTGGCTGATCTGATTCTGAGCAGCAAGGCAAAGCGATGTATGCATATATAGGTTAGAGAGATTAGAGATGAAAACGGATCCGACTCCAACAAGAGCCGCAACTCGTGTGCAACTCGTGTGATTCCATTTTCAATCATGTTCGTCTCCAAGTCGGATTGTAGCTAGCTAAGGCAGGTCTAGTGCATACTCGTGTGCAAAATTTTGAATTGAGAATGTCTGTTACCGGTCGTGTCACAAACTCGCTCTTAAATTGAGAATTGAGAGGTGCTTATGCAAAATTTGCGTCCCTCGAGGCCTCGACCCACAAACTGGTCGTGGAAAATTGATATGATCATACCGTGTGTAAAACTTGACAAGATGAGAGGTCACCTTGTGTTCTTCTTTTTTCTTTTATTTTGAAAGATAATATTTCCACCATCAGTAAACTCATTCTATTCACCTAAAAAATAAGAATTTAATTTTAGATTTAAGTATACTCATTTTTATTGAAATTAATTGCATGAGAATATCGCATTTGCATTTGAATATCTAAAAATTAAAAGTATGATACTTGCAAAGTTCAAAAGATAGGTCCATATGTATTGAATTTTTTAATATTCCTCTTCCATCGAAATTTTCACGGGAGTGGCGACACAGAGGAGAAGGTGTTTTCCTTATGTTCGAGTGTACATTTTTAATAAGAGATTTTCCGATTATTACATGGATTTTTGTAACCAAATATTTTAAATGACTCTTATCTATTATAAAGGTTCATCACCGGTACAAAGCATCCCGAACATAATAAGAATTACATTGAAGTCCATCAGCCACCGAACAATCACTACGCTGCTAGGACGAGCCACCGACGCACCGCTATTGCCAATCGCTTACCGAAGCTGGGCTGACCTTGTCGATGATAGTCAAAAAGTCTTCATGCATGTGCCTCTAAGGGCCATCACTCCAGAGCCACAATTGTCATTATTGAACTATTTTCTTGATCTGAACTGACACAAATAACTCGTCGCCTTGCACTCACGGCATGAAACTCTAACCTCATGCCCACAAAAATCGGCCCTACAAGGACTAGACTGAGGTACCGGGGCCCCCCTCATCGTGGGTTGCCAGAGCGGCAGACACAAGCGAGGAGAGTCCACGAGCAGCAGAGCGTGGATGGAACGGACCTTCACCCTAGCCGCCACTAGTGAGAGGGAGGAATGTAATTGTTCGTGGTTTTGTAACCGAATTGACAAAGTCAAATATCTAGAGAGTATCACTCTAGTTTTCTTTTTGAGGAGTATCACTTTAGTTAAAAGAAAAGGTTTTCAAGGCCCACTACGCTCACATTTTCCGGTTCGCCCAGACACGCAACTATAGTCTTGCTCACCGCCGCCGCTCGTTTCCCCTGGCGCCCCTATTCCTCGCATTCAGCGAGTCTAACTTCTAGACTCGCTGAAGGGGTTGAGCAAGGTGGGCCGGCCCACGCGCCCGGAAGCCATAGCCTGTTTTTTTTATATTTTTTGTTTTCGTTTTTTTGTTTATACTTTAAAATATTCTAATGTTGAACAAGTATTTTAAAAAACACTCTATAAAAATATTTGAAAAAAGTTGAAAAAGTATTTTAAAATGTTGAATGAGTATTAAAAAAATGTTGAATGAGTATTTCAAATATGTTAACCAAGTATATGAAAATGTTGAACAAGTATTTTTTAAATGTTGAACAAGTATTTGAAGAAATGTTGAGCAAGTATTTGAAAAAATATTGATCATCTATATAAAAAAATGTTGAACAAGTATTTGAAAAATGTTGAACAAACGTTTAAAGAAATCTTGATCACATATATAAAAATATTGAACAAGTATTTGAAAAATGTAAAATGAGTACTTAAAAAAATAGCATGTATATAAAAAATATTGAACCAATATTTGAAAAGTGTTGAACAAATATTTAAAAAACATGTTGAACAAGTATTTGAAAGTGTTGATCATGTATATAAAAATATTAAACAAGTTTTTGAAAAATGTTGAGAAAGTATTTCGAAAATAGCGAACAAGTATTTAAAAAATGTTGATGATGTATGTAAGAATGGAGAATGAAAAAACAAAAAGAAACGGAGAAGAAAAAAAAGAAAAATGAAACAACTCAGAGAAGAAAAAAGAAAAGAATGAAGAATCGGAGAAGAAAACAAAATAAGAAGGAAAGAAATAAAGAAAAACAACGAAAAAAGAACTAAAAAATAAAATGGAAATAGAGAAAAATCAGCGACAAAGCAAAAGAAAAAGAAAAAGAAAACGTAGAAAAAAGGAGAAGAAACAGCGGAAAAACAACTTGTTTCGACTGAAGTAAGGCCGCCTTACTAGTACATCACGAACACAAGCCTAGCCCCTAGTGTCTAGGTGCGCATTTACTGTATTTACTGTGTGCGTTTGGAGCCGGCCCATGACTGTAGACCCCTTCTGCGAGATATCTCCTGGGTCTACCTGAAGCCGAGAAATAGCTTCGTAGAGGGTTGCGCGAGCTTTTTTTGATTTCTGTACAGTATTTCTATCGGTTTTGGGAACCTTCTAGAAGGTTCCTGAACCAAGTTTTCTATTTTTCTATTTTTTATCTTTTTTTCTTTTTTTTTTGTTTTTCCCATTTATTTTTCTTTTTTTAGCGAAAGGACTTAGGTGCGGAGCCATCGCAGGTAGGTTAGCTTAAAGGGGTTAATCGGGACAAAGGATACAAAGAGTTTATACTGGTTCGGCCCCTCGCAACGAGGTAAAGGCTTACTCCAGTTTGGGGTTGTATTGCTTGGGTTTCGATTACCAGGGAGCGAATACGCTTGACCTAGTTCTCGACTTGTTGTTTCTTGAGTTGACCCGCTGCCGGGTCACCCTTTTATATACATAGGTTGATGCCTGGCGGCTTACAGAGTCCCAACCGGCTCATACATAATGTGGCCGACTCGGTGACTAACTAAGCTTGCCTTACAATACATGTTACACATATGGCGGTTCAGCCTCTTGGGCCTTAAGTCGCCTCTGGGTATTGGGCCTTTAATAGGCTTCCTTCATGACCTGCCATCTTCATCTTTAAGTCGTCAATGGTATGACTCGGCCGCTCCTGGGCAGGTTATACTAATAATTATATCCCCAACAATGTATGTAACAATAATTTGGCCATGATACAACAAAAGAATTTTGCCATGGTACTTGAATTAAATTTGCCATGGTCCATAAATTAAGTATGCTATGATCCATATAGTAAGATTGCATGTTAGAGAAATAAAAAATAATTTACATGTGACGAAATGGTGGCAAACTATTTGAAACATTGCAAGTTTGCCATTGTTTTAGAAACTTGCAATGGAATAAAAAATTTAAAATTTGCCATGATATAACTAAATAAATTTGCCTTGAAGATGAAAGTAAAAATTGCCATGTATGTGAAGTAAAATTTGCCATGGCGAATAAAAAAGTGAAAATGCCATGGCAATAAAAGTTTAAAATTTGCCATGGCAGTATAGGTAAATTTGCCATGCGAATAAGGGTAAATTTGCCATGGCAATAAAAATAAAAGGTGACATGGTGCAAAACAAAAATAGTTTGCCATGATTTAAGAATTTTTTTGCCATGGTGTGAAGTATGAATTTGCCATGAGTGAAAAAAATAGAAATGCCATGGTCATAAAAAGAAAAAGTTGCCACGGCCAAAAATAATTAATCTTGTAAACAAAAGGCATGTAGACATTTTTTCTAAAAGTTGCCATGGCAAAGCAACACATTTTGTAATATGGCTAACATTGCAAATTTGCAATGGTACAAAAAAATCATCTATAATTCGACGAAAGTAAAAATTGCCATGGAAAAAATCGAAAGGAAAATTATGCCGTGTGTGTTAAATAATTTTGCATGGCAATAAATGTACTTTGCCATGTGAAATGAGTGAAAAATTGACATGACAAAAAAAGTAAAAAAAAATCCACGTCGATGAATGCAAATTTGCCATGGCAAAACAAAAGTAGAAAATTAGCATGGAAAAAATTGAAAATTTTGCCCATGGCAATAAAAGTAAATTTGCCATGTTCTGTATAGATAAAAATGGTACGAAGATCAAATTGCAACACATTTGTCGTGTGACTATTCCATTATATGCTCAATGCACTAGAACTTGTAGGGCCAAATAATCCATGAATTTGAACATTGTCTCTCAATTTCAGTTGAGCTTAACCAGACACTCATGCAACTAATTCTTGCATGAAAGAAGTGCCATTTTCCCCTCCGGAATACTGAACTCTAGTGAATGCAAGCTCAAGTTTTAAATTTTCAAAATTTATTTGTTTGTTCATCTACTAATGAAGACACCAATCCCTGGCCTGGCTCAGCAACCAAAGATGAAGAATGTTCACCAAACACATAAAAAACATGGATGCAGATGACAGGAACCAGGGGCGGGCCCAGGATTTCAAGAGTGTGTATTCAAAATTTCAAAGGCAGTTTTTTGAAAGTCTAAAGCCTTGTTTTGGCATATATAACCAATGAAAAAATAGCGTGCTAAAGAAAATAGCGCCGCCCCTAAAAATATGCTATTAGCGTGCTATAGCGAGACATTGTACACTGATCAATTTAGCGAGCAAAATTCTCTACATGCTATAGCGTGCTATTAGCGGCGCTATAGCGCGCTATTTTTTCAGTGTATATAACGGATTTTAGTACTAGTTTACACAAATTGGGTAATACATATGGATATCACAAAATATAATATATTCATAGAATTGACCATAATTTCAAATTTCCACCTTATAGAAATACTAATTGTTCAAAGATTGAAGTGGCAACATCTAAGATATATAGAGATGGAAAATAAATAATGATAAAAAGCTGACAAATTACAGGTTGCCTGTCCTATCCTTGATGCTTTGAAAATGAGTTTATTTAACTAAGAATCTGCATGTTTGGCAACACTGGAGGAATTTTAGTTTGCTAGTCTGTTAGAGGGTATTCTCTTCAATAAACTATTTAGAAACAAGCTGAGAAGCATGAGATACAGAGAGAAATCAATAACCAAAATCTAATTAGCAAGGTAAATACATCTAATTTCGATGAACAGATCATATGTACTACTGTGTGAACCTAGGGATTTAAAAATGAAGACCAATGTGTGCAAAGATCAGTACCAGAGAGAGGGGGCGATGGATGACGTACACGTACAGCTGGAATCTGGATGATGCGTCGCTCGCCCGTGGCTGCCGCCGGTTCGTGACCTAGATCGATAGTATTTGGGAACAGGGAAGGTAACTTTTTTTTTGAGGGAACAGGGAACCAGCGATGGATGCATGACGTGCGCGCACGGTGCAGCCTGAAGCATTTTGGGCCTATGGGCCATGGCGTGGGTGGTGAGGGAGGATTGCAAGCTGGGTTTTTGGGCTGAATTGGTTAGCTAGCACGTTTATTGCATCAGTTTCGTTTTTTCTTGTACATACACATGATATACAGTATATATATACCTAGTTTTTTGGCAAAAATAATGGGTATTCAACTGAATACCCTTGAATTGAGGTGGGCCCGCCCCTGACAGGAACAGTACAAGGAAGCCCAAAAATTGATGGATAAAATGCTCCAAATCGAGATATGCCGGCGTCCATCATCAGCAGCAAATTTGCCATGCATTTATGTATATAAGATGCACACATTACAGGGATAAAAGCATCAAAAAAATTCTAAGTTGCAAAGGGCAAACAAGATGGCAGTTGGTGACGGTAAAATTGCCATGCATTGTTTCGATCATACAACTAGTACGTTTCCATCAAGCCCGCATTGGTTCAGAGAGAAGCAACTCACGATGTTGTTTCCATCAAGCCGGCAACCACGTGCAGCTCCTCGACGCAGGCGATGTACGTCACGGCGCGCACAGCTTCCGGAGCTGGAGCTTCCTCACGGCGGGGACTCCCCAGCGACGAGCAGCTCGGCCGCTGCGAGCCGCAAAAGGCCTCGTCCACCTCCCAGGGCAGGACAACAGTTTGTTAGGCCCACATATCACTGACCCAACTGCACTCTACATTGCAGGGATACGGCGAGGAGGTGCCGCATCGTTGCACAATACTGCACCAGGACGGGGATACACACAGATACGCCTAGGATATGCGTATCTCAAAGCATCCCATTTTTCGAATTAAAATAAAGAGCAAAAAAAATTCAGAAAAACGGCTTTTTTTAGGGAAAAAACCTTTTATTACTTAAAATCTACAGAATGTGGGATACAAATTGGATCATGTGGCTGGCCTGACCACACATGACGCCTAGGAAGTAAAGCTAGTGCGTGTTTGGCTAACTTGTGAGCTTCTACATTAGCCTCACGTCTTTCAAAAGTAAATCTACTAGTAGAAGATGGTGCCCTTGATCTGATCTCTCTGATAATGGCTCCATAATCTCCCTGAGTACCTTTAGCAATGTCATCGATCACCTGCTTGCAGTCGGATGCGACGATATAGTGATGTTGATTAAGATCCTCCGCCAATGCAATAGCTTCACGGCATGCGATGGCTTCCAGAGTGGCTGCATCACTAACTCCGATCAACACCAAAGCTGAACTGCCCATGAATACTCCTTGGCTATCTCTGCAGATAGCTACTGCTGCACCCCCTCTCTGTGGATGAACCCCTGCGTCTACATGGATCTTTGCATAACCTGCCAGGGGGGTCTTCGGTCGAGTGTTCACAGGTGTGGTTCCCGTCGCTGCATGGTTCAGTTTCCTCGGCTTCCTCAGTACTTCCAAGTCTTGGATGTAGCGTGTTATAAAGGCCCTTATAGCATGTGGGGTCTGGAATATAGCCTCGTGTATGGCCTTTCGCCGAGATGTCCAGATGGCCCAAAGCGTCACCACCAGCAAGGTGAATTGCTCATGCGATAGTGAACCCATCATATTGAAAAGCCAGCTCTTGGCGCAGGTTTCAGTTGTAGCCAACAAAGTGCCGCAAAGATCATCGTCAACCAACGCCCATGTACACCTGGAGACGGTGCATTCAAGGAGAGAGTGGCGCCATGAATCCGCTGCGCCGCAGAACCATAGGAGATCGTCGTTGACATGTTGCGATGTTCCTGGACATCTTTCGTCGGCAGCGACTGCTTCATGAGCCTCCACAGAAACATACGTACCTTCGATGGCACTTCCGTCTTCCACAGAGTTTTCCACGAGGCCGACTCATATGTTGATGCAGAGCCCCGAGAACCCTCCAGCCAAGCTTCTCTCCTTTGCCTCGTCGTCCCTAACATGTTGTAGGCCGAACGGACCGTAAACTGGCCTGTTCTTTCGTGCGCCCAGCTCCAATAATCCTGCATTGGAGTCGTGCACAGTGGGATACTTAGCACAACCTTAGCATCAAAAGCCAGAAAAGTGGCATCAATCTTTTGCTTATTCCA